>NC_134645.1:100794395-101115211 GCF_030463565.1 Pelecanus crispus
ATAGGTGTAGTCAAAATCACCATCATCTCCATATAGATGACAAACAGAAGAAAATATATATCCAGAAGTCATACACTTCAGATCAATATTTCCACTAAATGTCCTCAAAATTATATGTCAAGAGGGTTGCTAAATTCATTATTCCTTTCTGGATCCTTTCCAAAAAAGAACACACATTGGCTCTTCTTGCTTGCATAGAAGTCATCAGAAGTGCCAATTTCCTGCAATTTCCACACATCATAATCAGGATTAGGTAAATAATGAGTAAATTAACAGCACCAAAGAACATTTTCAGTGTAATTTATCTTTAAAAATTCCAGCCACTGTCATGACTGTTAAAGAGACATGTGGTCAGGATATCAAACTTTTGATTTTGTACATTAATATAAAATCTCACAGTTGAAATGTTAGTAGTTCTAAGACATTATCTGTCACAAATATTAACATAAATATAAAAAGCAGAAGAGACTTGTAAATAGTGAAACTTTTTTACTTCCCATTCCATTCAAATACAACATCATTATTCTACAGACATGCAAAAGCCTAGACAGTGCAAATACTGTCTAGGTACAGTCGCCTTTTCTACAGTTAATTCAACTTTTGAATTTCATATTCCTCGTACTATATATTTTGAAAGTAATTTTCCTTTTCCATATTTCCCTTATGTTTCTCATCCTAGGGAGTTGCAACTGGTTCTCTAAATTGCCTTTTAGTGGAAGTTAATGATACAAAGTCACCATGAGAAATTTCAACACTTCAACATTGAAACAAAATTATATGAAAGGAAAGTTTTCTCACTCCATCTATGTGCAGGGTGCTGTACATCTTAAAATAAAATAAAATAAAATAAAATAAAATAAAATATTCCTCTGTTTTCGCAGTTTCATAATTCTCTTCATCTTTACTAGTTACATCCATGTCGTGGTTTAGCCCCAGCCAGCAACAAAGCACCATGCAGCCACTCACTCACTCCCCCTACCCCGATGGGATGGAGGAATGAATCAGAGGAGTAAGAGTGAGAAAAACTCCTGGGTTGAGAGAAGAACAGTTTAAGAATTGAAATAAAGTAAAATAGTCATGATAATAATAACAATATAATAGTGATAATAACAATAATAATATACAAAGCAAGTGATGCACAACGCAATTGCTCACCACCCGCCGACCGATACCCAGACAGTTCCCGAGCTGCCATTGCTGCTCTCCAGCCAACCCCTCACAGTTTCTATACTGAGCATGATGTCATATGGTATGGAACAGCCCTTTGGTCAGTTTGGATCACCTATTCAGGCTGTGCCCCCTCCCAGTTTCTTGTGTACCTGGCAGAGAATGGGAAGCTGCAAAGTCCTTGACTAGCACAAGCAGTACTCAGCAACAACTAAGAATATCAGTGTGTTACCAACGTTCTTCTCCTACTAAATCCAAACCACAGCACTATGCCTGCTACTAGGAAGAAAATTAACTCTATACCAGCCAAAACCAGGACAATCCATTTGAGTTTGTACAGAAACGTACACTGCTTATATCATGCCCACACATTCTTCATGTCTGGTAGACCAGAAGGGTTCTTATTCTTTGGCTTGTGGGTATATGTTCTTCGTAACATTGGCAGACTATTCATTTAGTAAGAAGACTTTAGCATTAATTTTAATGGAAAGAAAAACGACAGAATTCTAACTTCAGCCATCTGAAAGCTATGCACTTTTCCAAGCTGAAGAACAAGTATTCTCAATATAATTAATAAGAACTAGCCAATCAAGCAGAAGATTCATTTTATTTCAAGACAGATGTCTAGGAGAGGATAGATGGCCAATAAAAATAACAACTTATTGTATTCCACTGACTATAAAACCAGTCTACACTTAAACATTAAATAATCAGTTTTGCAATATATTGACACATACATACCTTAACATATTTTTTAAGTTATTTGATAACTTTATGGGATTACTTTTGGAGCTTGCAAAATAGATATTTTAGACACTGAACTACACTTTCTCTATGTGAATAAGGTAGGTACTGCCAGCATTTTAACTAAAAGCATGATGTATGCATTTTCTGGAATGGAGAATTATTTTTTGTTGTTGTTGCAGATACTTTGATGTTCTAAATGAAATGCTTAACAAGCATCATCAGCAAGCACAAAACCAACAAGAATAGTTAAAGCCTTCTTCAACTTTTCTTTTCAAATTCAATTCCTTACATTAAAGTCTCATTTAATGGAAATATGTATTCCTGATAAACACATAGTACAGTCTGTCACAGGAATAAATAAAACTTGAATGAATAACATATAGTCTATAGACAACAATTTTGATTGATAAAATGAAATAAGGCCTGCAAGTTCATTATAAGAAATTTCAAGAACTGACAAAAATATAGGATCTTATAACAGAACTAACATTCAACATATTCATAAGTAGTAAAAGGCATAATTAATGAGGTGACAGGCTTTGATGTGAATACAAGGTACAACAGGATAGTGAAAAAAAAAGACTATGAAAAGGTGCAGGAAAATCTCATTGTGATGAGCAGTAAGTTGGAAGATAAAATTCAGTATTAATAGCTGCAAAGTGATTCACATGCAAAAAAGCAACCCTAAAAAATCTGTACAAAATGATACCCTGGAAATTATCTATTACTTTCCCAGAAGGAGATCTTAGAATTACCATGGAAATGTAACTGAAAATACTAGCTCAGTGGTAAAAAATGGTCAAAAAGTCAAACAAATTAACATGAAACAAGAAGACTACATTAAAAAAAAAATTACAGATTTAAATAAGTCAAACGGAATACTGTGTTTAACTAAACAATAGAAAACACTGCTGCAAGGTATTATGGTTGCCAGAAGTAGGCATGAGTTCAAAAAGTGATTAGGCAATTTTAGGAAATATAAGTCTATTGACTGGTGTTAAACATTAAGATTACAATTTGTGAGTCCAAAAAATCTCTGAACCAAAAATTTGTAAAAACTGAAAGAGCAAATTAAAAAAAAAAACAAAACAAAAAACCCTACTATGCACTTGTGATGTGCATACAGTATTCCTTTAGTGTTATGGGCTACAGTCAGCTTCGAGTATATCAGGGTAAATAGGCTTTTGATCCTTTTATATGACACAATATTATCATAGAATCATAGAATCATGGAATCATAGAATGCTTTGGGTTGGAAGGGACCTTTAGAGGTCATGTAGCCCAACCCCCCTGCAGTGAGCAGGGACAGCTTTAACTAGATCAGGTTGCTAAGAGCCCCAGCCAACCTGACCTTGAATGTTGCCAGGGATGGGGCCTCTACCACCTCTCTGGGCAAACTGTTCCAGTGCTTCACCACCCTCATTGTAAAAAATTTCTTTCTAATGTCCAGCCTAAATCTATTCTTCTTTAGTTTAAATCCATTATTCCTTGTCCTGTCACAACAGGCCTTATTAAAAAGATTCTCCCCATCTTTCCTGTCGGCCCCCTTTAAGTACTGGAAGGTCACAATAAGGTCTCCTCGCAGCCTTCTCTTCTCCAGGCTGAACAACCCCAACTCTCTCAGCCTGGCCTCATAGGAGAGGTGCTCCAGCCCTCGGATCATTTTGGTGGCCCTCTTCTGGACCCACTCCAGCAGGTCCATGTCCTTCTTGTGCTGAGGGCTCCAGAGCTGGACGCAGTACTCCAGGTGAGGTCTCACCAGAGTAGAATAGAGGGGCAGAATCACCTCCCTCGACCTGCTGGTCACGCTTCTTTTGATGCAGCCCAGGATTCCATTGGCTTTCTGGGCTGCAAGCACACATTGCCGGCTCATGTCCAGCTTTTCATCCACCAGTACCCCCAAGTCCTTCTCCACAGGGCTGCTCTCAATCTCTTCATCCCCCAACCTGTACTGATATCGGGGGTTTCTCCGTCCCAGGTGCAGGACCTTGCACTTGGCCTTGTTGAACCTCATGAGGTTCACACAGGCCCACCTCTCCAGCTTGTCCAGGTCCCTCTGGATGACATCTCGTTCTTCTGGAGTGTCAACCGCACCACTCAGCTTGGTGTCATCTGCAAACTTGCTGAGGGAGCAGCTGATCTCACTTTCTATGTCATTGATGAAGATGTTAAACAGCACTGGTCCCAGTACGGATGCCCGAGGAACACCACTTGTCACTGGTCTCCATTTGGATATTGAGCCATTGACCACGACCCTCTGGACGTGACCATCCAGCCAATTTCCTATCCACCGAACAGTCCACCCATCAAATCCATATCTCCCCAATTTAAAGAGAAGGATGTTGTGGGGGACTGTGTCAAAGGCTTTATAGAATTCCAAATAGATGACATCTGTTGCTTTGTTTTTTGAACAAGTCTGGCCAATATATGTGATCACATAGTTGATCAACTCAGAATCAGGTAATTTCCCTTTCTGTTCACTGCAACCCATTTTCCTCATCAAAACAAAACATACATGAAGGAGGAACTTAATAAATTATTTGTTAATTAGCATTAGGGAACAACTTTAAAATGGATTAATTTTATTCTATTACATGTATGTTAGTACCTGTTGTTAATATGAACCTTATTGATTAAGCAAATTGAATTACTAAGCAAATATTGATGAACAATAAATATTAAATATGTGTTTTGTAATTACCAAGTACTAATGCTTCACTTGACAAGTGTTCAGCTGTAAATGTGTATTGAATAGGATAAACTGTTACGTTAAATTCTAACTTGCTAATACTTGTGCGTTATTGAGAGTTAACAAGAAATAATGTGAATTGAGATGACCATAGCACAATATCATTTGTCCATCTTCCAAGTAGTCTTCTATAATGGTAGGCATGGTGCATCCTCTTGTCTTCATTTCTTTGAATAAAATGTGAAGTTTATTTACCTTTTTTTTTTTTTTTAATCCTAGCACAGAACAAAAACACAATAGAAGTGAAAATTCCCTGTAAAATGAAACTTAAAATAGTTTCTGATCCAAATCATAAATTACCAAGAAGTTGAACAAATAATTTGGATTTCAACTTCTACTTAATATAAAAGTATACGTTTTTAAAATGGCAAACAGATGAGCTCCGTCACACTGTGTAGTGTTTTGCTTTTAAAAATGTCTAATGATATGTTTCTCATAAAGATTTCACTTTCACATAATTGTCCTTTTCTGCTTAATCTACTGATATTCCTTGGAGTTTTTCTGATTAACTCTGTTGTTACGGTATTTCTAGGTTGCAATTGTTCAACCTTAGAAGACAGTTTCAAGGAATTATTCTGTCTGAAGTAGTTAGAAAAGTAACTTGGAACTAATGTCATTTAAATGAGTGGGAAGCCCAAAGGAAGCAGTGCTTGAGGTATATTTATATTCTCTCCCCTTCTCCCAGAATGCACAGTCTTTTGAGAACAAAAGACCAAGTTCCGTGTAATGTTAGATATGTCTTTCACAAAAATTAAGCTGCACATAGAGGAATTTCAAGAATCTCTGAATTGCATGGCAGTGTCTACATTCTAGGGTAGATTTGCTCAACAGGTGAAAACCTGTTAAGTGATCTTTCCTGGTATATTCTGGAACCTTCTTCCAGAACACAAACACAGGTGGGTATGTTCCATTCAGGGGTCAACATGGACTTGAGTTTATGCACTGGGACAGAATATGTACCTGGCATTCAGACAACCAAATGGACCACAGAGTGTAACTGCTGATAAGTATTGATTTTGCTGGTATGTACTAATAATATCGTTAACCTTAATAAAAATTGAGTACTTTTTTAAAGGAGTGTGGGCTGAGGTCAGATCACTGTTCTTTTGTAAAAATAACATGTTTCTAAGGACATGGGTTACATTTCTCAATACCAGAGGAATATTTATAGGAAAAAATGTGTGCATAATTTTTTTGTGATGTACTACCTATATGCAACATTGTACAGAAGACTTGTACCAAATTTTCAATGTGTCAGGAGCTTTAAAGGCTCTATAGACAATTGACAACTATAGCCAAAATAATGGTCATCAAAACTACTCTGAATTCTCAACCTCCTCCCCCCTTAAAGATGCAGGGGGACAGGGAATGGGGGTTGCAGTCAGTTTGTCACATGTTGTTTCTGCCACTCCTTCCTCCTCAGGGGGATGACTCCTCACACTCTTCCCCTGCTCCAGTGTGGCATCCCACCCATGGGAGACAGTCCTCCACAAACTTCTCCAACCTGAGTCCTTCCCATGGGCTACGGTCCTCCATGAACTGCTCCAGCATGGGTCCCTTCCACCAGGTGCAGTCCTTCAGGAGCAGACTGCTCCAGCGTGGGTCCCCCATGGGGTCACTAGTCCTGCCAGCAAACCTGCTCCAGCATGGGCTCCTCTCTCTCCACAGGTCCACAGATCCTGCCAGGAGCCTGCTCCAGCATGGGCTTCTCACAGGGTCACAGCCTCCTTCAGACTCATCCACCTGCTCCGGTGTGGGGTCCTCAATGGGCTGCAGGTGGATATCTGCTCCCCTGTGGACCTCCCTGGGCTGCAGGGGCACAGCTGCCTCACCATGCTCTGCACCAGGGGCTGCAGGGGAATCTCTGCTCTGGTGCCTGGAACACCTCCTCCCCCTCCTTCTTCACTGACCTGGGTGTCTGCAGAGTTGTTTCTCTCACATATTCTCACTCCTCTCTCCAGCTGCAGTTGCCATTGTTGTGCAGGGTTTTTTTCCCTTAAATATGTTATCACAGATGTGTTACCACCGTCGCTGGTTGGCTCAGCCTTGGCCAGTGGCAGGTCCATCTTGGAGCTGGCTGGCATTGGCTCTTTTGGACGTAGGGGAAGCTTCTAGCGTCTTCTCACAGAAACCACCCCTGTAGCCCTCCTGCTACCAAAACCTTGCCATGCAAACCCAATACACTGGCTTTGTTTCGTATTGAAAATGAGGGTGAATAGTATAGATGAAGACAGCTGGAGAATGTTTTTCTTCTGGTTTTTAAATGTAAAATACACCTAATTACTACAATCATGACAGACAGCTTGAATAAATTGTTTTTTTTTTCCTAGAGGTGAAATCTTAGCCTTATTGTATTCAAATAACTTTTGTTTAGTGAGGCAATAGGGGAAGGGGCCTAGCATTCATGTCCGATGTTAACCTAGGCACAAATAATTGCATAGAAAATAAAGCTGTATGTTTTAATATGGATTTTAGAGATCAGCGGTTCTGCAAACACTATTTCACGTTTCTTAATCTCTCAGAAATAGATAGTTAATCTGTGTGTCATGTATTTCTGTACTTATTATTTACATCATAACCTTATAGGCATTGCAAAAACCTATTGCTAACCAATCATTTTAACTGTGTAGGGATTCTGTGCTATAGTTAAATTTCAACTAAAGTCCAAGAAATTAATATGCATTTCCTAGCATTCACACAACAAACTTCTGTTTCTAGAGATGAAAATCTTGTCCACTGAGCCATGTTCTTCTCCTTCACAAAAAATGCAGTCTTTTAATAACATATTTAGTGTAATCAATACTGACAGAGACAATGTACAAATAATTACTTAGTAGGAGAGTGTTATAATTCGAAGGCAGTGTGTGTTTGTAAATTGTTCCATACCTCCTACCTCCATGTGCTGTCCAAACATTCCTCATCTCAGCAAGGTGACAATATGAAATATGTAATTTTATAGAAGTTGAGATGAGTTCTTCAGGTACTTTCTTCTAAAATTGCCTAATAGCAGGCATTTTCTCTGCCAGTTCAGATGTTACCCTATGTACCTTTTCTGATTCAACTCAGTCTTTAAACTATTCAAAATTCTTGTTTTTTAGACCCTTTTGCTGTATAAATGTACTGAAATAGATGCTAACTTGCTTATGGTAACCCATTGTAAATATTTGGATGCTGGCTTGTGGCAATATTATTTTCCTTGATATATGCTATAGTTTATTTTCATGCACAGTCATTTGCTGAATCCCAGCGAATATTTGTAATATACCTTTATATTAACAGTTGTACTGATTTTCTTATTTTTCAAAATAGAAATTTAGGGCACAACAATTCTGGAATCAATGGTTCTTACTCAAAGCTTTGTTATCATGTCCAAAACATGTAACTGTCATTGTCTGCATTTATAAAATGAGTATAGTAATCAGAAGGATCTTTCAGGCATAGACAAACCAGCTGAGTGCCAAGATGGATTCCTATCATTGTTGTTGATATCAACTACAATTTGCGTGTGCAATCACTCAGGCCCTAATTCAACACGCTTCTTCAGCAGGTACCTAATTTTAAACACACCAGTAGTCTTCAGTATGATAACTCAAGCATTTACACTTAGGCACCTGCCGAAGTGCCTTACTGAACTAGAACCCTTAGTAAGGCTGCTCTAGAAGGGGAAGAATATATGAAGCTAGAGAAAAGAGGGAACAATAACAAAAGAAAATATTTTAGTTGTACATATATTGCCACTCTGTTGCTAAAACCCTATTCCCAATGGTCACAAAGAGGGGTGTATCACTGCTTAGTCTGCAACATGTTACCCTGAGCATCCTTTGTCTGCTGATTCCAGCTATTCCTGTGCAGGTTGGAAGGCTTTTCTGCTAGCAGTATTCAATATTTATATGTGCGTTATAACTTCCATAACAACAATTTAAGGATTTTGTTGTGCGTCACTCCTATCATTTAACAGTAGAACACCTTTACAAATATTGAAATTGTTATTCAGCCCCAATGTAATGAAACTATATGAAAACAAAGGGGACCATGCGTTCTGTTTTAATACACACATCACCTAGAGTTTACCTGATTAGTGTTACGCTGCCTGGTTGTACACATGTAAATAAAAGGACGTGTTAGAGAAAACAGAAAACAAACAAACAGAGGACAGCAATAATACTACTTAAAGACAGAAAGCCTTATCAGAGAAGAGAATCTTTTTATGTGAAAGTCCACTTTTGGGTAAGCCTAAAAAAGAATAATGTTAAAAGTACTAAAGGTTTCTTCAGAGGCAAAAGACATTGCTCAGGCTGATGACAAGAGATGGATATGAATCTCAAGCAGACAAACAGAAAGCATATTACAGAAGTATCTGTTTCTTTTTCCCCAGGAACTATCAATAACTAGGATGACTGGAACTTACTAAAATTTGAATTTGAAAAGAACACATCTAGGTTTTCTTTGTTTTTCTTTGCCTTACATGATGTACTTTTTAGGGGTTTTGTTTGGTCTTTTTTTTTACATCTCAAACTGATCTTGAAGTTCTGTTTATTGTTTTGAAATTCAAACAACATAATCCATGAAAAGTACTAAATGTATTTGTAACCTGTATGAAAAAATTAAAAAAAAAGAATAGCAACACCTACGAAATAATTTTCCAGTGTTGTTGAACCACACGATTCCACCATGCAAGAGGCAAAGGAACCCGTACACTTAATCTGCAAGGCATTTTAAATGTGGTGAACAAGGAACTAGGACATGATTTTCACAATAAATAGACAGGTTAAAAGTAAGGTCTGCCTCTGCTACAAGACAGAATAAGCAAACATATCTTTGAAAAGTATGATTCCAAATACACTCAGAGTCAGGTGGTGGAATATCATGGTCCCAAATCCTTTTCAAAGGCCCCAAATAAGGATTCCTTTCCTTTTGCTTGCATGGAAATGTTAAGTCTTAATACAAATACTGCAGATGCATACTTTGAAGAAATTATACTCCTGTAAACTGACAGAAATGCAAAAGAAAAAACACATTTTTGCTAAACATAAGTTTTTGTGTGTTGTATGTTGGAATGTATTTCCTTCCAAAGAAATCAGTGATAATTAATATTCTCTGAAAGGAGATCCTGTCTTGGAACAGGGCTTTCTCCTAATACTCATACAAACCCTGATCTTACTAAAATAATTTTCAGAATCAGTATATATGAAGTATGAGAATGCAACATAGTGCATTGAATAATTTTGTTGAAGATTAAACTGTATAACCATTACATCCAAAACCCAATAAAGGGTAGAGATGCCTAGTCACCAATGGGAGAACGTCTTTCACAAAATATCTATTTAATATTTGACTTCTCAGTACTGACCTTGAATGGAGTTCAGCAGAACATCTTCAGAATATTCTGATAATTAAAATTTATAGCTCATTTGAATGTTGGGGAGGAAAAAAAAATATCAACTCAGAAATGTTTGTTTCATAAGTTTAGACTTTCCACCTTACTCATTCCTTCTTCAGGACAGACGATCTCTCTTTCTTGTCATACAATAACTAATAAAATTATCATTTTTCCCATTACAAAAGTCCCTGGTCTGCAGCTACTACTTAACTTTTTACTCAAAGCCTGTAACTGGTGAGCACAATCAAGCTAAACACAGAACAATTGTTCTCAACATGTTGCTAGCTTGTGAGATTGTTGTTTCTGTTTAAGATCTAAACAAAGGCTGTGTTCCTGAAAGCAGTTTCTCGGCTACTACCTCTCCCTAAAAACTTTGTATCAGAGCATAGTTATAGTGAGGTATTTTAACTTAGCATGTGACTCCCATAGTAAATGAAAGACAGGAAAATATCAGTGTTTTGAAACATGTGCCCAGAGGAACGACCTTCTGCACAGAATGAGCCAAGTAATCCTATTTCTTTCAATTAGATTGCAAAAGAAAGATAAACAGGGAACGAGTAAATAGGCTGTGCAGTCAGCATCACAGAAAGAATTAGGAGCAGGTCTACTCAGCCAAATTCAAGATCCTTGGCAAAGGAGTCTCAGGACATTTCATCTATGCATTAAGAAAGATACAGTAGTCATGTCACTAATGGAGTGGAGTTGGCTTCACTACTGAAGTCTTCCAGACTACCCAAAGCAGTTTTCTGTCAGTACTTTTTGCAAATAGAATTCCCCTTGGCAAAGTAATTTGCTTTCATATTTTCATTTTATCAGCAATATAAGGACATAATAGGAGATTTCCTTCATCTTACCTTACTGATCAATAGTGACTGACAGACAGGGGTAGGTAAAGGTATTATTACCTTCCTTTTAACACTGCAAGGCCATGTTTCTGCACAGGATCTGATAATATCCTAGCGGTCCCTCATCTGGTCCTTCTACTAGAAAACAGTAGGCATTGGTTATTTTTATCTTTTCTTTCTTTCTTTTTTTTTTTTTGTTTTTGAGAAGCTTCCACACCTTCAGAGTATCCTTCGATTTTGTACTTCTGAATAGTAAAAGATCAGTGACTGAATTATTTAGTCACAGAGGTATCTGACTGGTGATGATTAATCTCATAATTATGAATGTTACCATAACTACAAAAGGTTATACATTTATTTGTACAAAGAATTTAAACTTCTCTTTCTGAGAGTTTACACCTGTGAATGAGAAGTGTAGGTAAGAGAAAAAATTGAAATGTACTTGCACAAAACATTTTTTAAATTTAGTAAACTGTTAATGGAAGATATCTGTATTTATTCTGATCCTTAACTTTCCATTTAAAATGCTAGCAATTTATATTTTATACTCTTGGAATAAATAATTGGGAATAAATATGGAGCAATATGGTTCCTATAGAAGAAGTAAGAAAAAGGTGTCAAGTTTATAGCTTTTGATTATGCAGTCAAATGCACAAAACTGATTTTACAATACTACCACAGCTTGTTCTCTAATTCCAATAAACTGTTCCATGACTGAAACAGTACAAGCTTCAACCTGTTCAAAGCAGAAAACCCCTGTGATACACTCAACAACCACAACAGAGATTTGCACTTAAAAAGGAGAGTCATCAACTAGATCTAGCAGAGCTTCACTAACTTCATCAAGACAAGACACCCCAGCTGAGGAAATTACCATTTTTATTCAGATGTTTGCCAGGGCCCTGAGGGCATTACAGAGGCCTGACTATTTCTGCTGATCCTTCCCTGGAGCCTCTCCCCATGCTGCTCATGGGTCCAAAATTCCCATTTCAGCCTAGCCGTGGAGGTCAGTCCCTGCTCCAGTAATGCTGTAGGATGCCAGTCTCCAGCTCTATCCATGGGTTATTTACCAAGGAAATACTTCTTATTAAATGTCTTTTTTAAAACATAATGAAAGTATTTTAAAGGTATTGGGTTGCCTATTCAAGACAATTTCAGATACAGTAAGAGTCTGCAAACAGGACATAGCATCACCTTTCCCTTCATCCGCTTCTTTAAACTGCTTTGTCTTCATGCCATTAGCCAGATACCATCTGGCTGCCCAGGACACAGATTCATACACTGTTTCTACCCATATGAGGAATTCTCAAAAGCAATATTTAACACAAAAGTAACAGATATGTACACTTAAGATGTATGACCTTCTGAGTTCATCAGCTTGTATGTAGCTGTGAAAAAGAAATGGATTCGTTTGTGCCCAACCTCCAACCCAGTTATCTACTATAGTTGAGAAACCGCAATACAATATTTCTTGTTAAATTGAGTAGAAATTGTTTCTTTTTAAGAAAGTCTAATTCTTCAGTACTAATACTTCCCTTTTCTTATTACCTTTTGTTGTGAATTAAAATATTGATTAGCTCTCTAAGGTGGTGTCAGTTATAGAAGACATGATGCAGAATTCAACAGCAGTGAATGAAACATGGATGCTTCATTCCAGCTGATGAACACTGCAGGCTTGCAGGTCTTCTCTGCTCAGTAGTTGAACTCAGGCTGTGTAGACGTTTTTCATTACTGGAGAAGACTAGTGTAAATTCATCACCTTCTTCCTCACTCAGTCCATAGCAGTCAAAAAAAAATGAAGCTTTCATCAAACCACAATATGCTATTGTAGATTTCCATACAGCAGTTAAAACATTTATAATCTGAATAAAAAACAACAACAAAAAATGTTTTTAATGGATAAGATCAGAGTTTATGTTTCTATAATAAATTACAATCATTTGTAGTGAGGAATACTACATTTTGTAGTGTTATGAGTGTCTTTTTAATGTATTCATGTTAGATGTGCAGTGATTTTCTATTTACAGACAGATAGTACTGGAAAGAGATCTGAAGATATGTAGCATCCCTGATCCCAAAAAGGACAATCTTGATTGTACCTGACAGGTTTTGAAAATCTGTTCTTAAAGACCCCTTGTTATGGAAATCTGTTATGGATATGTCGTGGCTTATTCTGTGCAGGTGATTTCTCTGGGCACACATTTTAAGACACTGGTATTTTACTGACCAGCCTGTCTGGAGAACCTGCAAAGGCAAGCTGTCACAATGTTTAACAAAAAAGTTCTTTGTGCAAAGGATTCCATATTTATATTAAGAAGCAGGTATGGTGAAATATGATAACTTATGTGAACTATGCAACTGGTTGTATTGAGTATTCACAGAATTTTGTATCTGCTCAATACTGGGATGTTAAATATATATGGGTTTTTCATTTTCTGCTTTTCCTTTAATATTTATTTCTGTGCCTAACTCTTGTCAAAAGTTGTTTAAAAGTTTTCTTTATTTACTTATTGTCACGGAGGTGCACAAAATCAAATTAGGCAGGTGATGTAACCAAAAATAATATTTATTCTACTCAGAAGCGTTTGGTATTCTGACGAACATTAGTAAAACACAGGTTCAAGATGACAATGGAAATTTAATACTACACAGTCAACTTAAGAGTTCTTAAGCTTCAGAATGATGACTCAAAAGGCACACTCACCTAGTAAGGTGAGGGCTCTCAGCCTCAGGGAGTTACCTTGGGCGACATTCCGAACCAAGGGGAGAGTCCCGACTGCGGACCTGCTGCTCTGAGGACTGACTCAATTTGCCCCCTGGCACGACTCCGTTTATACCCTAGTCAAATCTGACCCATGGTCAGATATGGTCATGTCCGTTCCTACTGGCTGAGGGCTCTATCTGCCAGTGACTGTGCACAGGATAACAGCCACAATAGGGCAGTAAAGGCATGAAAAGTAAGGGCATGAAAAGTAAGGGCACAAGAAGTAAAGGCGAGAAAAGTATGAAAAGCCCGGTCTTTATCAGGTCAGGTGCATCTGCCACACTTATTTCTTCATTAAAAATAATACACCATAGAACATTCCTTTATGTACCCTAGAATCCAAGTTTGAGAGGACACCCTGGTGTTGATTTGCTGCAGTACCTACCACAGCAACCATCACTGCCACTATTCTGGCATATCCTTCCTGAATCTCATTCTAGTAACTATTTTTGCCAAATAACTTCATATAGTTGACAAACTTCAGCCTATATTCATAGTCTGAATTTATGAGGATTAAATAAAAATGCCAAAGTAGCAGTGTGGACACTGCTTCAATAGATGGCTTTGCCTTCACTGAATACTTAATAGCCCACCATGCATTCACAGGGCAGTACATCTGTTTTCACACAGTGAATCATTCACCAGTTTCTGAGTGCTAGGGAAGCTCTATCTCATCACTGAGACTTCTGTGATATCTATGCACAGTGGATCTGTAGAATAGTTTTTTTTTTTTAAATTTGTTTTAGTTTAAGCAAAATTTGTAAAATTTCATCGCTACATTTCTTTTAAGTGTAATAGTTGCAGTAAATATATCTTAAATATATTATATCATATGTACTTAAAGATCACACAAGATGTAAATGGCCTTACTTGCAATGACCCATGAAAAAACACCAATCAACTCAATGAGCTGTGAGTCAATATTGCCTTTAAATGCATTCCAGCATAACATGTTATGAAAGTTTAATATAAACCATTAAAGCATACTATTTCCTAAATTACACTAATGACCTATAGTAAAAGACAAAATTCTTCCCAGGTGAAATTCAGGCCTCTCTTGTGCAGTATTAAAACAAAACATTTGTGTACATCATACTGCTGAAACTGAAGTATTTTTAACAACAGGCATAATTTCAGAAGTGCACTATGTCCTAAATTATATTCTCATGTCATCAATAATCTCATTTCTCATTGAAAATAATCAAGTTAAATGCTGTTATCATCTTAGGTACTGACTTGGAGGTAATGTGAACACTTGCTAAGATGGGAAATAAAAAAAAAAAAAGACATCCAGTAGGAAAAAAAATTATTTAATTAAAAATTAATAAAAATTTAATAAATCCAGTAGAAATAAAAGTAATAAAAATTCATATAAAATAATATAATATAAGATTAATTTGGAAAAAAATTTATTTAAATTTAATTAAGCTAAATTACGCATAAAACCTGGGAAATGCCAATGCACAAAGAAACTGAAAGTCAGAGCTGACAGTATGTCCTTGCCATCATGTGTCAGGTAAAAACTTCAATATGAGCTTGGTCTACACAATTAATGAAGTATCACATCACAGAGTAGAATGGTGTAAATAATTTTTATCCCAGTGTGAGTCATAATCTGCACTTGCTGAAACCTTGGGCTTGGATTCACCTTCTCTGACAGTAACTGTCTAAAAACAAGGTACTCAAACCCTTTCCCAAGTCTCCAGAAAGATCTTTAAAGGGGAATTCATCCCACCTACCTCACACATTTCAGGTGTGATGAATTGCCCTCTGTTGCAAGAGATAATAAAACATGTTTCTACAAATACATTAACAACAGAAAGAGAACCAAGGAGAATCTCCATCCTTTATTGGATGGAGGAGGGAACATTGCCACCAAGGTTGAGGAAAAGGCTGTGGTACTTAATGCCTTCTTTGCCTCAGTCTTTAATAGCCAGACCAGTTATCCCCAGAGTATTCAGCCCCCTGAGCTGGAAGACAGGGACAGGGAGCAGAATGAAGCCCCCATAATCCAGGAGGAAACAGTTAATGACCTGATACGCCACCTGGACGTCTATGGAGCCGGATGGGGTCCACCCAAGAGTGCTGAGAGAGCTGGTGGAGGAGCTTACCAAGTCACTCACCATCATTGTCACAAATGCAGGTTTGTGATCCTGCTAATTATGTCAATTTATTGTGAATGAGTGACTTTACACAGTTTGATTTAGTAGCAGTTTAGAATTTACTTGTAGCAAATCGCAGGATTTGACTGTAATATTTTAATAGCGCTCAGTCATCAGCAATTAACAAAGTGATTAGACAAAATTGGCCAAAAAAGTGGCTTACGTACAGATTCAAAGATGGCAAGGTTCACGCTATTACTACATGGAAGTGCATAAAGGAAAATTACACTGAGAAAGTTACACTGAGTTGGAATGATTCACAAAGGGATTGTGTATGTAGGGGTTAAGGAAGACCTTCCTGTTGAGTCATGAGGTTCAGAATAGACCCCCTTGCTTTCTAAACTCCTTCTCAGAGAGGAGCCTAGGTGTGGCTAGGTCCACTTGTTCAACAGTTTAATAAGAATAAGGATAATGCAGCAGTATAAGATTCACTTTGAAATTAAATCGTACATCTACAGACTACTTAAACTGATTCACACATGCATATACACAAACATGAATGCATCTATAAAAATGGTACACCTGTTACAAATTCCCTCGAGTTCAGTGAAATACTCACTTCTAATGCCTTGGCATTTCTCAATAGGAGAGTGTTGAGCCTGAAGGAGTGAAGGGTTTCAGCCCAGGCTCCAGTGTCAGTCTTTGGCAACGGATTTCTAGTTGTAGCAAACTTTCAGAGTTTGCTAGTTCTGAGAAGCGTCTTGCTCAGAGGAAGATGCTGGTGCAGCCTGTGGCAGTCCAGGAGAGCTCAAAGGGCCTCACTTAGGACTGCTGTTTATAGGATTGTGAGATGATTGACCTTAATCACCAGTAAATTTCCATCCGAGCCACAATTCGGGTCAGTAATTGCTGGAATTCCAGTAACGATAATACCACTCTGTTTCAAGGCTGTCAGGGGTAGCTGTTTGTTCTTGCTCCCTTTGTTAGCCATAATATGGAGATTTTAATAAGGACAGGGCCAGTCTCTGCTCCAGCCATGTAGGAGTTTCTGGTACAATTAAGGGGCGCTTAACTGACCAACTCACTACACAAAGGCCATGGTCTGGAATTCCTGAGATCATAAAGAGGTTGAAGAGGAAGAAAAAGGGGGGATGCACCACCACAATTGTTTCTCAGCAGTCCTGGTTAACAGGGGAGGTCGCAGACGACTTGTAGCTTGCCAATGTGACGCCCATCTACAAGAAGGGCTGGAAGGAGGATCCAGGGAACTACAGGCCTGTCAGCCTGACCTTGGTAACATGGAAGATTATGGAGCGGTTCATCTTGAATATGCTCAACAGGCATGTGTAGGTCAGCCAGGGGATCAGGGCTAGCTAGCATGGGTTCATGAAGGGTAGCTCCTGCTTGACCAGCCTGATCTCCTTCCATGACCTGGTGACCTGCCTAGTGGATGAGGGAAAGGCTGTGGATGTCATCTACCTGGACTTCAGTAAAGCCTTCGACACTGTCTCCCTCAGCATGCTCCTAAGAAAGCTGGCAGCTCATGGTTTAGGCAGGTGTACTTTTCACTGTGTAGAAAACAGTCTGGATGGCCAAACCAGAGTTGTGTTGAATGGAGTTAAGTCCAGTTGTAGACGGGTCACAAGTGGTGTTCCCCAGGGCTCTGTTTTGGGGCCAGCCTTGTTTAATATCTTTATCAACGATCTGGATGAGGGGATTGAGTGCACCCTCAGTAAGTTTGCAGATGACACCAAACTGGGTGGGAGTGTCAATCTGCTGGAGGGTAGGATGGCCCTGCAGAGGGACCTGGACAGGCTGGATCAATCAGCCGAGGCCAACTGTATGAGGTTCAACAAGGCCAAGTGCTGGGTCCTGCACCTGGGTCACAACAACCCCATGCAATGCTACAGGCTTGGGGAAGAGTGGCTGGAAATTTGCCTGGCTGAAAAGGACCTGGGGGTGTTGGTTGACAGTGGCTCAACATGAGCCAGCAGTGTGCCCAGGTGGCCAAGAAGGCCAACAGCATCCTGGCTTGTATCAGGAATAGTGTGGCCAGCAGGAGCAGGGAGGTGATTGTTCCCCTGTACTCAGCACTGGTGAGGCCGCACCTGGAATATTGTGTCCAGTTTTGGGCCCCTCACTACAAGAAACACATTGGGGTGCTGGAGCATGTTCAGAGAAGGGCAACAAAGCTGGTGAAGGGTCTGGAGCACAGGCCTTATGAGGAGCGGCTGAGGGAACTGGGGTTGTTTAGCCTGGAAAAGAGGAGGCTGAGGGGAGACCTTATCGCTCTCTACAACTACCTGAAAGGAGGTTGTAGTGAGGTGGGTGTTGGTCTCTTCTCCCAAGTAGTTAGCGATAGGATGAGAGGAAATGGGCTCAAGCTGCATCAGGGGAGGTTTAGTTTGGATATTAGCAAAAATTTCTCCACGGAAAGGGTGGTCAAGCATTGGAAGAGGCTGCCCAGAGAGGTGGTGGAGTCACCATACCTGGAGGTGTTCAAACCAGGCAGACGTGGCACTTTGGGACATGGTTTAGTAGGCATGGTAGTGTTGTGTTGATGGTTGGACTGATGATCTTAGAGATCCTTTGCAACCTTAATGATTCCTAGTTTTTACTTTCATTAAAAATAATCCAGCCACCAAGACAGCAAACATGAAATTATTACTGTACCCTTAATTGTTTTAGTGGTGGACTTGGTAGTGTTAGGTTAATGGTTGGACTGGATGATCTTAAATGTCTTTTCCAACCTAAATAATTTTATGATTCTATGATCTTCCCTTTTCTTTCCATTATTTATAAAGGAAATTTATATAACTGTCCTAAGCGAGGCATCCAACCTATAATCAAGAAATGAAGGTGATAGTAGATCTCACTGTTGATTATGAAGAAAAGCTAAAATAGTTTGCTAGAGATAATTTTAAAAGTACTGGTTTCTTAATATAGTAAAGAACTATTAAGACATTTTTCAAATTTGACATGTTTAGATCTGTCTTAAACAGAATGTATAATAAATAATTTCACTTTTTTTTTTTTTTTTTACTATAGGGTATAGACTAATTTGTTTGTCTGAAATGTTTTTTGAAGTTCATGACTATGAATTCAAGTTCCCACTAGCAAACCTTTTAACCCATCTGCATGTCTGTTAAATAGACAAAGCTTATTTAAAGTGGCAGCTTCCATTGAAAGGGTCTGCTTATGATTACTTCTAACTGTCAGAGTAGAAGTAGTTGACACTGAAGTGCAAACTAAAGCAGATTTCCCTGCTGAGAATCTACTAGTGTATGGGTTTTTTTCATTAATCTGCTTGTCTTTATTCAGCCTTTTGAAAAAAATATTCAGATACAAGTTTAGAGGAAAAAATTGGTAACAACAGGCTCCGTGGTTCATGTCTTCTGAAAGTAAGCTTCAGTCAAGGGCTGCATAGGCTGAACAGGGTTTTTTCCCTGGTATTGGAGATCCTAGCTTACATGGTAATAGTACCAGAACAGACCTGTCTTTCCTATGTTTTCACTAATCTTTCTTATATACTTTATACTTAATGAAAAAATTTATGTTTTTTTTTTTTTTTTTAATGTTGCATAACTGTAAAAGTAAACCTACAGAACGGAAATTAAGAATACTGTTTTAGTTTCCACCTTTCTTTTTAATATAAATTTAAAGTCTGTTTTGAAATGATTAATAAATGAAGTTCTTGATGAATACAACAGGGTGAAACCCTTCTTGCCTTTCAAATGTGTAAAACACTGAAGTCCTCACTTAGGTTTTCTGTTGTGGTTTGGTTTTGGGGTTTTGGGGTGGTTTTGGGGGGTTTTGTTTGTTTGTTTGTTTTTTTAAATTAGCAATACCTAAGCCAGCATTAATACTAGAAGACTGGAAGTATTAGAAGGAAGATTACAGTCTTAATTCTACTAGTTGACAGCAGGAACCAATCTGAAAGAAACATAAAATGCTCTTGAAATTTCATGCTAGTTACTTGAGATTCAGAAACCTCATTAGAGACATTGATGAAAAGTATATGAAAAAGGAGATTTCTGTCATGTTAAACAGATCTTCAAATATAAACAACATATTGATGCTTTGATTTAAGTATATTAATACTGAAATTACATCATTCCTGAATGTTACTTTATTTAAATATATTTGAGGAATTTTATTAAAGGTTTTTCTTTTTCCTCTGGTATTCATATTTTCCTAGTGCAGTCTCCAGGAGTTTGTCATGCAGATTACAATGTCACATTAGCTGTAATTTAAAACCAGAACAGTAATGGGTACCACATAATGTTTCAGTGGATGATTGTACTTTAGTCTATTCTGTGTAATATGATCCATTTACTAACAACATGAGATGCCCATTGTTTTATGTGGTTATATGAAGATGACTGATGTTCCTTAAATCCCCACTCAGTGAGTGAACTCCTTGTATACAAATGCTTTTACATATAAAATCATTAATATAGATTAATTTATAAAGAATGTAAAATATCCAGTAAAGATAATGTACTGGAATAAGCTCCTTGACCTGAATTGAATGTAAATGGGCATGCAAGATCCTTCTAAAACAGTGGATAATTCATTTAGGACCATATCAGCAGATTATAATTTCAGTTTTATGGCATCAACTGATTTTGACCAAAGGAAAAACTGATATAAAAGACACCAACATAGATTCCAGCTGATATAAAGGACAACAATATAGATTCTACTGAGATTTATATGTTACAAAACATATTACTATTATATCTAACAATATATTTGAGAGGAAAAAAGTGAATCTGTATAATAATCTTAAAAGGAAATTAATCTGTAAAATAACATATAAAATCAAGGACAGTTAATTTCATTAATTTCTTTAAAGAAACCCCTCAAGCAGATTCGACAGCTTTCTCTCTCCCTCTTTGTACAGCATTCATTTTCTGAGCATGAATATTTTACTGCACATTTTCTTCTGCAAATGAAAAGCCACCAAGAAATATAAGCAAGCAGTACCAGAGACTGTCTCTACCACTTTTCTACTAAAATCGCGATTTTAAGTGTTCAGCTATTTTATATAAGGAGGATATGGGATATGTGTTCTGAAAACTGTCGGTTTTAACATCTTTGTCAATGACCTGGAGAAGGTGATGGAGTGCTTGCTTATAAAGTTTGCAAATGACATCCAACTGGGGCAGGTACCAGTCAATATATGCAAGGGCAGGGCTGCCACCCAGAAGCACAGAGACAGGATAGAGGGATGAGCCAACAAGAACATGATGATACTGAGCAAAGTCCAGGCAGAGAGCCAGTCATGTGAAGACTGTATAGGCTCTTGATTTGAGTGAAGAGTAGCACTTTTGGAGTCTTTCTGTGGTCCGTCTACAAGCAGAATTCTGACTGATTGAGTACTGTGAAACTTAAGAACAAGCCTCAAATTATGAATATTTAAAATCATGCACATAGTATGCTTCACTTTAGAAAATGTGAATTTGATTCTGCAAACACTTATATACTACAGATAATTGCATCCACTTGAATAATCACAGTATCAGTTGGTATGACTAGCTAATCATTGTTACTTCCCCACTTGCTTGGAAAGATTTATTAGGGATTTAGGAGTTAGGAGACAGGGTTTTTCAAACAGTGCAAGACCCATAGCCATGAAGGATGCACTTCTATCTTCAGGATCTCAAATCTTACAGTAGATTTAGAAAGCTGTTAGAAAATTGGGCTCTCTTTTTTTCTCACAATAACTTTTTTTTTTTTGGTCCCTTTTCCTTAAATAAAAATCTTTCTTTGGCTGTAAACTTCTGCATACACTAAGTTGAAATAATGGTATATTGATAGCAAGCAAATGCACAATCTGAGTTGAACACAGATATCCTGAGGAGTTGAGTTAATTTTTTCAGATTAAACCCTTTTTTGGTGTATTGGGTCTGGCTGAGATGGAGTTAATCTTCCCCATAGCAGCCCTCATAGTGCTGTGCTTTGTATTGGTATCATAGAATCATCATAGAATCATAGAATGCTTTGGGTTGGAAGGGAGGTCATCTAGCCCAACCCTCCTGCAGTGAGCAGGGACAGCTTTCACTAGATCAGGTTGCTCAGAGCCCCAGCCAACCTGACCTTGAACGTTGCCAGGGATGGGGCCTCTACCACCTCTCTGGGCAACCTGTGCCAGTGCTTCACCACCCCCGTTGTAAAAAACTTCTTTCTAATGTCTAGTCTAAATCTCTCCTTCTTTAGTTTAAATCTGTTATTCCTTTTTCTGTCACAACCGGCCTTGCTAAAAAGATTCTCCCCATCTTTCCTGTCGGCCCCCTTTAAGTACTGGAAGGTCACAATAAGGTCTCCTCGCAGCCTTCTCTTCTCCAGGCTGAACAACCCCAACTCTCTCAGCTTGGCCTCATAGGAGAGGTGCTCCAACCCTCGGATCATTTTGGTGGCCCTCTTCTGGACCCACTCCAGCAGGTCCATGTCCTTCTTGTGCTGAGGGCCCCAGAGCTGGACGCAGTACTCCAGGTGAGGTCTCACCAGAGTGGAATACAGGGACAGAATCACCTCCCTCGACCTGCTGGCCATGCTTCTTTTGATGCAGCCCAGGATTCCATTGGCTTTCTGGGCTGCAAGCACACATTGCCGGCTCATGTCCAGCTTTTCATCCACCAGTACCCCCAAGTCCTTCTCCGCAGGGCTGCTCTCAATCTCTTCATCCCCCAACCTGTACTTATATCGGGGGTTGCCCCGTCCCAGGTGCAGGACCTTGCACTTGGCCTTGTTGAACCTCATGAGGTTCACACAGGCCCACCTCTCCAGCTTGTCCACATCCCTTTGGATGACATCTCGTCCTCCTGGTGTGTCAACTGCACCACTCAGCTTGGTGTCATCTGCAAACTTGCTGAGGGTGCACTCGATCCCACTGTCTCTGTCATTGATGAAGATGTTAAATAGCACCGGTCCCAGTCCGGACCCCTGAGGGACCCCACTTGTCACCGGTCTCCATGTGGACATCGAGCCATTGACCACGACCCTCTGGATGCGACCATCCAACCAATTCCTTATCCATCGAACAGTCCACCCATCAAACCCATATCTCTCCAATTTAGAGAGAAGGATGTTGTGGGGGACTGTGTCGAACGCTTTACAGAAGTCCAGATAGATGACATCCATTGCTTTTCCCTTGTCCACTGATGCAGTTACTCCTTCATAGAAAGCCACTAGGTTGGTCAGGCAGGACTTGCCCTTGGTGAATCCATGCTGTCTGTCTCGAATCACTTCCCTGTCCTCCATGTGCTTGAGCATATCTTCTAGGAGGATCTGTTCCATGATCTTCCCAGGCACAGAGGTGAGGCTGACAGGTCGGTAGTTCCCAGGGTCCTCCTTTCTTCCCTTTTTAAAAATGGGCACAACATTCCCCTTCTTCCAGTCAGCAGGGACTTCACCGGACTGCCATGACTTTTCAAATATCATGGAGAGTGTCTTGGCAACTACATCAGCCAATTCCCTCAGGACTCTGGGATGCATCTCATCAGGTCCCATAGACTTGTGTACATTGACGTTCCTCAGGTGGTCTCCAACCTGATCTTCCCTTACAGTGGGAGGGGCTTTACCCCCCTGGTCCCCATCTTTTGGTCTATCGATTCGGGAGGGGTGAGGAGAGAGGTTGCCAGTGAAGACCGAGGCAAAGAAGTTGTTGAGTACCTCAGCCTTCTCCTTGTCCGTTGATACAAGTTCGCCTTTCTTGTTCATCAAGTTGGGTATGCTTTCTTTAACCTTCCTTTTCTGGTTGATGTACCTGTAGAAGCCTGGTACCTAGAAAGGTGTTGATAACACACCAGTGTTTTGGTTACTACTGAGCAGTGCTCACACAGCATCAAGGCTGTCTCTCCAACATTTCCCCCCTCTTGAGTAGGCTGGGGGTGGGCAAGGTCTTGGGAGGGAACATATCCAGGACAGCTAACCCAAACTGACCAAAGGGATGTTCCATACCGTATTATGTCGTTTCAGCAATAAATGCTAAGAGAAAGCAGGAGGATGTGGGGGCATTCATTATTTATGTTTTTCTTCCGGAGCAACTGCTACACGTATCAAAGCCCTGCTTCCCAGGAAGTGGCTGAACATCACCTGCTGATGGGATGTAGAGAATAAAATCTTTATTTTCCTTTTGCTTCTGTGTGCAGTCTTTGCTTTTGCTTTTTATTAAACTGCCTTTATCTTGACACACAAGATTTTTTTTACATCTCATTTTCTCTCCACCTGTCCTGCTGAGGAGGGGAGTGATAGAGCAGCTTGGTGGCACCTGGCATCCAGCCAAGGTCAACACATCATATTTGGTTAAAAATATAAATTTGGTGATTTGTAGGAAAAAAATGCCTTTTTTTTGGTAATTTTTGAGGCTTATTTTGGGAGTTTTTTTGAAGTTTATAACTATCTTTCATTCAAATCTTCCTTCAGTTACTTTATATGGAAATAGTTTAATGCAATTTTTAGTATGGAAAAGCAGTATTTTTATTTCTCCTTGACACTGGACATCTTTAAATTTGTGCTGTGCCAAATGCAATTACTAAACCTTTAAGCAGAGAGATGACCTATCACACAGTTCTAATGTATAACTTCTGAAAAGAAACATGCTAATTACTTTAACTTAGTTAAAATTATAATTTTTGGGAAAACTAAAAATGCTTGTTAGTAGAGCATAGGTGAGATTATCCTTAACGCATTTTACAAATATTTATTTTATCAGGTGATTTTTCAGATTATTGCAAGTAAATCTTAACAAAAACTTTTCTGTAAAAAAAATCAGAAACCATCACAATATTGCCAGTTCTTCATGCAAAAATCCATGCTTTAATTTTGTTGATAATCTGGTTTTCCATAAACTTTATTTATAGTTCCAAGCATTTGCAGGGTCCAGGCTTCATAAAAGGTAGCTAATAACTTTCTTACAGGTAGGGAAGATGGAAGGACAAAACAGTCAAGAACAGAAAAACAGCTGTTTAAAAATCTGAACTTGAGTCCTGAGGCAGGGTTTTGTTTGTGGGTTTTCTGCTCTTTCTAGTGGCTTTTATTAAATTTTTATTACATTGCCTTCTCTTTTTTATTGTCTGGTTTCCTATTTAGAAGCAAAATGTGTAAACATTATTCATATGAACAGCCTTATTGAGAGCAAGACAGGGGTTAGTGGTGCATATAATTACTCGTGTACAATTGTAGTATCATAGTATTCAATTAGAAAAATCACAAGAGTGAGCTATACTCTTACAAGTTTCATAAAACAGCTGGTAGCTTTTTGTACAAGCAACATAGTAAATTAATTAAATCAATATTACATAATTTCTCAAATAGTATATAGCATGTTAAAGAGCAACAACTGTGAATTTTAAACCATAATATACTGTCTTTTAATTTCATTAATTTATTTGCCTTTCAAAATTCATTTTTTGTGGGTTTTTTTCCATCTACAATTTGAGACGCTTTGGAGTATGAAAGAAAAAAGAACGGTATCTTTCACTCAGAGAAAGCAAAGAAAGTTTTTTTTTTTAAAAAGTGAAATATGTATGCTGTTTCATTGTCTTGCTTTATAACTTAAGATGGACTAGTTTTTTAAAAGTTCTTAAGTGGAACATAAAAAAGCTATTTATGCATAATTTGTATGTTAAAATCAGTATCGGAATAGATCTTGCTGGGATTTCACTACAGGGAAACAAAGTTTTGTATCTACCAACCTTGTTGCTCCCTTCCTGACTAACAACAAATTAAGGCTTATATTCTGGTCTCTTGCTACCTCTGCTCCTCAGCGGCACATGACAAGCCATGTGCCTCAGTTCTTTCAGGCACTCTCAGCAAGGAATGATGTGTGTCTAACCAGTGAAGCTAATTATCTGAATTGTTCTGCCTTTTCTGGTACTGGAAAAAACAAGTTTTGCTTGAATCTCCAAAGCTCAGCACTAGAGAAAATGGAATTTCTCCACAGATGAGCAAGAAATTCAGCGTTGGTGTTCAGAACTGAAAACTTGGAGGCACTAACGAAGATAAAGGGGACGTTGGGTAGGAGGAAAAACTGAGGGTGTGTTTTTCTAGTGAAGGACAGCTGTGAAAACAGTGATCAGCCAAGGCCTATCTCCAGACCCATGGGTAGCAACCAGGACCCTGAGTTTGGATGCACACTGTGAGGTCATGCCTGTTTGTTGCATTGTTAGCAGAGATAGGGGAGTGCTGGGCTTCACCAGGGTGAGATGCATGGTGTGTGAGTAGTTACAGCACAATGCTTTATGGGGATGCTGACATTTACTTCAGGTGCTATGGTTACTTGAAAACTATTTAAAGATCATTAAGCTGCTTTTGGAGAGTTTAGTCTTAAGGATCCTGTTACTATACCTCAGAAGAAAATTGCCAGCACAAATATACATAGACTCAAATATACACTGACTTTCACAAATAAAATTGAGTGTCTTGTGCTTGATTATACTTGTTGCTTCTATTATAAGACAAATGCTATGACTTTTGGCTGCTTGGGAAAACAAAATTATACCAGAAGGCAATGATATTAGTTGTCATGAGGTAGTGATATTAGTTGTCATGTAAACAATATGTACCAAAGCATAACCAAAGAGGCCAGTAAAGCTAAGACTGATACTTTCAGCCTGGTAGTTAAGTTCATTCATTCTTGCACTGCAAAGCATTTTTAAAAAGTCACACAGACAATAAGTCTCAAAAGCAAGGTCAACCATCTTTCTCTTAAATACTACTCTTTTATAGTACAAATTCATCCCTCTTGGATTATTTCTAAAATAATTAGAATATTTTTTAACCTTTTTATGGTGAATTTGCAAGACTTCTTTATAGGTTCATGCAGAAGTTTCATGTATGACTGGTGTTCTTAGAGAAATAATATCTTAACTACTAATCTATCATACATAAAGACAATCTAACTTGCCAAATAAAATACAGTATGTTTAAATTTTATTGTAGAGTATAGCTGCAACAGAATAAGAACATGAGTGTTTGTTTTATGACTATAATATGTAAGCTTTTAAAATCAATCTTCATTAGAGAAGATTTGGTAGACATAGTAGCGTCATCTAACTTTTTTACTATTTTATCCAAATTTGTTTCCAATGAATTTAAATGGAATGTCTTAGAGAAACTTTAATATTCTTTGTATATAATATGATTTTGTTATAAAACTATCCAGTTTGATTTTTAATTGTTTTTTTTTTTTAATTTCCAAAACTGAAATTCTGAACACCAGGGTTAACAGGACTATGGTGGGTTGACCTTGGCTGGCTGCCAGACCCCCACCCAGCTGCTCTCTCACTCCCTCTCCTCAACACGGCAGAGGGAGAAAGTAGGATGAAAAAACTCATGGGTCAAGATAAAGACAGGGAGATCACTTACCAATTCCCATTATGGGCAAAAGAGACTTGACTTAGAAAACATTAGTTTATTGCAAATTTAAAATAGAGTAAGTTTTCACTGAGGAAGTTTTCTTAGTTGCAAAATTCTATATTCTACCTTGAAAGTGAGCAAGCAAAAAGAAAATAAAGAAATATTTTCTTTTTATAATATCCAACAACAATGAGGTACAGAAAGAAGTGTTGTTCAGGATTAAATGTATTTGGAAATATTTGCTAAACCTGTACATTCTGGATGATCTCATATGTCACACGTGTAAATCTTTACTGAACTGTTTTTACTGTATCTCACCCAAATATATTCAACTTTGTCAGCATATTTTCAGAAAATAAAACAGGAAATTCATAAATATTGATACTCTGAGGAGCAATCCATATAACATTTTGGAATATATGAGGTTAGAGTTCACCCTTACTCTAGCTGAATAAATTAGCAGGGAGCTTTCTTACCAGAGAGTTGGTATATTCTCATGATGAAAAGGGAATTCCACTGTTGCTATTTTTGGTCTTCTAAGGAGATACTTGCCAGGGCCAAAGGAACATATGACATGAGGGTCTAGGAAATTCTTGATAACATAATACATGAAGAATAATGAGCAGGCTACCACTACCCCTTATCCGGTGACTTGCTCACCCTCCCACTACCTCAAAATCTGAAGGTAAGTCAATGGCCAGTCCAAAATCTTCACCCAGGAGGTGTGGATTTCTTGATAGCATCATGTTCTTCCTTGCCTTTGAGGTCTTCTGGGAGGACTTGTTATGAATTTGATGCAACCACATACTGATATGATCTGAGTATTCAGGAGGGTGGAAAGCTCTAACTGGATGCCTAGCTGTTTAAAATATTTATGGAGCTTGCAAAAGAGAAACTAAACCTATCTAATAGTCCTGCAGGAACCATGATAACTGGTTTCAACCACCCTTCTGTCTCAGTCATGTGTGCCACAGGGTCTTGGTCCAGCAGACTATAGTGCTATGCCAGCCATCGTCATGCTTCACTCAAATTAGCAAACCTGTTTCTCAGCTCCATGAATTAGCTTAAGCTTAATGGAGCTATACTACTTCCAGTCCCCAAGTCAGCTCAAATGCAATCAATGTAAGCTGATATCTCTGCACAATGCTGACATCCTCTAAAAAGAGAAAAAATCCTTTGAAAATCACTGGGACATTCATCAAAAATCATGTAGACCTTTTAAAAATCCAACTTTACTTTCTGTTTTCCTGTTGTTCAAGATGACTCTAAGAAACTTCTGATCTATCCATATTTACCTGCAATATGTAGACAAGAATATTGTGGCCACCCTTTTTGCAGAAAAAAGTCAGCAACATCAGGAAAATTCAACATGGAGAGCAAAAAAAAAGTTTCCTTTATGGGCATGCTAGGCCACAAGACAAACAAGATTGATCACTGATGTGTGTCAAACCACTGAAATGGAAAATATTTGCAATCTATTTCATTGCTGAGACAAGAGTTGTTACTCTGATGTAATCAGTAATACTGCACCCTCCTACAGGCAGCGAACCTGAGCTAGTGATTAGTTGGGCTTTAATTCTTTTATTCAGTGTCATTTATTTTTTCTCTAACTGCTTTTTTTTCAGAAAATAAATTTAGAACAATTCTCAGAGATGGGAATTCTGTAATTTAATGCCAATATCAATACATTATTTTGCAGTGAATTCTAATTCTGCTATCAGGTTGTGAATACAATAATTCATTTATCTGATAGGGTTTTCTGGATTAAAGTCTCCCTCTAGAACAGTTCTTTGTGTTACAAAATGTCTGTGTATTTTATTTAAATGCTACAGTCAAAAACCGTAGTTTAAAACTCATTTTAACACACTATTATTTGAGATCCACAACAGTTTCTTATTTAAAAGAAACTTAGTTAACATTTATCTGAAATTTGTAATGAAATAAAATTTATCCACTCTGAAAGGAGCTTAGATGAGTAGGTAACAACAAATAAACTGAAAATGCAAGTCTTTTTCTAATTTGCCCATGCAGTTTATTGTTGAAGAAAAAGTCAGTATTCTATGTATGCATCAAGCTTCATTGAAAAATTATTTTCATACTACATTGGATAAACCAGAAATATTTTTAATACATAGCTGATAATATTTAAAACTATGAAGACTACTAGTTTATACTGAATTCATGAAACTCACTGTTTGTTAGAAGTGTACATTCTTAGCACAGACTAAGACTGTGGAATACAGTGTCAAAGAGTAACATACTCTGCTTTTTATTTAAGAGCATTATCTCTCTTCTCCTTTTTCCTCTACATTCTGTCTGCAGCAAATTTTAGGAAAGAAATCCTAGATGATACATGCCAAAATCCAAAGTCCATATTGAATTAGGGTCTGTCTAAGCTGCCTGTCAGCCAAAACCACTCATTATTGAGAGAGTGGAAAAATTTCTTTCGAACTTTACAGTTAAGGCTCAGGATGGATTATTAGCATTTTCTTTTCCAGTAGCATCTTTGAGCTCTGAAATCAGATCCTACTTTTCCTCAAGGTACAATGGACAATAAGATATGATCATTTTACTTTGTTTGGTAATGACTTAAGAATGACAGAATGGTCATTTGTAAAGTGCTGTAGCTGCAAGTTATTTAAAGTTAAAATTAGTTTAGGCTTGAGGTACCCTTTTGTTTTTCTGGAAAATAAGTGACATTCTATTATGAGAAACTTGCTATAGTCCTTTTATTAGAGGACAAAATATAATTAAATATTTCTAGAGCTGAGCATGACTGCAAGTTCCAAACAACTTCAAAAAAATGCAGACTTCATAAGATCTTCATTTTGGATTGCAGATCTATGAAGGACTACAACTCAAATATTAATATACTTCTTATAAAGCTGATATTTCTGTATTTTACTTTAACATTGGTCAGATAATCAAGCAATCTGGTGCAACCAGGGCTTAACCACAAAAGAATGCCTCAACTTTGATAACTAAATTAAAATTGTAGATCCTCACAACCACAGCTTAGTTGCCATCTATTCCTGAAAGCTCCTGACATAAACAGATTTCTTTTCCTTTTTCTAGTGTTAAACGTCCCCCATGCCAAAACTTTGTATCTTGATATGCTACAAGTGCTTCAGTCTTTACAACATTAGACAGTCCATGGTTTAGTTTACGTTTAAACTTTGCCAATATGCACAGGGTAGATATGATGTCCCCTTTAAATAATATCTCAGTAGCTGTAACTAAGTCAGGATATGATTAATTTGACTAAATTAAACATAGTGCAGACCAAAGTTTAATTTTCTCTAGTGTCTGAAGAGATTTGAGCCCTTATCTATCATCTGAGTATGACAGCATCCTCTCTCTCAAACACACTGTAGACTGTAATTGAATATAATTTCTAGAAACTCCACATATTTGGAAATGTGGTAGTGAGGTGAGAAGCAATTCTTTAAGAAAGTGGTTTGGGGTGTCAGCAAGGTGTATGCTGGGAATCAGCTCTGTGTCATGCACCTTTCACCTCAGGAGAGATGCCTCACTTGACTTGCTGTTTACAAACAGAGAAGGACTCGTGGGAGATGTCGTGGTTGGAGGCCATCTTGGGCTTAGCGACCATGATATGATAGGGTTTTCAATTCTTGGTGATGTAAGGAGGAGTAGCAGCAAAACTGTTAGCATGGACTTCCGGAGGGCAGACGTTGGCCTGTTCAGGACACTGGTTGGAAAAGTCCCTTGGGAGACAGTCCTGAAGGGCAAAGGGGTCCAGGAAGGCTGGGCCTTCTTCAAGAAGGAAGTCTTAAGGGCGCAGGAGAGGGCTGTCTCCATCTGCTGTAAGACCAACTGGCGGGGAAGACGACTGGCCTGGCTGAACAGGGAGCTTTGGCTGGGACTCAGGGAAAAAAGGAGAGTCTACCACTTTTGGAAGAAGGGGCAGGCGACTCTGGAAGAGTACAGGGATCTTGTTAGGTCATGCAGGGAGGAAATTAGAAAGGCAAAAGCCCAGCTAGAACTCAGGCTGGCCACTGTTGTAAGAGATAATAAAAAATGTTTTTACAAGTACATCAACAATAAAAAGAGAGCCAAGGAGAATCTCCATCCTTTATTGGATGGAGGAGGGAACATTGCTACCAGGGATGAGGAAAAGGCTGCGGTACTTAATGCCTTCTTTGCCGCTGTCTTTTTAATAGCCAGACCAGTTATCCCCAGGGTTTTCACCCCCTGAGCTGGAAGACAGGGACAGAGAGCAGAATGAAGCCCCCATAATCCAGAAGGAAGCAGTTAATGACCTGCTACACCACCTGCATGCTCACAAGTCTATGGGGCCAGATGGAATCCACCCGAGAGTACTGAGGGAGCTGGCGGAGGAGCTCGCCAAGCCACTATCCATCATCTTTCAGCAGTCCTGGTTAACAGGGGAGGTCCCTGATGACTGGAGGCTTGCCAATGTGATGCCCATCTACAAGAAGGGCCAGAAGGAGGATCCGGGGAACTACAGGCCTGTCAGCCTGACCTCGGTGCCAGGAAAGATTAAGGAGCAGTTCATATTGAGTGCGCTCAACAAGCATGTGCAGATCAACCAGGGGATCGGGCCCAGCCAGCATGGGTTTATGAAAGGAAGGTCCTGCTTCTCCAACCTGATCTCCTTCCATGACCTGGTGACCCTCCTAGTAGACAAGGGAAAGGCTGTGGATGTCATCTACCTTGACTTCAGCAAAGCCTTTGACAGTCTCCCATAGCATTCTCCTAAGGAAGCTGGCGGCTCATGGCTTGGACGGGTGTACTTTTTGCTGGGTAAAAAACAGTCTGGATGGCCGAACCCAGAGAGTTGTGTTGAATGGAGTTAAGTCCAGTTGTAGACGGGTCACAAGTGGTGTTCCCCAGGGCTCTGTTTTGGGGCCAGCCTTGTTTAATATCTTTATCAACGATCTGGATGAGGGGATTGAGTGCACCCTCAGTAAGTTTGCAGACGACACCAAGGTGGGTTGGAATGTCGATCTGCTGGAGGGTAGGATGGCCCTGCAGAGGGACCTGGACAGGCTGGACCGATGGGCCGAGGCCAACTGTATGAGGTTCAACAAGGCCAAGTGCCGGGTCCTGCACTTGGGTCACAACAACCCCATGCAACGCTACAGGCTTGGGGAAGAGTGGCTGGAAATTTGCCTGGCTGAAAAGGACCTGGGGGTGTTGGTAGACAGCTGGCTAAACATGAGCCAGCAGTGTGCCCAGGTGGCCAAGAAGGCCAACAGCATCCTGGCTTGTATCAGGAATGGTGTGGCCAGCAGGAGCAGGGAGGTGATTGTGCCCCTGTACTTGGCACTGGTGAGGCCGCACCTGGAATCCTGTGTCCAGTTTTGGGCCCCTCAATACAAGAAAGACATTGGGGTGCTGGAGCATGTTCAGAGAAGGGCAACAAAGCTGGTGAAGGGTCTGGAGCACAGGCCTTATGAGGAGCGGCTGAGGGAACTGGGGTTGTTTAGCCTGGAGAAGAGGAGGCTGAGGGGAGACCTTATCGCTCTCTACAACTACCTGAAAGGAGGTTGTAGTGAGGTGGGTGTTGGTCTCTTCTCCCAAGTAGTTAGCGATAGGATGAGAGGAAATGGGCTCAAGCTGCATCAGGGAAGGTTTAGTTTGGATATTAGGAAAAATTTCTCCATGGAAAGGGTGGTCAAGCATTGGAAGAGGCTGCCCAGAGAGGTGGTGGAGTCACCATACCTGGAGGTGTTCAAACCGGGCACTTTGGGACATGGTTTAGTAGGTATGGTGGTGTTGTGTTGATGGTTGGACTGATGATCTTAGAGATCCTTTGCAACCTTAATGATTCCTAGTTTTTACTTTCATTAAAAATATTCCAGCCACCAAGCCAGGAAACATGAAATTACTACTCTACCCTTAACTGGTTTAGTGGTGGACTTGGTAGTGTTAGGTTAATGGTTGGAATGGATGATCTTAAAGGTCTTTTCCAACCTAAATGATTCTGATTCTATGATTCTGTGATTTCTGAGTGAAAAGTAATTAAGTAATTACTTAAAAACATTAACTCTAATTAGTTAATTTAAAGTAATTAAAACACACCTCTAGGAGTCCTATTTTATTGGACAGTTTGTTTGGGTCCCTCAGTGGTTGCTTGTTTTCAATACCATACTCATTTCCAGGCAGGGATCCCCTAGCAGACATTGTACAATAAATGCATTTAACACAGGGAAGTAAATTTTCTTTCTGAGGCCAAAAGCTGAAATGTGGTGCTCAGAGCACCAATCTCTGGTGTTTTATTATTTGAAAGGGTATCAGGAAGTCTGCAAAAAGAAGACATTCTGCTGCACTAAATACTGTATAAAAATGTCAAATGACTATGAAAAGGATAGAACTTGAATTTCTATGAGAAGCAGCAGCATCTTACATATGCAATTCTTTTAAATTTTGCAGTCCTTACTATTTAGATTGGGAAATTTTCTTTTCTTTAACTTTTAGCTGATACCACCAACAAGCATGTTCAAATCCATAGATATTTAAAGTGACAGTTTGATCTCCAGTTTGATCTTCGAGTTATACTTTCTATAATAAAACATTTCATTGTTTAATTCAATGGGAAGCAATGGAGATTTTAAATATCATGTAAACAGTCTTTTCAGGGACTTTTGAACAGTGTCCAGAGTAACCACAAATGAAGCTCTTTAGATTTAAATAATTCAGCGTGGAGTTAAAAGAGGAGATAACAGAGGAAAACTTCTATTACTTACTGACATTTAAAGAACAGTGACTTCTCCCCCTAAAATGAGTCATTGACAGTGGACTCTGAAATACAGAAAAAAAGCACTAGGTGCTTTATTTGTTTTGGTTTTTTTTTTAGATCTGTTATACATATTAATTATAAATTAGACACACAGATCTGAACTGAAGGGTATGAATATTTTAAAAGTTACAAATAATTGAAAAAGCAGGAAACCCTTTAGGATTTCATCTTTCTTTAAAAGACCTGTTTCTCATTTGATTTTTGGAAAGCTGAATTCTTGGACTCATGGGAATGTTCTTTAAAATGCAGGCTTGTGATTTTTCTGTTCAGAGCTGACTGACAGGACCTAATCTAATCTACATGGGTTGTTATTTTCATAAATATTTTAATTATGGCTTTATAATTTGGGGAATTTATCTGAAATAATGTTGAAAAAAAAATCTCAGCTATCAAACATTTGCTGGTTTTATTATTAATAAATGAATTTCCTAGCCATATTTTTCAAGTGCAGTTCAAAAGGATGGTTGAATCTAATGTGTTTATGTCAAAATTTCTTCCCCAAAGTAATTTACAAATTCTTTCTCTCCTTACTTGTTCATCTAACCACAAGCAGATGCACATACTTGAACATATACAGGTGTTCATATGAGGGAATAAGCTACCTAATAAAGAAATGTAGACGTTACTTAAATGGAAAAGCTATCTGCTCAGCATTTCAATGTACTTCAAAGGTCCTGATCCTACAACAATCTTTATGCATATATCAGCAATTTCTGTATAACACTGGATTGAAGTTAATCAGGTTGCATATAAATTAGGTTGCCTATCTGGTCATAGTTATTCAATGTTAATTTAAAATAACGGGAGAACAAAATACTACATGCAACTATAATGACCTGGATAATTTATCTATCTTAAACAGAAATATTAATGAAAATTAAATTAGATGTATTAAATTAAAACACATTTCTTGACAACAAATTTCAAGACAACAAATCATTCTGAAAAAAATTACTGGAACAGACAATAAAAAGTCATAACTAGATATACATTTGTAGCATAATTTATTTTTCACCAACCTAAGTAGCACTGTCAAAGTCAGAAAGACGGAAATTCTTTGAAAGATGAGAGATCTGGCTTTGCAGCATCTTCTGAAAAAGACTTGTGCTTTGAAGCATTTTGTAATATTAATCACTACTGTGCTTGTAGTATGATGAAAGTAAGCCTCTGCCATCTTATTGTTTTTTATCTTACAGAAGCATAAGGGGAAGCTTTGGCACAACAGGAGCATAAAAAGGTACAGTAGAAATCAGCTTTTGTTCTAAGCAGTTTTGAAGAAAACTAGCACTGCATCCAGCAGTTTTAGAGGAAAAACTACAATGGGTTAAGAAAATACTTACCCAAAATAGAACAAATAGATGGAAAGCATTGTTTCAGTTTGGGGGTTGGGGAGATGTTGCTGACTATGGGAAAACAGACATGGTTAGTCAGTGATCTTTATGAACAGTTTTTTAAACTTCCTCACTCTTATTTCATGAAATGGAATATTTTCTTCCCTCAGGGCTGAAAGCATTTGGGATTTGTTGATGTTCTGCCTTTAACTTTGCAGCCAAAACCAACATTGTTTTGATGGTAATGTATTTCTATTTAAAAGAAATTTGCAGTAAAAAGTTGATTCTGTACTGCTTATGTGCAATCCAGTCTTTTTTTAATTGTTTCTACAGGCAATATAGTCACAGGCAAGTTGTCAGTATTTATGTTAAAGTTACAAATCCTAGTTCTAAGGAATTTTTCCATCAGGATAAACAATAGCCTGGAGAAAAAAGCAAGAGAAAGAAACCATATTTCTAAAAAATAAAATAAAAATTGAAAGGTAAAATCCAGTACAAAGAGCCTTAAGGCAGCTGCAGTTGGCACTTACTATGAAATTAACGGATATTGTGCATACGCATACACCCACACACACTTAAACATGCTTGCATATTAGGGTTTGTCTAGCCTTAGAGTAGGAGAGGTTTAAAAGCAGGAATATATGAAAATACTAATGGAACAGAACTTGATTAAGCTGTTTAAAATCCAGTTCTTGAAATCTATTCAATTTGATTCTTCAATCCAATCTGTTTGGTAGAAAACTGAAAAGACACATGTATTGGTTTTTTTTTTCCAGATTTATTAAATTTCAGTCACATGGCTATTAATTTTCGGTTTAAGAGATAGCCCTATGTCAAATCAGGATATTAAGCAATGTTTCTAGCTAAAAAGGAAGCAAATTCTAACCTATTGACCCATTATGTCAATTAAAATCTTTGCAGTCACTTCATTGAGCAGTGGAATTAGGCATATTCCCTGACACTTTAGAGGAATAAAATTTAATTCTGATTGCTTGATGTAGAAATAGATGTTCAGCTTACACACAATCATCACAGGTTTTGCTGAGTGCAAAATTTAGATAACAGTTGCAATAACACAGAGTGACTTTGTAATTATCATTTTTACATATTATAGGTCAATATTTGTTCTTTAACACAGAATCCCTACAGATGAACAATTGTTTTGAGATTCTTGGATTACAGTTGTACTTCATAGTCTCCTTCTTTTCCTTCTCTGCTTCTGCTACTTGCAAAATTTCAAATAGTGTGTGTGTATATATATATACTGTGTGTGTATATATATGTTTATAGTGTACTTTCTTTTATTTTAAGTATTAAAAAATGAATAAAATATAGGTGCATGAGTTCATAATGGAATTAATCCTGGAATTAATGAACAGATGTTGGCTTGCATGTTCCAAGTGTGAAAACAGACAACAATGGACTGAAAATTCATAAAGAACCAAGATTCTGCTTGTTTTCCTAGACAATAAAAAGGAATCTGGCATAGCTTGTCCAAAATCCAAAGAAGCAGCAGTAGCACAGGAAAATCAAATTAAATGCTTATTGGTATTAGCAGAACATACACTGTCCTGACTGAAATTCCAGTAAGGGAGGAACAGCTTCAACATAGTTAAGAAAGATAGCAGAATAAAAATTTATGATTCATCACCTAACCCAAAATACAAGTAAAGCTGTAAAAAGATGTTATGTTGTTCATTGGTTACAGATCATAGAAGTGGGATTCTCTCCTTTATGCAAATTCAGTTTACCACTTTTTCAGCAGTTTTCTTACCCTCTAGGAGAGAAGAAATAAGGAAGAAGATCCATCTTCTTATGAAACTCCTCTGGAGACCACAATGTCTTCAGTTACCTTCTCTGAATTAATTAGAGAACTAGCATTAAAAAAAAAAAGAGCAATATTTGAAGAAATAAGCACATATTCCTCTAAGTTTTAAGACCAAAGCCTCTGTTCAACATAGGCCCAGCTCAGACTTCATAAAAATAAAAGGTATAGACGTGAAATCTAATTCTTCAGCCTAGCAGAAAAGCATCAAAAAAGTACATCCTTGACCTGGCAAAGACTTTTAAAGTTGCCAGCTTAAATAGCCCACCTTGCCAATCCTTAAGTAGCCAACTGAAAGAGGTGGGTGTATCAAGCTTGGGAGGCCAATTCAGAATGAAGTACACATGATAGGTAATATTACTCTTACCTGCATTAACTATCCAGCATTACAAATCTACCTTGAACAATTAATCTTGGCTTCCTCTGTACTCAGTGAAATGATACAGGTCCCTCCAAACAAGTTGCCACACTTATCTTTGGATTAAATTAATTTTTCATGAAGGTCCCTTTCTTCACTAACCTTAGAAAAAACTCATTTTCTAATTTAAGCTATCATCTAAGTTTTTCTTATTCAGAAATTAAATTCTCCCTCCTGTCTGGGTAATATCCAATGACTATGTTATAAAATGTCTATGTATATCTTACATTTTATTTGCAAACCTGACTTAATTCCCAGGAAGCAACGTAAAAGGATAAATCCCTCTCATCTAGCGTGTGTGTGTGTATATATTTATATACACATTATCTAATGACAGTCATTATAGAATAGACAATTAATTGTTGCCAGAAAATCCGAAACACCAGGCCCAGTGTATTGGGCTTGTGTGGCAAGGTTTTGGTAGCAGTGGGGGACAACAGGGGTGGCTTCTGTGAGAAGACGCTAGAAGCTTCCCCTGTGTCTGATAGAGCCAATGCCAGCTGGCCCCATGATGGACCCACTGCTGGCCAAGGCCGAACCCATCAGAGATAGTGGTAGCACCTCTGTGATATTGTATTTAAGAAGTGGGGGGAAAACAACTGCACAACTGCAGCCAGAGAGAGAAGTGAGAATATGTGAGAGAAACAACTCTGCAGACACCAAGGTCAGTGAAGAAGGAAGCGGAGGAGGTGTTCCAGGCACTGGAGCAGACATTTCCCTGCAGCCTATGATAAAGACCACAGTGAGGCAGGCTGTGCCCCTGCAGCCCAGGGAGGTCCACAGGGGAGCAGATATCAACCTGCAGCCCATTGAGGACCTCATGCTGGAGCAGGTGGATGTGCCTGAAGGAGGCTGTGACCCTGTGAGAAGCCCATGCTGGAGCAGGCTCCTGGCAGGACCTGTGGACCCATGGAATGAGAGGAGCCCATGCTGGAGCAGGTTTGCTGGCAGGACTTGTGACCCCATGGGGAACACATGCTGGAGCAGTCTGCTCCTGGAGGACTGCACCCCGTGGAAGGGATCCATGCTGGAGCAGTTTGTGAAGAACTGTAGCCCGTGGGAAGGACCCACGCTGGAGAAGTTCATGGAGGACTGTCTCCTGTGGGAGGAACCCCATGTTGGAGTGTGGGAAGAGTGTGAGCAGTTCTTCCCCTGAGGAGGAAGGAGTGGCAGAGATGACGTGTGATGAACTGACTGTAACCCCCCCCTCTTTGTCCCCATGCACTGCTGAGGGGGGAGGAGTTAGAGAACATCGAGAGTAAAGTTAAGGCTGAGAAGAAGGGAGGGGCAGGGGAACATGTTTTAAGATCTGGTTTTATTTCTCATTACTCTACTCTGATTTGATTAGCAATAAATTAAACTCATTTCCCTGAGTGTTTTGCCCATGATGGTAGTTGGAGAATGATCTCTCCTTATCTTGACCCAGGAGCCTTTCATTCTATTTTCTCTCCCCTGTCAAGCTGAGGAGGGGAGTGATAGAGTAGCTTTGGTGGACACCTGGCATCCAGCCAGGGTCAACCCACCGCACCCAGACAAAGTTATCTAGGAAAATCTGTGGTCCAAAATTGTTTTAGCTAAGTGGAGAACCATATTAAAGTTAGGCTGAACTGTAAATCAGGTTTTGTGACACAAAAAACCCCACTTAAATCAGGCATTTCAATGGATCTTGAGTAACATTGACAAGGAACTGCTAGTGGCACATGTTTAAATGTTATTATTTCCCTCAAATACAGTTGTTTTAAAAATATAATACAGTATTTTATAGTTGACAACTCTCAGCAACTGTAACTCTTGAGTTTCATCAGCCTAAGAAATGAAAATAGATTTTTCTGGTTCAGGACATATTGGCAAAAAAAATGACCAATCTGTTTTTGATGAATACTCTCTTTGTGTTAAGGTATAACAAATAGTTAACAGCTCACAATGGGAACACATATATAAAAGTATTTACTTGTATTCATCTCTATATTTCCTCCTTCAGGACTGACTTTTGATTTGCTGGGATACAAGCCAAATGTTAGCTTACACTTCTGTGAAGGGTTTTGTTTGGAATCGTCATTAAAAGCTCTTCATATAACACCATAGATCTCTGCCTCTGTAAATACATGCTGGCTACTTTCCAGAATAAAATATGTTTATTATACATGACACTAGCCTCAGGAAATAAACTGTCTTTGTAACTTTATGCAGAGTTTACGTGTGAGACCACTATATAATGAGGGGTGAGTCCTAAACAAGACAAACTAAGATTCCACATTAATAGGATTAAATGTCAAAAAGATTAGAGAATGGTCACCGAAATCTGTGTTCAGAACACTGTTTGAGAAATTTAGCTCAAGATGGATTCATAGCTGAAATAAATTAATTATGTGAAAATAAAATAATGTAGATCTTAGGAACAAGAAGACAAGATCAATCAGTTATACATCAGAGATAATTGAGTAGTTCCAAATATTCACACTCCATTATTAGTATCAGGTCTAAGAATTTGGTGACTAAAAAAATATTCATATAATCATAGAATCATAGAATTGTTTAGGTTGGAAAAGACCTTTAAGATCATCCAGTCCAACCATTAACCTAACATTACCAAGTCCACACTAAACTAATCAAGGGTAGAATAGACTAAACCATGTCCCAAAGTGCCACATCTACCCATTTTTTGAACACTTCCAGGGATGGGGACTCCACCACCTCTCTGGGCAGCCTCTTCCAATGCTTGACCACCCTTTCCGTGAAGAAATTTTTCCTAATATCCAAACTAAACCTCCCCTGATGCAGCTTGAGCCCATTTCCTCTTGTCCTATCGCTAGCTACTTGGGAGAAGAGACCAACACCCACCTCACTACAATCTCCTTTCAGGTAGTTGTAGAGAGCGATAAGGTCTCCCCTCAGCCTCCTCTTCTCCAGGCTAAACAACCCCAGTTCCCTCAGCCGCTCCTCATAAGGCCTGTGCTCCAGACCCTTCACCAGCTTTGTTGCCCTTCTCTGAACACGCTCCAGCACCTCAATGTCTTTCTTGTATTGAGGGGCCCAAAACTGGACACAGGATTCCAGGTGCGGCCTCACCAGCGCCTAGTACAGGGGAACAATCACCTCCCTGCTCCTGCTGGCCACACTATTCCTGATACAAGCCAGGATGCTGTTGGCCTTCTTGGCCACCTGGGCACACTGCTGGCTCATGTTCAGCCAGCTGTCTACCAACACCCCCAGGTCCTTTTCAGCCAGGCAAATTTCCAGCCACTCTTCCCCAAGCCTGTAGCATTGCATGGGGTTGTTGTGACCCAAGTGCAGGACCCGGCACTTGGCCTTGTTGAAACTCACACAATTGTCCTCAGCCCATGGAACCAGCCTGTCCAGATCCCCCTGTAGAGCCTTCCTACCCTCGAACAGATCAACACTCCTACCCACCTTGGTGTCATCTGCAAACTTACTGAGGGTGCACTCAATCCCCTCATCCAGATCGTTGATAAAGATATTAAACAAGGCTGGCCCCAAAACAGAGCCCTGGGGAACACCGCTCGTGACCGGCTGCCAACTGCACTTAACTCCATTTACTAGAACTCTCTGGGCTCGGCCACCCAACCAGTTTTTCACCCAGCGAAGACTATGCCCGTCCAAGCCATGAGCTGCCAGCTCATGAGATCAGGTTGGTCAAGCAGGACCTGCCTTTCATGAACCCATGCTGGCTGGGCCTGATCCCCTGGTTGACCTGCACTTGCCTGGGTCCTTCTTCTGGCCCTTCTTGTAGATGGGCATCACGTTGGCAAGCCTCCAGTCATCAGGGACCTCCCCTGTTAACCAGGACTGCTGATAGATGATGGAAAGTGGCTTGGCAAGCTCCTCCGCCAGCTCCCTCAGTACTCTCGGGTGGATTCCATCTGGCCCCATAGACTTGTGAGCATGCAGGTGGCCTAGCAGGTCATTAACTGCTTCCTCCTGGACTATGAGGGCTCCATTGTGGTCCCCATCCCTATCTTCTAGCTCAGGGGCCTGAGTACCCTGGGGATGACTGGTCTGGCTGTTAAACACAGAGGCAAAGAAGGCGTTAAGTACCTCAGCCTTTTCCTTGTTCTCAGTAACAATGTTCCGCCCCCACATCCAGCAAAGGATGGAGATCCTCCTTGGCTCTCCTTTTATTGCTAATGTACTTACAAAAGCATTTTTTATTATCTTTTACAGCATTGGCCAGATTAACGTCTTGCTGGGCTTTTGTAACAAAAATGGGAATAGTAATACAGTCCCTAGCACTTTAAGCTCTTGAAGTTCATGAAATGTCTTCTACTAAACAGTCTAAGGGTTACCTGCAAGGAGGTCAAGGGTTACCTTATTTGTAAGTAACCTGACTTAATTTTTGCTAACTTCATTGATATTATCCCCACATAATTAAATGGGAGGAAGATTTAGCCCTGAATTCTTAGTAAAAACTGTATATAAATGGAGTTTACACAGAACATGTTGCTTCAGAACTGTCGTGTTTCAATTTTGAGTGTAAAGTTTACTTCCATTTAAAAACTGTTTTCTGACTCATAGTTGGAAACCTAGCTGCAAACTGATATGGCAGATTTATTAACTCTTGAAAGACATGAAAGCAAAAAGAATCAGGATACAAAAGTATCCTGGTTTTAAAAAAAAAAAAGAAAAAAGAAAAAATAATAAAGATTTGTTTGTCTTCTGTTTTGATTGAAGGGAACATCTAGAGATAGATTGTGTGCTCTCAGGAAAGATGGGATCAAAAGTGTTCTGTTGTGGTTTAACCCCAGTCTGCAACTAAGCACCACACAGCTGCTCGCTCACCCTCCTCCCCACAGTGGGATGGGGGAGAGAATAGGAAAAAAAAAAGTGTAACCCATGGGTTGAGATTAAGGCAGTTTAATAGGACAGCAGAGGAAGAGAAAATAATAATAATGATAAAAGAATACACAAAACAAGTGATGCACAATGCTATTTCTCACCACCCACTGACCAATGCCCAGCCAGTCCCTGAGCAGCGATCACTGCCCCCCCAGCCAACTCCCCCCAGTTCATATACTGAGCATGGTGTCATATGGTATGGAATAGCCCTTTGGTCAGTTTGGGTCAGATGTCTTGGCTATGCTCCCTCCCAGCTTCTTGTGTACCTGGCAGAGCATGGGAAGCTGAAAAACTCCTTGACTAGCATAAGCAGTACTTAGCAACAACTAAAAACATCAGTGTGTTATCAACATTCTTCTCCTACTAAATCCAAAACACAGCACTATACCAGTTACTAGTAAAAAAATTAACTCTATCCCAGCTGAAACCAGGACATGTTCAAAACTTTTTGGTAATAAATTAAGTTAATTTTCCCCAAGTCGAGTCTTTTTTGCCCATGAAGGTAATTGCGGAGTGATCTCCCTGTCCTTATCTTGACGCACAAGACTTTTGTTGTATTTTCTCTCCCCTGTCCTGCCAAGGAGGAGAGTGATAGAATGACTTTGGTGGGCACCTGGCATCCAGCCAGGGTCAACCCACCACACTAGCATAAAAAAAAAGAGGATAACCTCTGACAAAATGGAAGATCTACCTGTTTTAAAGTTATATAAGAACCCTGAATAAACTTAGACATTCATAAACACCTGACCCAGAAATTGAAACAATGTGGTGACAATTGTGTCCTAAGATTGAAACTACACACAAAGCCCTTCCAAATGGTCCATGGACCATTTCCAATTTCAGCTTAGCAGGCTTCCCACAACTGATGTATTTTCCTAAAGGTTCATACCCAGAACTGATAAGTACTGGCCACAGTTTTAAGATGTGCTGGAGCTCCTGGCTGAGCTCTCTCACAACAATGGTAACAACCAATGTTTCCTGTCACTCTGAAAAAATGGAAGGGCTAATCCACAACCTTGTATATGGTGAACTAGACTTTCATCTCCTATTACATAAAGACACTTGAGTATAATACTTCCTATGTTTAGGAGTCACCAGTTTCTACACACACAGTCCCTGTCTGGTTGTTCTCTGCCTCCAGAATGCAGCATCCTGTGCTTTGTCTGTGAGCTCTGCCAGTATCTGCACCCTCAAAGCACCCACTTGAGTTTCAACATGAAAGCAATAGTCTACAGCCTCCTGACAACCTTTCTCACAGAATCATACAAAAATTTGGAAGGGAGCTCTGAAGTTCATATAGTACCACTTCCTGCTCAAGGCAGGCTGACTTCAATGTTAGATCAGGTGGCTCAGGTGCTTATTCAGGCAAGTTTTGAAAATTTCCAAGCATGGGAATTCCATAAACTCTTGGGTGACTTTTAGCACAATAAATTTAATGCAACGAAATTTTAGAAGTTTAAAATTGGCCAACAGAGGAAGAATTATTGGAAGGTGTCCAACAATAGAATGAGCTCCTTTAGGAAAGGTAAGGACAATGATAATTTTTGAAACTGGAATTTAAAGAAGGTATATTTTATTCTGGCCTCTTATATGAACCTGTAGCAAAAACAATATAGCAAAACAGGAACAACAACAACAACAAAACCCAAAACCAAAACCAAAACAAACAACAAAAAAAAAAGTAAGTGGGACTGAAAAAGAGCAGACCATAAGCTATACAACTTTCTTTTAAGAAGAATTGTAAATAAATTATATTAAAAGATTTCCTGAACTTTTATGGGAAAATACAGATATAACTCCAGTGAATATAAAACTTCAAATTAATCAGATAGTATAGACTGGATTTGAATAGTGGGAATAATATAATTGTAGAAGCCATAGGGTAGAGAAGGGGTGGAAATTTATTAGAATACATTGTTTTAGCATTCTTGAAGGTCTGGTTAGCAGTAATTTGTTTATATAAAAAAGCTGACAACTGAATTAGAAACTGCCACAATGGGACAAACCATGTTTTCCTCAGTTAATATAACAGCTCAAGTTCCCATATATCATGGTTTTCTGATATTGGAGAAGATCTACCATAGCCCTTTGCAATTTTTCATTTCTTCCCTGCATTGCAATTTGGATTTGAAAAGGTTCTTTTTCTCTGTGGATTGCTCTCCTTATTGCTGCAATGGATCCTTTTGTCATTGTAACCAGGACAGCTGAGATATGACAATGAACAATCAGAATAAAATGAATAAGAGCTTACTACATCACAGAAAATTTCTTAGTGGTGATTTCCACTTCAGATACACCCAAAGACCGGGATTGTATCCACCTACAGTGTTGGTCTTTCTAGTTACATTGTTTCATTACCCAGATGAGAATGAAACAATTACTCATTCTCATGAGTATTCCTATTGAATTTGTGCTGCTTCAGCCCTTGGATATCTTTAAAGTCCCAAGTAAATTATACAGATATCTGGCTGACAGCTTATAAAATTCTTTTAGGATACACAGAGCAAAGCAGGAAAGAGAGATGAGGATGCAATTAACAGAGATTCATTAGGATGGCATCAAACGTAATACTAGCACCTTCTAACATCTCCCCCAGAATTTTCAAACATTGGCATAGAGTGATCTCATACTTTGGCTTCAGAAGGATATTTCACACCCTATCCTATTTATTCAAACAAAAATTAGAGGGGGTTACAAAAGAGAGATGTAAAAGATTTCTAGACTGGCCCTTCCGATTGTTCCCTACTGTATATTTTCTATTCCATGTAAAATCCATCTTTAAAGGTCTCCATAAACATCTGTATCTCCCTATTGGCAAGTGTTCCCCGATATTAAGTACAAAGGTTCTTTTATCTTTTATCAGAGTTCATCTACTATGTACCACACTAAATAATCACTCTCTATACATTTTAACAGCCTTCAAATATTTGTAGAATATCATGACCTACTTTGTCATTACCTTCCTGTTAAACTTACTTAGCTCTTTTAATCTTTACTCAAAAGTCAATTTGTCTCTCCTTTTCATTCTAGTTATTTTTTTATAACATAGAACTTGTAGCTAGAAAAACCTTTTACCATTTTCTTGTTACTTACTCTAGAGTAATAATATTCGTAGTAACAAATGGCCAAAATGATGCATTTATGGTTATCATTGCTTTATGTTTATTAAATAATCTCCAATTTTAAGGCATACCAAAGTACTTCCCAAACCTCCTTGGGCGTTATTTTATTTCATTTTGTCAAATGCTGTATCAAATCCTGACCACTGCCTATCACTATATCAGCATCTCTTCCATGTAAGATTGATGACAATCATAAAATTGTTGAAACATGTTGGTGCTTCTTTGTGGGAAATCTGTTTACCTAAGGTTAGAGATTTTTTGTTGTCAATCTTTTCAATTTTACAGCTTTTCTTGTTTCTTATCTTTTGTTTTTCATTGAGTGTTGAGTAAAAGAGTACATCCAAACAGAGCATATTATTCTCCCACCTCTGGGTAGCAGATAAGACAGAACAATGATATTATCTGCTGTGTTTAACAATCCTTCTATGCAATGTCCTAGTATATGGTAAAGTGGTTAAATGTCCAGTTCATTAAAATGAACAGCTTTTTTGACACTGAAATAGAGGAACATATCTTTAACACTGTTTGCTGAGGACCTCAATGAAACCTAACACAGTTACTGGTCTGCAGTTGGGAAACCTCAGGGTAAGATATTTGAAAAGGGGAACAGGACTACAAATAATCTGGAAGCACATTAGTGTTTAGAGTAACCTTGAAAATACTTCTGTCACTTAGATTGGTCACCAAGCTGCCCCAGCAGGAATCACAATCTTTGCCTGTCCTGCTTCTTTGGGGTGGAGCCACTCATGATTCTGTGAAGTTGAAGAATTAGGTCATCAGAATATTTTTCAGTGTGCTCTTCCTCATTTTCTATCATTCAAGCATGTCACATTTTTTTTTAATTATTATTTTAAATATATTTTCTATGCTTGATGTGACATCTCAAAGGTGAATTGTGACTTTATGTAATACGGAAAAAGGGACAATCTGGGAAAATACTAACAGGAAATTATGTATATGAAATGACCAGATTTTTTCAACAGTAGTAGGCCTCCTTAGGTTATATATGTCACAAAGAGCTTTTTTAGAATATAGCACTCTGACATTTTGTATATTAATTTGAGTTACCAGGCTCAAACTGTTCTGCAGATAAACTCATAGCCCTAAAAAAATTAGATGATGGTGTCATTGAAAATACAAAGAAATATAGAAACTCTATTGTGATTAATGTGTTCATAATACTCATATAATTCATAATTTCTGTGATGATATACACTACTGAGCTATACAACAGTTTCACATGTCCAAATATTTTTCATGTTATTTTACATTAAAAAATATCTCTGCTGTTCCAGACATAGTGTGACTGTTCCTCTGTACATTAACACGTTTATTTGGATGCAATCACATAGAAATGCATTTTATAGAGTAGTTGAATTAAGGAAGGCAGAAGCCACTTACCCACGTCCTATACCATTTGTACATCTATAACTAACTCTTGAAGAAAATTACTCACAGCATGCTTTTGCTTCAGGTATAAGGGAATCCAGTATCATGTAAGTGGGAAATTAATCCCATTTATGTTTCATGCAACTGTTTTTTGTTCAGGTATTGGACCTAGAGAAAGATTCATTACACAAATTCTTGGGGTCTAGTAATACAATTACATATTGTAGTACAAATCAGATAAAAGTAGGTCTAACCAAAATGTCTATGAAAGGAAGACCATTAGAGAATCTGAAACAGAGAAAAAATAAAAACAATATAATTTAAAAGGAAAATAAAATCCATCTGAGAAAAACAAAACCCAAACACCTTGTATTATGAGAGTTAACAGGAAGTTATTTTAATATAAAACCTTATTTTAATGATAAGCTTGAAAAAATACCCCCCCACACAAAAACATCCACACAAAAAATTCTTCTACTAGTCATTTGAAATTGCTGAACAATTCTTCCTGAAAACATTTAGAAAGACATAGCTATGCAGAAAAAAAAAAAAAAAATGCAATTTGCCACAGTGAAACATTAAGATAAAGAAAACAAAGCAAAACCCAGAAACAATTACAGAAACTGAAAATCTATCTCTATATAGGAATACAAGGAAAAAAGCCCATAATATGGTAGGATTCAATGTGAGAGGGAAAGACTCAACACAATGAGAAACAAAGAAAGCAATTTCTGTATTGGCTATGCTTCAATGAAATTCAGGCCCTCATATGTAAATAAAGGATTGAAACTTAAGAATAAATTTACATGAATGAAAATATAGTAAAAAACTCAACATTAAATTACTCAACAAATTCCAATTAACATAAATAGCGTATTTCATAATGCCTTTAGTTCTAATAGAAAGATGAAAACAAAATTGGGAAGATGTGTGCATTGTCAAACCTCTATATTCCCATTTTACTAGCTCATCTTCTCTCAGTGTTCACATTCCAACCAACCTAGGCTGTAAAATGGGGATTCTTTTCTGCCACAATCACATGCCCACTATTCATTCAATTTGATTCTGCTTTCCATAAAATAAGAAAATTGTTAAAATGGTTTTTTGCACTCAGGCTTGAAAAATGAATTCTTAGCTGTTATAATTTGAGACATTCTATAACACAGCCACAGAGTGTTTGGGGGAAGTGAAATATTGCTTAACATATTACTCCAAAAAGAATAGATGGGATGGAGAACAGAAGGAACCTTGGTGTCTTACATTGTTGGTTTTCTTAGCTCCAAGGAAATCAAACCCTTTGAAAAGTGGTCCGTACAACTTTCCCTGACGTAGATCTACAAAGTCCTGTAGAACTCTAAGATAGGTGACCTTGCAACAAAACTTTCCTTAAAACCAAGGATTCAGATGTTTTTAAAGGAAAATCCTTAGCCTAGTAAATATATCCCACTGGCTCCTGGCTAAGCATTCTCTGTCTTTATCGTTGTTTATAATTTTTAATCAACTTGACATGAATTTAAATACATTTCTTAAGCTAGTCTTGGTCAAGTACCCTAACAGATACTGTCCTAAAAATGAGAATATTTTATACCTATTGAATTACCTGTGAACAACTTCTCACAAATGTAATACTTTGTTCCTTTGACTTCAGTTCACTAGTTTATTTTATTACGTTTGATACAAAAGAAATATTTAAATCCACTTTGGTTCCACTGCGAACAAGTAAAAAAGGATCATTAAAAAAGAGCCTGTATCAATAGGAAAACCTGACCAGACACAGATTTTTAGGCCATGTAAAATGTATTTTCAGGACACAGTAAGTACTCCTCTTATAGACTCACTCTTGAACAAAAGGATCAATCCTTCTGGATTGTTACAGGGTCCTACAGGAATCCTACAGGATTTTTCTCTGTCAATGAAGGAATAAAGTCAGAGCCCAGTTTCTCCTTACTTTTTTTGGGGGGGGGTCCTTCCATTTCTCCCTACCTTACTTCTGTGTAATATCACTGTCATACAGGTATTGTTCTTAATCTTTTTTTGGAAAGGAGTGGTGGGACAGGGTTGATTAGTAGCAATATATCAATTATGTAGCTCTGCTAATATATACAGGGAATTTCTTATAGCTTCAGAAAAGTTTACTTATAAGTTTTCAGTCTGAGACTAATAGTCTGATTTAATAAGAAGGCAATTGAATTACCTCCCCCCCATTAGTGATATTATTAAAAACTTCTTGACATTTCCCAAAATAATCACTTCATTATGTTAGAAGGAACATATTTTCTTTATTTTGTCTGAAGAATATTGACTAGAAAAAAAGATTTTTCTTTTAAAGAAAGCTCCATAGAAACTAATCAGAAAATCTGTTTACTTTTTTGCAGCAAGTAACAGATGATGTAGGAAAGAATTTGTTTGCCCTTGTAATACTTACAATATCTTCCACTGAGTTTTGAACATTTGTTTTCTGTTTACTACCATATGCCATATCCCATGTAATTTCACCCAAATGCCATGTGGCCATAAACGTGACATAGACAAAAAAAAATGACATGCTCTGCTACCTGAAATCCAATATCTCAAATGTTTCCTAGATAGATTTGTCGTAATTATCAGTGATTCATGGCTAAAAAGGTGATATTTCTTACTAAAGAAGTCAAGAACCTTACCTATAAAGATATATTGAGATTTGCTTATGCTGACCCTATCACAGAGGGTGTATTTTTAGACCATAGTTTGTCAGGGAATAGTGTTGGAATTTCCAGATGACATCTCCAATGAGATTTTTCTTACATAATCACTCAACAGCTACAAATTTTATAGAGTATATAGATTTGTACACTTTAGCAAAAGCCTTTGCTGATGTGTGAAATTCCATGAATTTCATATTAATGGATACCATGTCATAGATACTGAAGGGTCCTAAAGCAATAAAGACGTCTGTAACCCTAAGTGCCCCGCACTGGAATCAGTAAACCAAAATTTTTGTATATAATCTGTATAGTCTAAAGTTATAACAATTTAATAAATTACTGAATTAAATTCAAAGTTAATTAAAAAATCCCTGCAATGTAGAAAAAACTTTTAAAGTAGAACAAAGTCTACACAAAAAGCCTTCAACTTTCACCAAAGCATATTTGAAAGGCCTATTTTAGAAGAGGTAGGATACCAACTTAAGTTTTATAATAAATGGGATGCAACCATATTTTGCTTAAATTTTGTTTGCAACTAGGTATGTTGATGTGACACAGCTAAAATAAAGAAAAATAATATAATAAGATCAAAATGAACAAATATGTCAACATAGACTTTCCTGTATGGAGTGTCAGTTATTGTTCTTAGACAACAGTTTATTTGCCAAAAGATCATACAAATGTAGAATATCTTTAATCACCACCTAAATACTGTAGTAAACTGGTGAGGTTGAGATAGGCCTTGCCAGGGAGCAGCCAGAGTGGGGCTGCTACAGGGGGCACAAGTCAGGACCTGGGGTGTCCAGTCAGGAGCAAAAGGAGACAGGGGTCAGACAAGCCACCTGCAACATAGGTCTGATGCCCATCCAGGAGACAAGGCTGGAGGCTGGCCCTCTAATGACTGGTAGTGCCCTCAGGACCCTGGCAGGCATACAACAGAAAGCAAAAGAATATAAAGGTAAAATGTCATGTTGTTCTATAGAGATGCTTACATATAGTGAGCTACCCTAAATTAAAAGAAATAGAGTCGGTTATGTTCATTATGCACTCATAAAATCTCTGTGCTATTCTTGTAAATTTCCTCACAGATTAATAGTGCCTAGTCCAGGTAACACTGGTGAATCCATCTCTTCAAGCCATTCCTTTTCCTAGTAAGAATCTCTATCAAGCCTTCTTAATCATGATTTCTATAGTATTGTTTTTAACTGATATAACTACTATCCTGAGTGCAGGAAAAATGTCTTACTTGACCATTTGAAACTTACACCCAAGTAATATTTTGAACTGGTGTTTTACCTTATTGTCTATTCCTTCTTGTACCTTTTTCATTTCCAAGATCCCACATGGAGGAGGAAGAAAGGAGAAGGAGATGGGTGAGCACATGAAGGATATAAAAAAAGTGGAAATGGTGAAGCATTAAGACTACAAGGAAGAATAAAGATGATACACATGTGTCCATGAAATGGTATCTATCATCTCACATTCACCTCTTCCACGTACAAGAAAAAAAACAATAGGTGAAGGGGAACAAACAAGGTCATTAAGCAAGGTCATTCTCTCATACAAAATCAAGTATGTGCTGCTTATATGTTCCTCTAGATTTTGGAGTAAAAGCAAGCTCCATTCTCCCTTGTTTTTCATCAGTGATTGCAACTTGCATTTTGAAACAATCTAGTTTTTAGATGCCATCCACCTGTTAATTAACTACTACCAATAAAACACTTTAGAGGACAAAATGCTAATATGTATCACTCAGAAAGCTGAAATTTTTACTGTTCTTGAGGACTTACATTTCTTTTGATGAGCAGATTTTGCTAAAAGGGAATTGTATTAATTTTCTAAGAGTAGCATCAAGTAATTCCTAATGTTCATTCAGCTTCTGAGGAGGCAATGAAATAACAATGTGTTCCTACAAATGATCCCGAGTTAGGTCTGAAATTATAGGATAGTAAATGAAGTATTATATTTGCAGATTAAATTAAGTTTCAGCTTTTAAGGAAAGGTCATTTGTGGCTATAGTAATCTACTAGGCTTGCACAGATATATAATGTAAAATGTAACACTGTTGTCAAACTCGATGCATTAAAGCTACTTTTTCACAGTATCAAAAATTCCATTTCCTAGCTCTCTTGATAATCTAAAGCATTTATGAAGACACTTTTAAATTTGGATCTGGAAGGGTTTGTCTGAAATATGACCTAATAATTACTTTCAAATCATTACAATTCACAGAATTGGAAACAGAAACTTCAGACTGAGTGTCATTGTTCATATTTTGCTCTCCTTGATCACTGTAATAAACTTCAGAGGCACATTGCTTTTATATATCTTGACCACATCAAGCATCAAGAATGGGTGTTGTTTTTCTTAAGAAAAAACCAGAACCATTCTGTATATACTTTTTTAAATTTAATAGAAGAAATTATTCCAAAGAATGTTTCATATTTAAAAGTATGTTGTTAAAATTTTAACAGATTGACTTATTGACCTAATTTTTAACAAAAGAAATCTGTAAAAGAAAGCCATGTAGAAAAAAATGTTCAGCAATCTACAATATTTTTTCTTTCCAAACTTTTGGGGATCAAGTGGACCCTCAGAAAGTTTGCAGATGACACCAAGGTGGGTAGGAGTGTTGATCTGTTCGAGGGTAGGAAGGCTCTACAGGGGGATCTGGACAGGCTGGTTCCATGGGTTGAGGACAATTGTGTGAGTTTCAACAAGGCCAAGTGCCGGGTCCTGCACTTTGGTCACAACAACCCCATGCAACGCTACAGGCTTGGGGAAGAGTGGCTGGAAAGCTGCCTGGCTGAAAAGGACCTGGGGGTGTTGGTTAACAGCCCACTGTATATAAGCCAGCAGTGTGCCTATGTGGCCAAGAAGGCCAAGAGCATCCTGGCTTGTATCAGGAATAGTGTGGCCAGCAGGAGCAGGGAAGTGATCGTCCCCCTGTACTCAGCACTGGTGAGGCCACACCTCAAATACTGCATTCAGTTTTGGGCCCCTCAATACAAGAAAGACATTGAGGTGCTGGAGTGTGTCCAAAGAAGGGCAACAAAGCTGGTGAAGCATCTGGAGCACAAGTCCTGTGAGGAGCAGCTGAGGGAACTGGGATTGTTTAGCCTTGTCCTGGTTTCGGCAGGGATAGAGTTAATTTTCTTCCTAGCAGCAGGCATAGTGCTGTGTTTTGGATTTAGTAGGAGAAGAATGTTGATAACACACTGATGTTTTTAGTTGTTGCTGAGTACTGCTTATGCTAGTCAAGGACTTTTTCAGCTTCCCATGCTCTGCCAGGTACACAAGAAACTGGGAGGGGGCACAGCCAGAAGAGTTGATCCAAACTGCCCAAAGGGCTATTCCATACCATATGACATCATGCTCAGTATAGAAACTGGGGGGGGGGGGGGCGGTGGCCAGGGAGCAGCGATCGCTGCTCAGGAACTGTCTGGGAATCGGTCGGCAGGTGGTGAGCAATTGCATTGTGCATCACTTGCTTCGTATATCATTATTATTATTATCATTATTATACTGTTACTATTAGCATTACTATTTTATTTTATTTCAATTATTAAACTGTTCTTATCTCAACCCAGGAGTGTTTCTCACTCTTACTCCTCCAATTCTCTCCCCCATCCCATCGGGGTAGGGGGAGTGAGCAAGCGGCTGCATGGTGCTTAATTGCTGGCTGGGGCTAAACCACGACAAGCCTGGAGAAAAGGAGGCTCTCTACAACAACCCAAAATGAAGTTGTAGCAAAGTGGGTGTCGATCTCTTTTCCTAAGTAACAAGCAATAGGACAAGAGGACATGGCCTAAGTTGTGCCAGGGGAGGTTTAGATTGGATATTAAGAAAAATTTCTTCACCAAAAGCATTGTCAAGCAGTGGAACAAGCTGTCCATGGAAGTGGTTGAGTCCTCATCCCTGGGAGTGTTTAAAAGACATATAGAAATGGTGCTTAGGGACATGGTTTAGTGGTGGACTTGGCAGTGTTAAGTTTAAGGTTAGACTTGGTTCTTAAAGGTCTTTTCCAAGCTAAAAAATTCTATGATTCTATGATTTATGAGAACAATTCATAAAGAACTGATCGTACAAAGTTATAACAGTATGTGTGTCCTTAACTTTCTTTTAGAGGTTTCTTTGTTAAAAAACAACATGTAAGGTGAATCAATCTTTTGAAAAATGTATGCATTTAAAAAAACCTATCTAGGTTTCTTTTTTTTTTTTTTTGCATTTTGTATTTTTTTTATATATACATGTATTTATTTCAAATAAGTTAGTTACTTATGATATGGATAGACCATAAAGAGTAGGAGTTGGTATAATTTTAGAGTTGAGTAGAAAATTCACCAAAAAATGTTTAGATCTTAATGGAAATCTACCACATTCCAGTAACTGATTATCAAAGAGATTCCTGAAAAATATTTTATTTTACATGTATGTATATATGTATGTATACATATAAACACATGTGTATGTTTGTACATGTATTTAAAGTGAATTAAATTGTATTTTCTGTTTCATTTTTTGTTCAAAGAATTTATACATATATTTCCCTTACTGTCAATTGTGTTAACATCTTTGATAAGAGGCAACTTAAATCTGGACATTCTAAGGTTTCATAGACTCAAACTGAAGAAAAATAATTTTTGTAATAGGGGTCTACATTTTTTGTAGTTACATCAGGTGTCATTTAACCTCCAACCTGTCAGCTGTTCTCATGGAAATGTCACCTATGTTGTAAGTTCAGTAGGTCTCCCAGTGTGGGTTTTGCTGATATTATATAAACAGAAGATGTATTTTATAAGGACATTTAAAAATTTTGAACAAGAAAAGGTCACTTGGCCCAGCAAGTCTTTACCCTTTAAATTTAGCTCGATCTCCCATCCCCAGTTTAACATTAAAGAGGTAAAATTCTCATTAAAGCTTTGCAAAATATTTGACTTGAAATTAAAGCATACAAAATTGCCCTTTTGTGAAGTCTGAAAACTTCCATTAAATTTGTATTTTAGTAGTATAAAGTTGTGTGTGAAAATATTGTAATCAGAACCAACGATATCTTTTTTCCTTCAATGAACACATTTTTTCTCTCTCATTTATTTCTCTGTGGATTTCTTGGATATTTGGTAGTTGAAATGAGATGGCCATACTTGTGGATACCCTTTTCTTGAAACTATGTAGCTATGCCTACAGCACATGTTTAGGGGACTACTGGAGAACTTTTGACTTATCTATTTGTTTAATATGAGCTCAAGACTTTAAAAAAAAACAAACCAAACCAAAACAAACAAAAAAAACCAAACCCCAAAAAACAACCCAAGCAAACCCATTTTTAAGGAAACAGCCATATCAAGATAGTGAATCAGGTTGTTGTTCAGTCAAAAATATTGAAACATTGAGAGCAGAACACAGCCTTTTCCTCCCCCTATCCCCCGTTAGAGACTCACCTCTAAAAACTTAAAAACTGAGGACTTTCCTTTTGCAATGGAAATTCTTCTGGGGCAACTATTCAGGGACTTCTTACAGCTAGCAAACAATAGGTAGCTGAAGCAGAATAAAACTTTGATTTCTACCATCAACCATGTACAAGAAATAAACCCCCACTGAGCTGTGCCATAACCATCAGTCTCTGAAACTCAGTAACCTTCATTTTATGTATTTTCACTGCTTCAGCTTTCCCATGTGTTTTTGTGTAGCAACATTGTGTGGTTCGGAAGACTTACTGCATAGTTGCAGATACAGGCTTGCAGTGCAAAAATTGGTTTAACAAGAGTTTCACCTGTACAGAAGACCTTTTTTTATTTATGCCTTTCTGTTTAACCTTGATACATTATCGATGTATGTTAGTGTTTACTTTTAATCACTTTCTTTATACTTCTGGGAACGCAATCAGAGATGAAAGCTCCTGAATTCTTGTGAAGTTGTACTCCTGCACTTTTTCATTTTTTATAGCCAGTTTTGATGCCTATGACAACACTGAGTTCATGTAGAGATCTTTTTAGATTTAGCCCTGTGTTTGGAGCTCGCATTTATGTGGCTGAAAATATATCCTTTTATTCTTTGACAGAAATTAGTTTCATGTTGTCCTGGTTTTTGCTGGGATAGAGCTAATTTTCTTCCTAGTAGCTGGAATAGTCTTGTGTTTTGGATTTGGTAAGAGAATAATGCTGATAACACACTGATGTTTAGTTGTTGCTAAGTAGTGGTTACACTAGTCAAGGACTTTTTCAGCTTCCCATGCTCTGCCAGGTGCACAAGAAGCTGGGAGGGGGCATAGCCAAGACATCGGATGCAAACTGACCAAAGGGGTGTCTGAACTGGGGGGAGCTGGCTGGGGGGCAGCTATTGCTGCTTGGGGACAGGCTGGGCATCTGCTGGCAGATGGTGAGCAATTGCATCACTGTTTTTTTTCCTGGGTTTTGTTGCTCTCTCACTGTTCTCCTTTTCATTGAAATTATTATTAATATTAATATTGTTATTATATTTAAATTATTAAACTGTTCTTATCTCAATCCATGAGTTTTCTTACTTTTGCCCTTCCAATTCTCTCCCCCATCCCATCAGGGGAGGAGGGTGAGTGAGTGGGTGTGTGGTGCTTGGTTGCTCACTGGGGCTAAACCGCAACACATGTAGTCATGCTTTTTTTTTTTTTTTTTCTTCTTCTTTTCTTTCTTCTATTTTTTTTAACTCTCACTATCCTGAATTTGTGTATAATCCTCCTGTATGCTACATCTGGAAGCCCTTTTTTTGTAGACTAATAATCTCATTAAGCATGACTTCAGTCAAAAGCATTCTCGCTCTTGAATTCTTTATTATTAATATTGTTGTCTTGGCTTCTAAACAGTGTATCCTGCTGGGCCATCAGCAAGACTTGCATCCTATATTTTGCAGATATCCTTGAAAATCATATTTGAAATGGAGGAGAAATTAACCACACAATATCTCATTATATGCTGAGTGTAACTAAAGTGAAAAATATGATTCTTTAATGTTGATTAAAAACATTTCAAATTCACTTTCCTAACTGTTTTTAAGCCAATTCTAATCTTTCCTCTTCATTTTTACAGACTTCACACCCACAGAAGTGCATTTTATTTCATGAGGAGGTTATTGATAATCCATATCACTTGGCAAGGCATGACTCATACTGTTGCACTCTCTTTGCTTTCTGGAACAGGGTGGCTGTGTATGATCTGAGCACTAAAAATGATCTTTTGTTGATGTCTTTGATCCTTGGACTACACTCAGGCATTATATGAGAGATTATTAGTTGTCCTCGGTTGAAAGCCTTCCAGAGATTATGTTAATAGCAACAGAATGGACAACCACACACCAGCGGTCAGGTTCATGCCCTGATATTGTTTTACTCATATAGGTGTACATTTTGAATCCAGACACTGACTTTTGATGTAATATTTCATAAGCAGTGAAAGCAATGAAGAATAAAAATATAAGCAATATTTATTAGAATGAAGGAAACAAGATGGTTGAAGACTTAAACTAGACAAATGAAAAAAATTGAAATACAAATGGAAACATTAATGAAGATAGCAAGATATTTAAAAGAACTTGATAACTTCAGATACAAGAAAGCTACTGTTCTAGAAAACACATTTCAGAGGAAAGAAAAATTACTGTTTTCAATATAGAATTAGTGAAGCAAAATGTAATGGCTTGTGACATACTGGTCAAATGGGATGATTTAATAATTTCTTATGGCATTAGGCTTTATGGATTCACAAATCTATGAATAAACTAAATACTTGATACATTAATGGTAAACTGCCTCATTTCAACATACAGGTATATTCTCTGCAAGCTGCAGTTTTCTCAAGGTTGTACCTTTAATGCCAAGTGTATTGTATTGCTGTAGAAACTTTTTATATTGTCATATTTACTTCTGCAATTTTTCTCTTTCCATTTTATTCTCTCCTCTGTCCATTACTAGAACAATATGTTGAAATGTGTGTGAAGGTTTGTATGTGTGTGTATACATTTATGCACATGAGTAAATTCATTGGGTAGTACAAATCATTAAAAACTGATTAGCTTAAAATGTTTGAGAAACTATTTATAATGATCCAAAAACATTACTTGTAATTTGGGAAATGCAGAATATAATGAAGAGAAATGAAACTTTTGAGGTGTAGAATATTACAGTTCAGACACATAGCACCAATATTCATTTTCAGACTACAATATTAAAACAAGTAAACGTGTTCAGCTTAATTGGTCATTCCACTATGTTTTACATGTTCCTCTTGTCATTTTTAACAAAAACAGACATCTTGACTTTCAGTATTTCCTCAAAAGATATTTTTTTGAAAAAAGAGATATTTTTTTGAAATAAGAAATACTCTTATTTCAAGTACTATTTAACAATGTTGTGACAGCCAATCTGCAAAAATGGTGGTCTTTTGTTCCAGTGTATTAGGCATTTTTGAGCACACTTGGTTTTATCTTTGTATAATCAGTGAAACCAGAAACTGAAAAAAGCAATTCAACTTTTTTCTTGCTGATGAGACACAAAATATTCTGATGTTTTGCCTCATGTCATTATAATTATCTCAAGGAAGGACTCTCACTCTGACCAATAAGCTATTACTGGATTGATGCCCCTCCAGAGGATAAAGGTGCAGATCAGCATTTTTATACCAATGGAATATCAAGAATTATTTCAGGGAGAAAAGCTCATCCAACAATATCTTGATATAATCTTTCAAAAGTAGCTGCTAATCACTCTCTCTTAGTCCTGCCTCTCGAACAGCTGAGCAGTTTCTTTTGAACCACGATAGTACGTCATACATATGAGCTTCTCTTGGCCTGAGATCTGCTGAGAACCAAATGATCTTTCAAAGTTTCCTTGTTTGTGATCTCACCAGTGTGAGCAGCAGCTTCTCCTGTAAGGATATCTGGAGACAGAAGAATAATGTCTATTTGCAGTAATCAAGTCATTCTAATACAAAGAACAATTTTAGGATGGAAATTATTGCATCATTTGAAACCACAGGCTATTTGACTTTCTAACACGTTTCATTGTCTGAAAGATTGTGGGGTGTTTTTTTTTTTTCTTTTTGACACTTCTGATTAAATTTGCTTTTTTATAGTTCTTACTTGACATCTTATCCTATAATAATGAAACACTTACAGTTCTTACAGTTTTTTTAAGGTTTTTTAATCAATATTTACTATTCCTGTGTTTTAGAAGGAATGCCAGCAAAGGCAGATAATGGTGAAAAAATACGATAATGAACTAAAGCTAAATTTTAATTCCTGAAGTTGCAAGCCTTAACTGAAAGAGTTCAAAACCAAAGAGGAACTGAATAGCAGTTTTTTGGCACAGTATGAAAAATACAGAAAAATTACAGATTTAGAAATGCTGTATTGCTAGATAATTTGATTGCCAAGCTTTCTGTAAATAGTTCAAAACCCTTTATTATTAGCTCCTCCCCAATAAATAAATAGTTTGAATTATTTATAATATTTGTTACTGTCAAACTGCTCCATCATTTTCTCAGAAACAAGATTAGCTATTGACTGTATATAAACTGAACAAGAACAAGCAGGCACTCCTAACAATTTCCACATTTTACTTCTGAATCTTAATTTGTTTTCAAGATGTCATTGAAATTTTAAAGTAACAGGCAATTAAAACACTGAAATTGTTCATAGGTAGAGCTAGCTATAAATGATATAAAAAATTATCTGTCTCCATATACTGCTTTTAAAATATTGTAAAGAGGAAATGAGTTTTAAGTGATATTTTTTTTTTTCTATGAAAGAAAGACTTCTCTCATCAGCTAGCAAGGACCAACATCACAATTCCTATTAGAAAATTTCAGATCTCCTCTAGCCTTTTCTACCCCAGCTTCCAGCTACTTCCTGGGTTAAGGGCAACCATGAAGTTGGCTATGTGGTGGGAGAACTGGTGGGAGACCAAACAAAGTATGTTGTCATCTGAAGTACTTTTATAACACTCCAAGGCACTGACAAATCAGTTTAAATCATTGTAAATACCTGCTTATGTATTCCTTTGGGTCTGTCCTCAATTTTAGAATGCAAAATTGTTTCTACTGAAAAAAAAAAAGTCCTCCAGTCTTCCTTGGAAGGGTTTGGTTTTGTTTCTCTGTGCATAAAATGAAAGTATATATAGCATGGCTTTGAAGGTGAAGTAGTTCTCATTCTAACTCTGTTTTTCAACAGTCACCTCCACATGTTTGTTCAGCTTGCTTTCTTTGAGAAAAATTTTCAAATTAGAAAACATATCTACGGTTACTGCATATTTTTAGAATATATACTTGAAATTTACCTTTAGATTCCCTATAATCCATCGGAATCAAAATACTACCATAGCATGAAATTTACCCTAGAAATTCCATCTTGGTTTGTCCATTTTATTTTTTAGGCTTTTTTGCTGAGAGATTATTTTTAACATTTTGAAATAGTTATTAAGTACAGAGAAGGTTCTTTGGCCAATTTTATTTACTAATATAGCTAAACGAGTGGTTCAGCTGAGGCTGTTGTGTCAGCCAAAAGGCATGCATTGCCCCTCATGAAGGTTAGCTAACTGTGTATTCCATTGACACCTTGTAAGCAAAATGTTCACTTTTTAATATGTCTCTCTGTTGTTCATTATTTTGTAAAACTTTCTGGATGTGAAGTGTCCATGACAATAAAACGATCCTCTGCTAATACCTGTCATAGGTACCTTTTGTACCTTTTAAAAGATGCATGCACACGTGTGTGCAAAATAATACTAATAGTATGGCAGTGATCAGAGTAGCTGACAGACAGTATCCATCTGCAAAACTCATGGTGAATTTGCTTAGCTTACTTAATTTTGCTTTCTATTTTGATGCCTTTATGGTTGGAAAATTGCAGTGATAAATAATAACTGTCTCTTGTTCCCTATTTCTCCCCTGCTCCCCTTTCTTTGTGCATAATCAGAGTATAGCACTTTTAATAAACCAAGGCACAGAGTGAATTATTTCTAATTTTTTTGTGCTTTTTCTTGTCTGCAGAGAAAGCAGATGGCTGGCAGTTATGGTCCTATGGTCCGCTTTTGGCTATTCATTGGTGCAGGAGAGAAAAAAGAGGAGGAAAGTACTAGTAGCCAGGATCCCTCAAGCAAAAAGCACTTCCAGGAGGGTGAGTCACAGCACCTGAGGGAGGCAAGCAGAGTGCTCATCATCTCTTTCATTTATTACCTGAGAGAGGCTGATGGCAGATGGAGGGAGAGAACATAGCTCTCCTGTAGGGCTAGATAAGGAAGCAAGATCATTGATTGCTATGTACAAAAGCACAATAAAGACACCAGTGGAAAAACTGCCTGGAATCAAAATAAGGAAATGCATAAAACCACAACAACAGTAGCAACAATAAGAACAATAACAATAATAAACAACCAGCCATCACAGACCTGTGCAACTTCAACATTTTTGCTCTTTTGTTTCATAATAAGATGATGTGCCAGTTCTAGCCTTACAAACAAAATGTTTATGAAATATATTTTGTGGTTTTTAACTGTCTATTGTCTTTAGATTAAAATACATCACCAGCTCCCCCACCACAACTTTAACATTGCCCTCCCATGAGATTCCAGGGTGTTAGAGAAAAACAGGTGTTCAACAATCTGTGGCATATGGAGTTTCTACTCTTTGGCTTTAATTTACTTCTGTTCCCTTCTCTGTAAACTGCATTGTGATATACATTACCTGGTTTCCTTTTGAGTAAACATGGAATAGATACAAGAAATGTTCTTTCTTCTTTTTATTTTCCTTTTCTTTCCTTTTTTTTTTTTAAACTCTTGTAATGTTAACACTGCAATAGATGAGTTGAATGGAAATAAGTAATGACACAACCAAAGCAAAACAGGAAGAAAAGATGCCTCTGTGGGAGCTATGAGATTTTAGAAGGGATAACATTTTCCTTCAGAATCAGGAAATATGGAGAAACACATATAGGACTAAACAAAGTTTCCTCCCTTGACTGTCTGGGGCTAGTCAGCTCAAAAGATTTTATCCAGTATTAACACTGGGGGTGTGAATGTTCTCTTAGAGCTGCTTCTTTATCTTGAGAGAAAAGAAGTATGCATGTAAAGGAAAATGCACATTTTGGGAAGCCCACTGGAACACCCAGAACAAGGACAACATTCATTAATATATTGAGAATGATATGTCATCCCCGTTGATATTTTTTCCCTAGTAATAGAGTAAAACTTGTCCAAGGAAAGGAAACATGAAATCCCATTTCTGTACTTAAACTATGCAGAGTGTTCTGGAGGGTGGTAAAATACATTGCAATTGAAGAGGAACATTCCAATTTCACTTTGTGCTAAGCAAACCTATGTAAGAACTTAAATGTTAAATGTTTCTACAGACTGTGAAATGAGTCTGCAGAACTTGAAAGAATGGGACTAGTTAAGGACACAACCAGTATTGCACTTGTTGGCCTACTTTTCAGCACCTCTGTCATTGTTTAAGGAACAAAGACAACCTATTCTGTCTGGCCTGCAAATTCTTTTGCCTAGTTTGAAACTACAAAAGAGTAATACTTTGAAAGTTCAAAGCAAATCAGCCAAGCTGCTTTCAGCTTGTAGGGTAGTGCAAAATGTAACATGTTTCTGCTTTAATTTACACATTCATTATGTTAATTCTTTGAAGTTATTTTGGGAGGAATGTGTTAGCAACCTTCACTGGAACATACTCAGTTTCATGTGTGCATGCATGCGTGTTCAGGCATATTTGTTCAGGAAAAAAGGCTGTATCTGGTTTAAAATAAATGTGTCCTCATTTGGCAAACTGATGTTTTTTCATAGCTTTGTGGATTTTGCTATTGAATTGTAGTGAGATTGGTGATTTTGGACAGCCAAGTATTCTCACTACCCCAGTCTCCCCAAAGTCTCTCTCTATAATGTATATATATATTCACTATAGCTGGCATCAAGGATAATATATTAATTGTCATTTCAGGTTGTATGCTCCTTTCCTCTTTTACATTGTTCCTGATGCCAGACTAGTGGAATGATAAGCTAAATTGGCACTAATAAATTCAATATGCCTGTATTTACTCTCTGGTGTTAAAGCATGCATTATTAAACCCTCTCACACCCCACGACTGGAAAGCCACATCAAAACTACCTGGTGTTAACAGTTCCTGTGCAATATTAACCCCTCAAAGCATGCCCAGGCACTATCTGGGGAGTGTTAGTTGGCCCTGACCAAAATGTGCTAAGTGTGGCAGCAATTTAATAACACAGTTGGCTGTCTTCCAGTGCCTTGGGATGGTCCCTGACCTGGTTAAATAAACCAGTGTAGGTGTAACCTGTATGTAACTGTCCTCCCAGGGATTCAGCTCACTGAGGTACAAGGCCAGGTTTTGACAGAGCACAGCTGTGCAACCTTGGCTTAGATTTCTGAGAAAACTGCTAAGCTGTAGGAAGGAGCCATGAGAAAGTGTGTAAACCACAGCCATTCAAGGTAAGAAAGGTAAAATTTCAGACAGAGAAATGACTGTTGAGAGTAGGCAGTTAACAGCTCAAGGATTCAGGAGGGAAAACACTCACATGAAAGGGTATAAAATCCTAAGAAAAAAACAGGGAACTGGAAAATAGCAACTCAGCAGAAGTAAAAGGAGCAGCACAGTTCAAAAAGTAACAGCAGCCAACCTCTAGTCATCTGCTTGATGACTGCCTGCCCAACAAAGATTTGTTAGGTTAACTTAACTTGTTAATCCCCACTATCTATCATGTGTGTTAGTCAATAAATAATTGTTTTGGTCTTTAAAGTTGTGTATGTCCTACGTGTAAAACTTTTGGTTCACAGTAACTGTTGTCCAAAGAAAATAACTCAGAAATGCAAGGTTGTGAGAATACACAAAAAGACAAATAATCAGTTTGATGATATTCACTTAAAAATAATCTCTTTCAATTTCAATTCTAACAAATATTTTTGTCCTGTTGCAAAGAGTACAGAATAGAATAAACCAGATATCCTATATTCCAAGTTTATAGATGTGGTTTTAATGAAGTAAAATTATGGCCCTGATCTTGTAGAGAGCTTGATTTTACATGACTATCTGACAGTAAAGGATTCATTGCAAGATTAGGATTATATTAGAATAGCATTAATTGGACTGCAGAATGAAGAAAAGTGTACTTTATTAACCTGTCCTCAGTTAGGGTTTCTCTTTTTACCCTAATTCTCTATTAGTGAGAACAATGCTGTGGGGAACCAGGTAACATTTCAAGGAATATGTAAAACAAACAGAAGAAACAACCAAAATAGGGATGGACAGGCTCTGGTGATGCCCTCATGTTCATCTCTGCTTCCCTTCCTAATTGTCAATTCTTCTGTATTTTCCTGTTTTTGAATCTTATGGTCAGTGTGGCCAAAGATTTGAGTTAGCAGATATACAAAGTTGGACTAATAAAAAATGTACATCACTTGGTTCGTCATTCTGCTTGCAAGTTCTGTTAGTTTGGCTTGTGCAGCTCTTGTCTAACTTGACAGTGGTGATTTAATACAGAGGTCATCTGTTGCTGTGTTTTTGTGCATGCCTTTACACATTCTCGGTAGACATCTATGCAGGTAGAATACATTAAAAAAAAAAAGATAAAATAATAATATAACATTAAAAAACAATAGAACATAACCATCAAAATCTTCTTGAATTAGCTTTTTTTTAAAAAAAAAATCTGTCCAAATATATCCTTTCTGTTTTCAGAGTCCACACACTTCTGTATCCATCAGTGTGTTTTAACACACATTCTCTATGACACTGAACATATGAAGGGAAAAGTATGCGAGGCATCTAAACTATTTTCCAACTGTTTGACTTAGTATAATGTGAATTAATAAATAAATATGGATTTTATCACAGGACTGTCATCTTTTGACCTGCCTGCTACGGCTGTGAAGAATAAAAAATAACATTTAAAAAATTGTCACTTAAATAGAAAAGATATTTTACCTGAAAAAAAGTTTAACATCCATAACTTGTTATTGCTTTCCAGTCATTTCTACCTGCTTCAGTTAGCTGGAAGTGTGTGTACTCTTTTGCCAGGCTTTTTCATTCACTTAAGCAAGGAAATAGGAAAGTACAGTGTAAACTTATTCAAAGAAGGAGTCTTCATAGTCATTCTCATCCCAGTAGAGCTAGGTATACCCTGCTCAGAATCTAGGACTTGAGGCACAATCATGATGATGGGTTTCAAAACTTTCTCTGTCTTCAGAGTGAGGAACCATGCCAGACTAGTCAAATTTGTACAAAGCTTTTTAGTTTACTTTACAACTGGAATATGATAACCTAAGCTGCTTTTGCAGTGACTTGTTTTGCTTCTGCTTCCCATTCATAAGCAGTACTTCCCATTCCTCTGCTTCCCACTTCCCTTTAGACAGCTGCTAGCTCATTCTTTCTAGTATTCATCCATCACTTCAAAAAAACTGTTGAAAGATTACTCAAGTCATGTAAAAACAAAGCATCTGTGGAGCTTTAAATTAAATGTTAGGAGACGTCTGAAAATTAGCTGTAATATAACTTCCCAGGACTTTGAGAACAGCATTGAGAATTAAGACTTGACAAAGAAACGTTGGTTAAAAACTTTGTTACTTGCACCAGCTGCCTTCCTTTTCAGTTTCATTCCACACTAGTCTTCACCCTCCCCTTCCCATATGGGCTGCCTCTATCATCAAAGCTCATCATTTAAACTACGTCAACAGTTTTTTCGGCAGCATTAGGTGAAGAATGACAGTTGAATGTCAATTACTGTGCAACAGTGTACTAAAATATTTGGCAGCTCCTTCTACAGTACTGACAATAATGGCAATAGTTTGATGCATGCTTGTAATTCCTCTGTTTAAACACAGATCAACTGAGACATAAACAGACCTTAGGTTACAAACTGACCATGACACTTTGTTACCTCAGAACTTTGGTCTTTGACCTAGCCACACATACCCTCATATATTTATTGTATTCCCTTTCTAAAGCTTCTCTATGAAGTTCAAAAAAATATACCAAATATACTAAAAACACCAGTACCTAAAAGAATTGAAATAGATGGTTTAGATACCAAGGAAGTTTTCACTGTATCATAAATTTTACAGCATAAAACTTTTTATTTATTTTTACATACCTAGATTTCTTAATAATATACATGTCAAAAGAACCAAGAGCAAATTGGAAGAGCAACCAAGGGTCTCTGGGGTCTATACAGGCAAAGAGTAGGAGTAAGATTCTAGATAAATAAATTAATATTTTATTGGCGTATTTTATATAAATGCCAGTTTATGTATTTTAATGTATTACTAACCAGTTCTATTTGAATATGTGTTTATGTGAGACTTTAGTACATTTTGCACAAGCAAAGACTCCTCTAAATGTACAGCTTTCACTTTTTAAGAAACAATCAAGCTTGTGGTTTCTTAATAAATAAGAAATACATAAATAAATAAATATGTAATAAAAATACAGTACTATGCACAAAGTGTTGTGGGGTTCAATAAAAGTAAACCAAGTTTCTAAAACTAAGAATGATATCATAAACAGTTAACCATTTAGGTTTTTGGGGTTTTTTTTGATCATTGGAGTACTCTTCATTAGCCATTGTTTTCAGGTTATCTTTTAACTCTTTCATTTTACAATGCATCAGTTCTTGTGTATGATTCAAACTAAATTACAGTGGTTCATTTCATAGATTCATGAAACTGAAGAAAAAAGAATCTTTCAGAGAATATTGAGATTTTATCATTAATTACTTTTACTGAACTCCAGTTGTTCATCAAAACACTCCTGTGGTGTTCGATTTGCAGACAATTACTGCCAGACATAGTATTTATTGAGCTACTGAAGAAAGCAAATATTAAGTCACCCAGAAATGTTTTTGAATCTGGAGTCCTGGTAGACAGCAAAATCTCAGATACGACCTCTTGTCATGTTTCAGAAAAAGGTGGTGGTGTGGTAAGGTTTGAGCCAGAACCATGTGATATCTGCTCATTTCTGCTCTGTGAAGTTTATGGTTGGCCTGTACAGTTCTGGAACTGCTGCAGCAAAGGTGAGTAGTAAATGTATTTATTACTGAAGTAGTACTAACAGATTCATCTGTGTTTCAAGCTCAATATGTCCTCCCTGAGACTTCATTATCACGATGTCCTGAACAATACTAATGTACAAGCCAGTGGGGGATGACTGTCTTGATCATTATAAGTTAGACAAGATTGGTCCTAAAGCTCAGATTATCATATGCATTGGGCATTACTAAAGCACTTCTGAATTTATCAAAATTGTCATTTAGTCACTGGTGAAATCAGCCACAAACAGGTTTTTGGGTACCTGAATTGCTACTCATTGACTGGTGTAGTGTGAAAAATTCCAGTCAACACCAAAAGATGTACTTTGACTCTAACTCAATGCTAAAGCCAGAAATTCCTACAGCACAAGTTTCTCATAAGGCAAAGAATCTTTAGCTTTGCATCTTACCTATGTGTGCTAAAAATAGGTGGAACCCGAGGGGTATGTCTATCCTGATATGAGAGATTCCTGTTCCTGTGTCCTCCCTTAGGTCTCCTATACCTTACCGTGCCTACGGAATGCAGTAAATACTTTCTATTTCAACCTTCACTTCATGCAAAGTGGTAAAGAGGTTGCTGAGCATATGTACTAATTAACATGATACATATCATGTCTATCCCCTTATTAAAAAATACGGAGCCTTCTTAGCTATCATTAATGTCAGGGTAGCCATAGAGTCAAAAGGTTTTAAAACTAAGTCACATTGTAGAAGGTAGTGTGGCACAAAAGTTTACTACAAATTTTTAGTGATTTATTTATGTTCCTTTTTAAGAACAGACATTTTAAAATTCAGAATAGGTATGTACAAAAATAGATATGGTTAAGAATGTATTTTCAAAGAGATCTTCCATAACTACATACAAAATTGGGGATCTGTGCAGTAAGTCAAGAGGGCAAATATTTCTGCAAACACTTATTATTTAATATTTAATATTTTATTATTTAATATTTAATATTTTTAATAAGAGGTATCTGAATGAGATGACTAACATTCTGACATTGTTCTTACACTGATATTGGGCAAAATAAGAGTCCTGTCTTTGCCTTTTCCCTGTACTATCACATACAGTTTGGCTAATAAACATTTTCCTCCAGAACAGACATGAGGATCATTACGGGAACATTTTTGCTGTTCCTGAAGTGACTTGTGCAGAGGCAGCTTCTGTGTCACACAACCACATTTCCCAGTTCCGCGAACTTCAGTTCTGATTTACATCACAGGCTGAGACATTACCTCTGCACCTTTAGAATATATCTGCTTTATGCCTTATAGTATGCTATATAGTATATATACTATAGTCTAGTATACTATAAAGTATATAGTATTTTTTTAGATGATGCCCCCCCTCCCCACCATTTTCTACCTTATCAATACATAAAATTTAATTAGATAAGGCTAGGCAAACAAAGCTGATATAAATAGAATGGTATAGAAAATATGTTATCAGACTTGTTCGTGGTTGTCCATTAATTGTAAGTTATGCATGAGTGAGAAATTTTCCTATTAAATGTTCAGTTTGTAAACATTGTGAGGACAGTATTTAATTGAAATAAAAACAATCTAGCATTGTTATGTCTTCCATCTTAACCTCTGCAGATACAGAATTGCAATCTTTCTGGAAGAGATCTCACTGAGCTTTGTGACATGGCTTTATAATTTTCTGTGTTGTAATACCTCCAGTGATACAACATTGGCCCACATTTGCCTTTCCCACACACGTTATGATTGTGCCTTAGAGTTATAATAACTTACTAATTGGATACTATTCCGAGGTCTTTCTCAGTTGTTACCAACTGCTAATGTTCATTAGTACAGAAATATGACATCTTTGCAAAATTTCTAGTAGACTAGTTTGGTGGGTTTGCAGAGATATGCTGACCTTTGAAGTGACAAGACCTGTAGATCCAGCTGCTACCTTGTTAAAATCTTTCTTAAACATTTGTTAGGTTAAATATTATACCCTAAAGACTCGTCTTATTTATTGTACTAAGTACCGAGTACTGAAACTGTCCAAGAACCACCTGTGTAAGAACATGACACTCCAGGCTGTTAATTTAATTTTCATTATTAATCCCAAAATGCATCTTCCTACATTTTATAATACTTAATTTAATACCACAGCTTTTTTATTGTCATCTAACACTTCCTGTATGATATCCCAGTTCTCCTTTGAATGAATGATACTTTTAAAATTTTGTCCTTGGAACCTTCTGCTGCTCTTTCTTTCCTTCCATATTAGAATACTTTAATAGTATTTATCATTCTATGCAACTGTACAGATATTATTTATTTTAATCACTAGGACCATCTCTAATTAGATGAACTTTAGAGAGAAAAAAGAGACAGAGAAAGGTCATTGACCTTAGACATTTAAAATTCAAGTATCTTCCTCTGTTTTCATTGGTGTGGAAATAAAAAAAGAACCTTTTGCAGAGGTGGTGAGTGGTTTTATTGTCTATTATTCACAATTTGAACTGTCACACTTTGGATCTTTTTCACTTTCGTATTTTTTAATGGAATTTAGATGAGTTATAAGGTTTGATTCACCACTAAGTCCCACCAAGTATTAGTATTTGCTGACATCAACACTGAGACTTCTGATTATGCTTGGTGGAACTAAGAGGAGGATAAATGTTTCTGGTCTGTGATATGTGCACAGACTGGTTATTGTTATGTGACACTGCAAAGAAAGTAATGAGAAGCTGTTTGGCTTCTGCAATTGTTTTGTAGTGCAATTTTAATGAATAAATACTGCCTGGTGGGCATTGTTTTATGTTGCTAAATCTCCACAGATGACTGAATACAAATTTTTGTTTATTTGTTATAGATGAGGATGTAAACTCCTACACAACGTAGAAAGTACATTTGAGGAGTTCAATTATTTGTGTTTAAGGCATTTAGAAGTTTTTTAAGTTACTGTCATTTAAGTGACTTGCTCAAATTCTCTAATGCTGATTTTGCTAAAGAAGTAACTATGTACCATCAGCAGTTACATACTATTTTAATTCAGAAGTACTATTCCATTCCTGACTTCCAACACCTGGCTTCTTTCCCTTAACCAATACAATCCCTTAGGAGATACAACACGTAGCAAGTTAAAACACTTGCACAAAAGTGAAGGTTTAGTTTTGTATTTTAATAGTCATAAGCAGACTGCAGGTAAACTATGTTTGAATTCAGGTAATCCTTGGTAACTAACAAATAGGTAAACATTGCTAGAATAAATTAATCAAGAAACACTGTAAAATGTATTTTATGCAAATTTAGACCTTTAAACTGGAAGTTTTAAACTGGAAAAATGTTCTGAGATATGTACTGTACTACTCAGCAAGGGATTTATAACCCTAAACAGTGGATGACATTGTTGCTTTACCATAACACTCTGAAAAGTACTACAGTTTTGTAGTAAAAAAGTGACGCTCAAGGAAGAGAATTTTATTTTCAAGGCTAGAAACAATTCCATCCAAGTTCATGTCTATCTTTACAAGTATGTAATCACAGCCTGAGTTACTATTGGTTGTTTTAAATGCCCTATTTTGACTGCTCCATTTATCAGGTTAGATATTTATATGATTTTAGATTTTTCAGGCAGTTTAAAAGGATTTTGGAGCAGAAATTTATTTCCCATCTCCATTTAAAGAATCTAGAAGTACAAGGAATCTTCAACAGATACCCAAGGTTATAAATACAGCAGTTGAGGACCAGAATAGCAAAGTCAAAAGTAAAAAATAAACTAACAAAATAAGTGGAAATTAAACATAAAAACTGTAGCCTTGAAGTGAACATATGTTTGAGTAGAACTAAGAAACAATCTAGTTATTAAAGGATTTATTAAACTCTATTCATTTGATAACATATAAAATCAATTTTGTTAACAAAGAAGTATAAGCCACACCAAAAAACCAGATTTTTTTTTTTAAATAAATTTATATCTTCTAAATTTTCCTTTGAAATGATGGTATAACATACTGATGTATAGAGTTCTTTACAGACTATTGACATTTAAAAAAAACCCAACCCACCAAAGATTTTTCTTCTTCCTATGAGAAATTAAAAGAAAATGAAAATCCTAAGTATTAGACTCATCCAAAAAAGTATCACATATAGATGCTAAAAGAAATGAAAAGTTATCCTGTAATCTAAGTTTTGCATTTGATTTTGTTTTCCCTTTCCTTTTTGTTTCTACTCTCTAAAGTCTCATGTTATTCTAGCACCCATTTGTGCAAGATCCTTGATTCACTCTAATGCTGACATGGAAATTCTGTAAGGTTCCTCGTTGTGTATCCTTACAAAGAGATGATTATTTGTCCTTTTGCAAAGATCCACAGAATTGCAGATAGCACACCAGAGACTGCCGAGGCACCTCAGAGGTACATGAAAACAAATTCAGTAGCCCAATTTCTTAATGTACAAAATGACTGATTCTTATAAGCCAGTTTTTAGTTTGGAATAGCAATTAGGTTGATGGCCGTTTGAGGCAGAAACATATCAGTCTCATCTGGGATTTTGGGCAGGCAAATTAACATTGCTTCAAGTGCTCTTCAACCTATAAATATCAAATAGTCATTTTTCAGTGGTATAAATAATAGCATATACTTGATGTCTCTTAGATAAAATCAGTAACAGTAATACTAAAAATAGTAATAATGATAACATTTTTAAGGCTTGTGCTTCTGTCTGAGAACGTTGTCAGGTAAGAGTAGACCTTTGTATGGTGCAGTGCTCCTAAGGTGTTTGTTTATATCTGAAAATAAGTGGTTTGTTGTACCAGATTACAAGTTTATTTCTCTTTGATTTTTTTTTTTATGGTGAGAAATCACGACATTAAAATATATATATTTAGAGTTAACAGTTGCATGCTCACTAAACAAGCACCATCAATAAATTTCACTTTGATGCTTTTTATGATAATGCACTGTAATTGGATTCAGCAGTAAATCCAAACACAGCTCTGAGGCATTGATTTTCCAAACAGTTCTGTCAAAATTACGCAGTAAGAAATGAAGCAGCAGCTTGATGAGGCATATCATAAAATCATTTTAAAATACGATTATTGAGCAGAAGATATCAATAAGTTGATAGTTTTTTATTAAGACAATACTAGCAGGGACATCTAAGTAATTGATATCATTTTCTATACTGACCCTTTGTAAACATACATTGGCAGACCGAGACAGTGTATTTAATTTGTTGAGACTGTCAGGCAAAATGCCTGTCAGTGATGTCAGAGGTGTTGAATGATGGTTCAAATGGAAAGCAATTTAAAAAAAAACAAAACAAAACAAAACAAAACAAAACAAAACACCACAGAAACCCCAAAAACAACAACAAAAACCACTTTGTATTTTTTTCTGTTAGAGTTTACAACATAATTCTTGCAAACAGATGAGCAATTTTTGGACAGAGAAACACCATTTTATGATGATTTATGCATATTCTATACATAGCACATGGTTTATTAATACTATGAAATGATTTATAGCCTCTGTGCATGTATGTCACTAGTATGACCTGCACATAAAACACATCCTGTCCAAATACAACTCTTCGTTCTTATGCAATTCAGGCAAATTGAATCTCCTATATATATCTAGAGAAAGACCTCACCTGGGAAAAAAAAGAGGGGTATGGATTTTATTATAGGTATAATTCCCTCTTTCTGGTGAAGAGAGAAGCATTTTCCAGCTTAAAACTTAAATCTACTGTAATTCTCCTATAGTCAATGCAGTCTCTCTGAAGAATGAGGTGACTTTTTGCTGTAGGGCACATGAACAGGAAAATTAAGTTTGTGACAGTAGGATCTTCATACAAATGAGCATGAAGGTGTGACCAGTTCAGGGATCAGGGTACAGTGGTAGTGACTGTATGGGTTATGCCATGCTCAGACCTTTTAAAAATCAATATGCATTGATTTGCTGCAGAATAAGTTGTTGATTTGTCCACAAGGTAAAAAGATCCAAGTTTTGCTTTCTACCTCCAGCTTCCTCTTGCCTGAGTTACACTCTGAATCCTTTCCTAAGATTAGTTTTAGCCATCACTTGGTTTGTATGTATTTTAATATATGTGCAATATTTTTAAACTATTTTGAAAAACAAAGAGGATACAACCACTAGTATGTCATCATATATCTTACTTTTCCCAAATTGCATAAAACCCCCTGTCATTTTCTAAACAAAAAACAAGAAAGCAATTTATCACTGCAAATCAAAATCTACTCACTCTTCTATTATGTTCTTAATACTTTGAGAAGATATATACTTCAGCTCTAAGACAATAGTCTGAAAGGATTTTCAGTCAAAACGTTGCTAAATCCAACTTTTGAATGACATTAATAATGATTATTCTAAGCAAAAGAGTAATTCAAATTATGGAAACAAAAAATTCAAGCTTTATAGTAGATTTATTCTTTCTCCTTATTATCATTTTGTAGGAACCTATGCTAAATTAATTCAGATGAATATATCTAAAATGAACTTTAATCATAGAATATATAATAATATCAGTAAAAAGAAAATACATGTCATACAGTATTTTGGCAAAGACAACATTGTTATACTTAAACCTCTGGATAAGAAGGTTTCCCTTGTTACAATGAATTATGAAAAATAAAAAGGGTGATTATTCCATAATTCATTCACAATTTTTACCTGAAATTAAATGTGGATACACTTTTAATTAGAAAAGACTGGTTCTGTAGCGAATTTTGATTTGATGTTGAAACTCTGAAGTTTTTAAGAAATGTCTAAGGTTAGGTTTTGTAACTTGAAGATTTCCATAATTAAATCAACAAGAATAAAGGCTAGGATAACATCGGAAATAAGTATAGACAATCATGTCCATATTTTTATGTATTTCTCTATATTTGCCAACAAAAATTATTAATCTTGTCTGAAAAAATAGAAACAAACATAAGTTACCTGAAAGAGAAAAGTAGAGGATATACCTGGCCAAGATAACAATATGTTTTCTTTTTAATATTGTTAATGAAACTTTTTTTTTAATTTAATGAGAATTAACAAAATTCCATTAAAAGAAAAGATATCAGAGAAATATGTAATATCTTATTAAAAGTTTTCATATGAAGACTAAGAGTTCTGTTTGTGAATTCTAGGGGTGCCAGAAAGACGTAAACTGGTACTAGAAATTGTGATTACAGCCCAAAAAGGAGTGGTGGTAGGAAGAAGGAGATTACTTACAATTCATAGGAGCAGGTTACAAGCAGGTGACTTACACAAGTGGCTGAAACCCAGTCTGTGGGTTGACACTGACGTCTTGAAAGAGAATTAGGGCACAGCTTCAAAGGATGAGTGTTTTTTTTTAAAAGCACTATGTTAAAAAACAATTCCTGGAGAACTTGTTCTTCTAAATAAATTAGGCTGAAGGAGAAGAGAAATACTAGGTTTTAAAGTCTCAGCCTATAAGTGGATTTTATCCAGAGATCAGAAGGCAAGTTGAGGCTAGGAGGGGATTTTCTATGAGAGATATATCTGTAAATATGTTGAAAGTTTATTGATAGCATTCTAGGTGTCTGTCTGAATCTTTTATTAACTGGTTAAGAAAAAAATTACTGTTCAAAGCACCGTATGCAGCTATTCAACAAGAGAAAATTTCACCTTGTGCAATGGTATTTGACAAATACCAGGAACACGTTAATCTTCCTAAACAGGGAAAACATAGAGTTTAGTCAGTATGTTATCTAGAATACCTCTGATGCTCAGTTTCCTAGAGGTGAAGTTTATCTGGTTTTTTAGTATACCCTAGAAAGCCTATCAAGCACAAGCTAACACCACTCAGTCAGTTTGGTTAAAGGTTGCTTAGCAGGCTGCATATGGTCAATCATATGTTCAAATTCCTTTTTCATGAAGTGTCAGCAGTGAGAGAGAAATCAGTTATACCAAACCATAAATCACTCAACACAAAAGAGCTGTTAGGATCATGTTTGGCAGAGCACATGCCTCTATTTGAGAATCTGAATTGTCCTGTTGACCACATGAATACTCTGCAATAGCCTACAGCAAGAATCATATTTTAGCTGTATTTGGCTAAATCCAGGTTTCAACAGAAGAATGTTCTGTCCTTTTTTTTTCAGCAAGTAATTCTATTAATAACTCACATTCTGTATGAACCAAATACATTTTTGGATACATAGATAAGACAAAAACAACAGTGTTGTGTTTTGGATTTAGTATAATAAATAGAGAATTAGAATAATGTTGATAACACACTGATGTTTTAGTTGTTGCTAAGTACTGCTTATGCTAGTCAAGGACTTTTTCAGCTTCCCATGCTCTGCCAGGTACACAAGAAACTGGGAGGGGGCACAGCCAGAAGAGTTGATCCAAACTGACCAAAGGGCTATTCCATACCATATGACATCATGCTCAGTATATAAACTGGGGAAGTTGGCCGGGGGGCAGCGATCGCTGCTCAGAGACAGTCTGGGTATCAGTCGGTGGATGGTGAGCAATTGCGTTGTGCATCACTCGCTTTGTATATTATTATTATAATTATTTTATTGTTATTATTATCATTACTATTTTACTTTATTTCAATTATTAAACCATTCTTATCTCAACCCAGGAGTGTTTGTCACTCTTACTCCTCCAATTCTCTCCCCCATCCCATCGGGGTAGGGGGAGTGAGCGAGCGACTGCGTGGTGCTGAGTTGCTGGCTGGGGCAACACAATGACAGGTTTACAGAAGTTAAGTATTTGTACCAGTGAGTACATGAGGGATTTAAAATACTAACAAATATGAAAACTTTTTTTCTTTTTACTATGAAAATAGTTCCCCACAAGAGGTAAATCAATGGAAATAGGGAGGTGTGGTTATTTGTGGAGTTTTTTCCTTATGTCTTAATATGATCTGTTTTATTCTAGGTCTTCATTTTTAACAATTCAAACAATTTGGCACATGAAAAAATAGCTTCTCAAGACAATTCTTCATTTCAGTGAAGAAGCACATTTAATAATTTTATTAGTACTCAGTATCTTTGGAGAGGGACAAATCTGAGTACTGAAAGGGTCTGACTGTAGTCCATGAGAAAAGCATAACAAAGTGAAAGTCAGGCAAGTTCACATAGGGGCAAACTTTTAATTGAGTTGCTAATCTAGCATTTGGTCAAATTCTGGGCAATATATATATCTGTTAACACCTTTAATTTATGAATAGATATCCTTCTTTGGAACTGCTTTAGTTATGCATAACTCAGTGAGCTTAATACAGGACTAAAGGCATCCAATTCTACAGTTTATGTTAATCAGCAAGTCAAATTAGATAACCCAATTGTGTCTTCTAAGAATTAAACACTCATTGACTATATAAATCTCTTTATCATCCCATTAAATCAAATGGTTAGCACTTCTGTTGAAGTGTTATTTTCTTCAAAAGAAAAAAAAAATGTCACCAAATTCTGCTCTGTGATGTAGTGATAAACTTGGTGTAACTGACAAAATAATGTGCTCCAAAGGTACAGTAAAATACCTGGTTTTGAAGAATTTCTGGTAGCATAGGTAAAACTACTAGTTGATGAGGGTGAGGAGAGCTGATGTTTAACAAAATAGTAAACCAATGGCTATAAACATTATGATAATGGATTCTCTAGAAGCATGGTGAAAGAGCCAGAAAGTACAGAGAGAGAGAAAGAAAGAAACAGAGAGAAAAATGAGATGGATTACCCGAACAGTGAATCTTAAAAATAAGCTTTCCTGTAACTGGGAGAAAATTTAAGTATTCCATCTTGACCACCAGGCTATCTTATCCAGCTTTTCATTATTCAGACAAAGTATTGTCACCAAAATGAATTCATCAATGTAACAAAGATAAATGATCCAACATGGAACAGACCGAACTATCTTCCTGTTCTTATGAAGAAAATTGTCTCTTTGTACTATTATATCAGTGACAGAGATGTCTGGACTTTATAAGCATCTCTTTCCATTTAGTCTGCCTTAAATATTAATGATGCAATGATTTAACCTCTCTATACTAGGTTCAAGAAAGAGTTTAAAAATACTAACAAGGAATAGAACTGTTTCAAACGTAAAATAATCAAATTACTTTAAAGATATGGCTAGTTCTCACTACCTTGAAAGAATTAATAATGTTAAATAAAATGGAGGTGCGTTGAAAAGAAACTGAAAAACACTGAGACTGCTTCAAATCTGTCTAATTGTTTCAAGACAAATTGCATTAGATTATGACATTCCTCAAAGGATGACCTATATGGATATCTAAATTTTAATCACAAACACTAGCATCACTAGTAGTCCTATAAATCTCTGGGGAAAGAAAAATATTTTCAAAAACAAATAAAAAACATAAAAAAATAAACTAAAGGTAAAAGAAAGGTATTGTGCCCATATTGCCAGCTTGTATCTAACAGTGGTGGAAAAGAAAACCTGAATTCTTAAGCTGAAATTCTATTTAACATAAATATTTTAGATAATGAATTATCAGATCTCAACATATTAGAGCTAAGCAGTTCCTAGAGTCTTTTCTACATCATTTCTGTCCCCATTGCCTCTGAAATTGAAACTGCATTTGCAACAGAAAACCAAAGCATACTATCATTTTAAATGAAGTAGGCATAGTTTCAAATGCCAGATGGTAAAGACAGTTCCATGATTACTTTGCAAGCCAGAATCAGAAGTACTGACAGACAAATCTCCTGAGTTACTCAGCTCCAAGACTCTACATAAGGAATTCACTTGGTTTCCTTTCAATGAGCTTAAGTATGAATGTCAGTCTGAATCTACACTGGGAGAGAAGAGACAAGCTCCTTATATCACACTACACACTTACCTCTTGTATTGTCCTTAGATATTAACTGAAGACAACTTGAAAACAAACAGATATTTACGTATTTATAGAAGATGAATGAGCCCATGAAAACCAGAGGCATCTTTGTTCAACAGCTGATATAACCAAAATCCCCATACCTTCTCCAGAATGGTGTCTAGACAGGTATTTTCCCTTTAACATTCATACTGTCCAAAAAGTTTGTCTTATCACAAGTTATTGCAAGTTTGTCTTATCACAAACACCATGTAACAGAGGCACAGCTATTGATAAAAGATAGGCCAGAATGAAGAATCTATACAACAATTTTACCAAGTGATAGAGTAGTTTGTTATTTGCTTATGTTTGATTGTTGAAGAAAACGTAGGGACGGATTCAAGGTAAAACTGCTTAACAGCTGGTTACACATGAACATCTTCACTAAGTGAGTTCCCCTCTTGTCACACCACAAGGTGAAACAGAATAGGCATCCCATCTCCTGCTCCCTCCAATCCTAACATCTCTGAAGAAAAAAAATACTGGGAGTGCAATGTTCCAAAGGCAATAATCAAAACATATTTGGGAGAACTGTTTGACATAGGGTTATGTTTAACCACATCATCAAATCCAGAGTCTACCAAAGGATTTAATTAAATATAATTCAACAGACTCAGATAATGCAATACTGTATAATGAACAGAGTATCAGGTAGCAGTTATTTTGCAGAAAGAAAGCTTACTGCTATTATTATAGCACCCAGAATTGACAATCATGATTTGTCCTGGGCACTATTCCAATAGCAACATTAGTAGACATCCTAGTCAAATTTTTAAGAGCTTCCCTTAAAATGTATGTAGGTCAGAACCCAGAGGTGACATACAAAATACCTAATAAATTTCTATGTCTTTTTATAAATGAAAGGGAATTGCTGAAGAAGCCAATTAAAGAAAGAGATTGGTGTTGCACTAAAATACTTTCTTAGGGGCAAGTAATGGATTTATATATTAATTGTATCTATGCTGCAAAGAACACTTGTCACAATTCCTAACAGAAGCCTTCAATTAGTCTTTCAGCTCAGTAAGACTTCTCCTGTTAATGGATGATGTCTCCCTCTTATTTAAGAAATTAGACTGTGTCCCAACATTGCCTACATTAACGTATAAAATTCTTCTTTAAAAATCTCACTAAAATACTGACAGATAAGTGGTGATATGCTATCAATCTAAAAGCATTGATTCAGTTAAGAGGGGGCCTTGATCGCAAACATCAAAACTGAGAACATCTTTGCAAATGAGCAAACAGAAGAGGAAGAAAATGGCAGAAATCAGTTCTGAGGTTTAAGTAAAAATTAAAAAAAAATATTAAAAAAATTAGGCCAGAAACATCAATATGGGATCTAAGAATACTTGAGAACTCAGAAATTAATCACTCACAAGCATGAAAAGAAAGAATTAATCAGCTGTGCAAGAAGAATTCCACTGACATGAATTTATTTGTTGTGTAGTCAGAGATAGAGAGTATAGTCAGATTCCTGGTTTGGGGGTGGTGGTGGTGGTGGTTGTTTTTTTTTTCCTTTCAGTTAACAGTGGGTTAAGCTAAATAAGTTAAATAATAACTTAACAGGGTTAAGTTAAATAAGATAGCTATCGACTGAAAGATTCTGCTCCCTGGCCATGGATAAAGCTGAAATCAGATGCTGAAGATAAAAAAAAGCTAAACATAGATATGTACAGTAACCAAGGTTTTAGTGTATACTGTAAGATAGATAGCCATTTCTTTTCCAAAACCAAAAATAAGAAACAAAACAAAACAAAACAAAAAACCCTCAGATGAAGAACATTTATGGAAGATTTGAAAAAGATGACATTAAAAAGCTGTCTGACCATAGACAGAAAAGAGAGAAAGACAGATGGAATAGAATTTAATCTACTCATAAGATCAAGAATAGATAAAGCTAATAAATGGGCATAGATACAACTAATGTGAAAAATTGTTTGAATATGCCACAATCAGCTATGGCAAATCCTCAACGTTTTTTTTTTTTTTTTTCTTTCCTCTTACACTTTGGTAACACATAAGGAACTTCTTCACAAAGGCATTTGCTAAGTAAAGGCTTGTGGGTCGGATCCAGTTTGCATAACAAGGTGTCTATACAAAAAGATAGTTATCTAAGCTCTCATTAGTGAGTGGAGAATTCTATATGATTAGAGTAGCTAGTGTAGTGTAGTGTAGTGTAGAGAACTATTCAGCTTAACCTAGAACACAAGTATTGGGTCAGTGAATACCTGATGAGAGATGAAGATGTGAAAAACTTCTAGGTAGCATTACCTGAAAACATGAATTGTAGCTTTTATAATAGCTAAATTCAAAACTATGAAGTGGTTTGATTTGGGATTTTGGGTTGAGGTGACTCATAAGTTCTTTGTTTCTGATCCAGAAAGGAAGGAGATCTGCTACCATCATAGTAATTCCAGTTAGATACTACAAATTTCCAGTTTTGCAGCTTGTGTCTTTTGCGTCTCATCTAGTCGCTGTACACCTCTCAGAAGAGTTTGGCTCCATCTGTGTGTCAGACAGCTTTACAATTCACTCCCAAAGCTTAGTCTTTTCTAGTCCAAGCAAGACCTGCTTCATCAGTACCTCCTCACAGGGCAGGTGCTCCAGCTTCCAACTATCTTGGTGGCTTCTGCTGAAGTTGCTCTAATATGTCAACGTCTGTTTTGTACTGGAACAGCCCCAAACTGCAAATAACACACTGCCATGTTAACTGTTGAGTCCCGGTGGTCCAGCCTATCAATGCATCTTTATGGTCTTCCAAATGACTTTTAAACCAAATGGTCATTGACAACTACACATGAAAAAAAACAGAATTACAGATATTACATTCTCTGAGTTTTTTTAAAAGTTGCATTTTTTTGTTCTGTTTTTTTTGTGAAAATGGCTGACCAGATAACAAACAGAAACTCCACACTTTACACACTGGTGGAAAGGGTACAGCATATTCCTACTTGTCATCAGAAAGAACACATAGGATAATGATTTTGAGGTACATACCTCAATACGTTTATAATTAAAGCTACATTTTTTCTACAGATTAATCTAGTAGCATACACTGTGAAGGACAATCTGCACCACTGTATCTAGTGTCCTAGGAAGTAGATACACAGTTTCATATAACTGTAATGTTGCAGCTTGAAATAATTACATTTTCTTTCCCTGCCTTTTTATAAAACTTTTTTTATAAGGCTCTAGCCTATGGAGAACCCACATTGGAGCAGGGTCCTGGCAGAACCTGTGACCCTGTGGGGGACCCACGCTGGAACAGCCTGTTCCTGAAGGACTGCACCCCATGGAAAGAAACCATACTGGAGCAATTTGTGAAGAACTGCAGCCCATGGGAAGGACCCACGTTGGAGAAGTTCATGAAGGACTGTATCCCATGGGAGAGACCCCATGAAGGAGCAGTGGAACAGTGTGAGGAGGAAGGAGCGGTAGAGACAAAGCATTATAAACTGACTGCAACCCCCATTCCCCATCCACCTGTGTTGCCTGGGGGGAGGAGATAGAAGAGTCAGGAGTGGAGTTGAACCTGGGAAGAAGGGAGGGGTGGGAGGAATGTGTTTTTAGATTTGTTCTTCTCATTATCTTATTCTGTTTAATTGGCAATAAATTGAATTAATTTCCCTAAGTCAGGTCTGTTTTACCCATGATGGTATTTGGTAAATGATCTCCCTGTCCTTATCTTGACCCATTGGCTTTTTGATGTATTTCATCATGTTGATGGAGGGGGAGTACTAGAGTGGCTTGGTGGGCACCTGGTGGCCATCCAAAGACAACCCACCACACTCTTTCAGAATGTTTTTTCTCTGAAGGTGGAAGCCAACTTATAAACTCCAGTTAACTTTTTCCTTCTTTATATCAACTTGAAAACGGATAGCTATGCTATGTGGATACCAGAGTTCAAAACTGCAAGGAAGAGGAAGGACTCTGCAATCAGACTGAACTGTTGACACATGGTTCTCTGTGGGAACAAATGTAAGAATCAGTAAGCTTCCTGGAGCAATGCCCAGATTTAATATTCAGTGAGGATTTATTTGATCTTTGCAAATCATATGGAAGGATCTGTAAAGTTATATGCACAAATTCAAGGGTTACTTTTGAAAACATAAGCATTTATTAGGTTTAAATCTACATTTTCTATATTGATAAACCTTTTCAGATGCAGATAATGACATCTGATGTTTAAGGGAATTTACTGATCAGTACAGGGATCAGAAATAAATTATTTTTCTTTCAAACACAGGACTGTACAAATAGATCTAGATATGAAGAAAAAATGAGTTCAGTGATTTGTTTTCCCAGGCAGTTACAATAATCACCTGGTGATTTAAAAACACAAAACTAAAACCCCAACAACCATAAATCAATTCATTTAATGAGAAATAAATAAAGCATTTCTATAAAAGTATTGTATCAAGCAATGTAGCCACATCTGCTGGTTTTGTAATTGAGTCATAACACTTCATTATGGAACAGTTCCCCAAATCTTACCTTTAAATATTTACATGACAGCATTAGCTCCTGCTATACAGTGAAGAAATGATAGAAAAGAACATTCTGTCCAATAAAACAGTTTCATATTAATGGGGATTTGAGTACTAGAACTTGTCCTGCTCCTTTTTTTTTTTTTTTTTTTTTTTTGGAACAGAGTGTCTGAGAAAAGATCAGAAAGACAATTCAATAGGTGAAAGCATTTGGTAAACAGGCCTCACGAGGATTTAGGCTATCAACAAACAAGTTGCCAACTACTGATCCAAATTACAGTGATATTAGTAAAAAAAATCTGACTTCAGTTCATTGTTTTAATGTGCTTTGGTTTAGATCTATTAAGAAAAACAGAGAAAGGAATAATTCTTGCACCATCTACCAGCTGGCACCCTTTTCAAAATAACAATTTGGCAAAATTTGCTTGTAACAACTGTATTAATAGGATCAGAATCACTGGTCAGGAAAGTAGTTTGCAATGAATAATCCAGCCAGCCTTATATCTTAGTATTCTTATAGATGCATAATCCCTACCGAGAATTAGTTTCACACTGCATGCAGAACTGAAAGTGCTAGGTACTGGTGAGGTGTAAACATAATGTACCAGGCAAAGGGAAAGTACAGACAAAAATACTAACTATTCCTGGCATTACTAAGAGTAATTTTCAGGCAATGACTAGGAGTGGAATAATATAGCAAACAAGTACAAATATTGTTTTAATATTATATTTTTTTTGTTATTCTCTATAGTCTGTATTCTGTATATTCAAGTAGCTAAAATGGATAAACCAGACATTTTTTTCACTTTATTTTGCTTACTAATACAAGATGGACATCTTTCCCTCTTTCTTTGAAGTTAAAGGTGAGAAAAAAAGTGTTCTGCTATCCCATGTGGAAAAATGAGATATCATATGTATGGATTATAGTATCAAATTATAGCATACTAAAATAAAATTATTTAATATGTATGTGCATTTGGAATTTAATGTTCATTTTTAACCTTTTGATTGGAGATATGAAGTTTGGTCTTCAGGGTATATCACTTCAACACAATAGAAGAAGAACTAAGAAAACGGAATTTGCACTTCTTGATACTGTCACCTAGCTTTAACAATAAACAAAAGTGTACTCCTTCCTTGAGCATTGTACAGACAAGGGCATCAACATGCATAGGGTGAAAGCTCTCTTCCACAATCTGGGAGGTGGAAATAGTTCAGATTCTCTCAGGAACTGAACTCAGGTGTCTCATTTTTCAGGCTACTGTTTTAACAGACGTATAAGGGATTAAAAATCTAGCAAAGCCCTCATTTAAGCGTGCTTTTCTTCTGGTTCTCTTTTGTCATTGCTTCTTCTATTATCTCTCAAAAAACTTCACATCTCCCAAACTGCCATCCATTTCATTGTTTCCCTTCTTCATAGACCATTACAACTAACATCAGCATCAAACACACATATTTATATCTGTGTTATATCTCTATTTCAGAACTGGTTTGTGAAAACACAGCTCTTCCAGATTGAAATCTGGCCTGCTTTTCTGACATCTTGGAGTAGATGTTTTGCCATCACACCAGTTCTGATATAACTAAACAAGAGATGCCGTTCTTTCTCTCAAGTATGCTTCCCTCTTTTTCTCCTCACTATAGGGAAGTGTAAGTGCTGCAACCAAGACTCCTAACTATTCAGTTTGAACTTCTGTGTTGATTTTCCTATCCACGTTATCTAGGTTTATGTAACAAACTCTGATATTTGTTTCTCCAGGAAAATGGGAAGAAGCAGGCACTACAGTACATGCATTTTGATAAAAATTTAATTTAGATGGGCATTGTTTAGCATCGGACTTCATTACATCCTTTTTTCCTTCCCTTAACAAACGCAAGCTGAACCTGTTGTTATTTAATCAGAATTCTGTTATAAACTTGTTTTGAGAATGTCACCTTCCCCTTTGCATTCCTGACTCACCACTTTCTGTCACATCCAACAAACTGCTTCTCTTCTCTCTCAAGGTCCATCAACACTTATCTTCCCCTCATAAACCCACACTCTCTAAATACATTGACCTTTAAGATGTCACCTCTTGCCTCCAGTCCTTTAGTGATTCCAGCTTCCATCATCCACCTGTTAAATTTTCAAGAAAGTATGTTCGTGCTTTCTCTCCTGCAGCACCTGGTGCTGAACAAGGAGTAGCTCTAACTTCTTTGTCACATAACATTTCAAAATATGTGTTTGTTTTGACCCTTATCCCTCCTCCAGACAGAGAACAGGACAAACCATACGAAAACAAAAACCAAGTAGACAACAGTTTGGCAGATGGTGCACTGGGACCACTTACTACCCCACTGAACAGGACAGTTTGACTGTTTGACTGTTTACCTGCTCATCTCCCATCTGTCTGCTTCTATCCATCTGTCATTTCTTCTTTTCTTAGACAATAAACTCTGTGGGGCAGGGACTATCTTTTGGTTTTACTTTAGTTCAGCATTCTGGTTTTTGTTAATGCTGGTAGAAGGCCATAGGCTCTGCACTGGCAGTGCAGGTTTTCAAGATGTGCTGTGGCCTGAGCAGGTTTCAGCTTGCTTTAACAATTTGGTGTCCAAGTGACTTTTGCTTCCACTGCTTTTCCTTCACCTCTGGGAACACTATTATTACACTCAAAGCTTGTAATATGCTGTCCTGGTTCCAGCTGGGATAGAGTTAATTTTCTTCCTAGTAGCAGGCACAGTGCTGTGTTTTGGATTTAGGAAGAGAAGAATGCTGATAACACACTGATGTTTTAGTTGTTGCTAAGTACTGCTTATGCTAGTCAAGGACTTTGCAGCTTCCCATGCTCTGCCAGGTGCACAAGAAACTGGGAGGAGGCACAGCCTGAATAGGTGATCCAAACTGACCAAAGGGCTATTCCATACCATATGACGTCATGCTCAGTATATAAACTGGGGGGGGGGTGGCCGGGGAGCAGCGATGGCTGCTTAGGAACCGTCTGGGTATCAGTCAGCAGGTGGTGAGCAATTGCATTGTGCATCACTTGCTTTGTATATTATTATTATCACTATTATATTGTTATTATTAAGATTACTATTTTACTTTATTTCAATTATTAAACTGTTCTTCTCTCAATCCAGGAGTTTTTCTCACTCTTACTCCTCTGATTCTCTCCCCCATCCCATCAGGGTAGGGGGAGTGAGTGAGCTGCTGCGTGGTGTTTAGTCACTGGCTGGGGCTAAACCACGATATATGCAAAAATGAATGTGCCATACACATGGAGCTAAGACATTATGGCTAGTCCAACTAATATTTTAGTAGTTGAGTAGTCCAAATTACCTATTTAAAACAGAAAAGCCTCAATAATTCTACAGTTCACATTTTTTATAGAAAAACACCCATACACCCTTGCTGGTGACCACCCTTTTCCCCAGTGTGGTTCTCAGCCTGCCATGGTCCCTGAGGCCTGAGCTGCCACCGGCAAGCTCCAGCCCAGGAGGGTTGTGAGGGAAGGACAGGGGAGGGCAGAGATAGACTTCAGCAGCACCAGCCTTCACCCGAAGGGAGGAGTGTCCTGCCCATGGTCAGGATTTCTTCCTCCTTTTCTCCATCTGGAGGCCCTGTGGGCTTATTTCCATATTATTTTAAGCACAGCCCCCTTCCTTCTTGTCGGCTGCCAACAGGGCTTCCCCTGCTAAAAGCAGAAATCATATTTACTGCGCTATGCGAGTAGCATGGTAGTGCTGGTATTAGCACTGTTAGAACTGGTGGTAGTAATAGTAGTAGTCATAGTAGTAGCAGCAGTAGCAGTAGTAGTAGTCATCTTATTATATCCTAGTAAATACTAATATCCTAACCGTATACTTTGGAGTCCATTCATGACATTCAAAGCACAATGTGAATTCACAAAGTCCTGTAGAGTCTATAGGACCATTCAGGATGAAAAAAATCCCATCAAACCCAAACCAAACAATCAATCAAACAAACAAACCCCAGTAATAATAGCCGTTATCTTAATTCTATATTTGATAAGAATAACTTGAAAGGAAGCTTTTTGAATAAAATCAGAAGTGCTAAAAAACATGTAGCAGTATTTCTTGAGTAGTTTTTTTTGTTCTAGAGCAATGTGCTTAAACCAGGATAAAAATACATCTAACTTTTAAAATAATCCAGTTCCTCTTTCCTCAAAGGACATAATAATAGTGCTACACCATGAATATATAGAATATTTTTCCTTGTCTTCAGAAGTCTTTTGTGTATTAAAATATCGTTATCATTATAGTTCATATTGTTAAAGTTTTGTGCCTCTTTTTTTCAACATGTTGAGCAACAAATTAGACTTAAAATGTTGCATGTTGTACTGTCCTATCTTCATGATAAAACTGTTCACACTCAGTAGTGACTGATTGAAAATACAGAGTGCATAAAAAGAAGGAAATAAGACAAATCAATCAACAGAACATTCCACTTGTGAAACTCTGCCTGTAGACTACTGATGGATTTACTCATTAAGCTTGGTCTCAGATGTATTGCTGAAAGTTAACTTCCCACCCACAGGCTTGTAGAATGAGACATTTATGCGAGCCTGACATCAGTTCAGCAGTCTGAAAAATTCAAGTCACTTTTAATATCTATACTTAAGAAGGTTTGATTACTTTAGACATATATTTCAGCTGTTTTCATAAAGAAATAGAATACATACTGGGAAGATAAAAATGTATCTCTTACACACAAAGATAAAAACCAAAAAAAAAATGTATAAAAATCTATTTTTTATCTATTTTATCCTGCTGTCATAGACAAAAAGAGCATAGCCCAAGCAATGGAAATGTAAGATAGCAATGTAATTTTTCACTTTGACATATTTCCAGAGTATAAAAGCAAACCTACAAAGCTTTACTGAATTCAAATCTTTCAAATTGCTTTAAGTATTTTATCATATATACTATATATCTTACTGCACTTCCTTGTTATTCTGTGCACCTTACTTCCAATTTCTCTGAAAAAAGTTACTTATAAAACACTATTTTGGGGTACCTTAAAGACATTCAGAAATATATTTATATATTTTAAAGGGCTCAAATTCAAAGTGTGAAAATCCTGTAATGATATGTACAGTCATTGTCGTTTTTTATATTATGCTGTGAAGTGCAGCGTTGTAAAAAGTTGAAATTTACAAAAATATAACAAGAAAACAAATACACTTCCTGTTTATCTGTTGGTGTTCCCTAACTTAAATGGTAGCCAATTTGAACTGAGGATGGCAACTGTACATATACATATCTATTCTATTACACAGTCTTTCCAACAATGTTGTTTTATGTAAATCTTGTGTGGCCAATGATAGCTCAATCTAAACAAGCTAAAAGTTTGTTAGATTTACAGATAAACTGAGGGAAAAAAGATCATATGGAAATAAGCACTCTACCTCAGACTGTCAGTTAGTCTATGGTATTTCCTCTGCTTGGGAATGACACACAAAAGGCTGCAGCTATTCTCATGTAAAATTCTGTAGCAGAATTGACCAATTTCCTGAATTTTTATCAGGATTCAGTATTCATCACAAGCAATTAAAACTTTCCCATTAATCTCAGAGTTTTTCTCTTTATTTTATATTTTTATTTCTTAAAAGTAACATTAGCATTTTTCAGACAGGATTATGTTTAATACTTTTAACTCCAAAGACTTCTTATGGCTTTTAGTTTGGTTTTGTTTTTTTTTTTTCCCTCCCCCCAAACTTCATCCTTCTGTGAAATGAAAGAGTTGTATTTCTGATTTTTTTGATGGAAAAGCAGTTAAACTATGTATATAGTATTTTGCATTTGTTGTGGGCCAAGAAGACACTGGTTACCACAGCTTAGCTGCTGTGTGATAAAGCCAGTATCAAACTGACTGCAGGTATTTTTAGGTTTGCTTCCCTAGTCCACGTCTTATTTTTTGTATCTGAACAGAACTGTGGCTTTTCAAACATCCTGTGCAGCTGCAACTGAGAATAATACAACCTCTGTATTAAAAACTGTTAATTTATGAAGAGTTTAAAATATATGTTTAAGTAAGGATAAAAAAGAAAGATAACACGTTTTACATTCGTTAAGGGAATCCATTTATTCTCATTACCAGTCCAGAGAATTAGTTATCTTTTATATAATTTGCTGACAAATAAAATTTGCTTAGATTTTAGGATAATGTTGTGTTGAATTATATGCTCTGTACAGAAAAAAAAGAATGTTGACTTTTTCATTATTAAATCATTTGCTAACTACACTAGATAATGACATTCTGCACTGCAGAATTTTTCAGCTTCACTTTACCTCAGCGGCTGATAGTCTTCAAAAGAAAATTAATGATGTGGCATTCACATAAACACATCTGCAGCTTGATTTCTAAATATGTCATTTATCTTTACACATGTAGTAAAATTATTAGGCATCTAAAGCATATAACTGGAAGACCAAATAAATGCAACCGTCATTTTATACACAGCGTATGATACATAACATTTCTTTTCTTATGCTAAAGTGAAATCCAGAAGACAACAAAAAAATCAATTGAAAATTTGAAGAAACTTCAAAGCTTCGAAGTTATCCATCTTACTGTCTGAGAGAAGGGAAAGCCCTCAGCTTCGTGAAATGGAAAAAGGACCAAGCATCTTAAGAAATCAAGGGTTAGTTTCATTAGCATTGACTTTATACTGGAAAACATTTCCTTAAGTCTGCTTTCCACTTACATCACTCATATCTCACTTTTTTTTTTTTTTTCCCCCCCCTCATACTTAACATTTCCTATTTCAATGGAAAGCTGGGGACAATAAGGTAGTACTAGATTTTGAGGCATTTGTCTTAATCATCTTCTGATGTGCATGTTGCATGAGCATTACGGACCAAAAAGCTACAGCCACCGCTGAGCTGAATGACTGCAACCCAGGGATGGTTGATCACACTCATGGGTTGGTGCACTTTTGGGGCTGTTTATGGATCTGCAGACCATGCCTCAACGAAATCCTTTTCTTCAGTGCCAGCCCTGTTTTCCATGGCTCCCAAGTTCAGCTTGACATAGTACCTGTCTTGTCCCCATTCTGTTTCCACCATATCTTTAGCAATTATTCTAAATTCTCACATCTAGACTTTAACACAACTAAATAAAAGTTTTTCCTATTCTTCAAAGTACTCTTATTTCATAGGCCATGAGTTCTTTATAGTTTTCCTTTCTTTTTTTTCTTTCTTTCCTGCCTTTCATATATCTACAGGAAAGGAAACAAAAGTTACAAATAATATTGATACTCATCTTCAAAACAAAATAATTGCAAATCAGTTCTGCCAAGTCTTAAGGTTCAGGGTTTTGTATTTCACTGTTTATTTTTCAGTCAAATAAGTTCTGATTTAAGAATGGATTCAACTGCTAATGCATAAAGATTGAAGTGATTTCGAAGGGCTTTCAACTCAGTTTTAAGTTTATTGGGTGAATGTATGTTGTGCATACCTCTGAAATTCTGTCTATAATGTTTTGTACTCTGACTGTTCTCATCATGAGAAATAACTAGGTGGATAGTTACTGAAAACCTATACAGACATTTAAGGGCAATAGGTACCTGTTTTCAGAAGGAAGATCTAAAAAATGACAAACTGTGTCACTGCTTTCAAGGTAACTGCCTTTAAACTTTGTGTTTGTGAACATAAATGTATCTTTTAAAACTGAATAAATTATTTCAGCTCTAAAAGTGGTTCACAGAAGAATGAGCATATTAAAAAATTACTAACCTTCATCACAGTAAGTGTGGGTACATTTGACAGGTAACTGTGCTTCAGTGCCTGAACTAAACTGCTGTCAGCCATCAAGTTTTTAAGATAAGCCCAAATATTTTACTAAAGTTAGAAAAGTTTAGAATACTATGACATCAACATTATTAAAGAAAAAATATTCTTGACTGAAACTGCTCAAACGTAAGCTATGTAATTTATATTAAAACAAAGGCTTTAATAAATGTTTTTAAGATACCTGGTCCAGATTTGTACGTGATAGGATATATTAGAATTCCTATTTAACCTGTAAAGCAGTAAAAAATGTTGAGCTATTAAGTCTTTGAAAATTATATTTTAAAAAGCTTCTCTTTTTCTCTTTTACTAACCTTTAAGCACAATTCTTACACAAAACCTGGCCTACACAATATCTTCCTCAGTAATAATTTAATTGCACGGTGCTGTGAAGAGGCTGCATACGATTATGGCTTTATCAGTCATATAAAATATACTATCATACATTTATTAATATACTGTGAAGTATTATCATAAATAATTTAAGCTCTGTTTCTCCAACAAAGGAGCAGGCTGCATTCAATGGCACAATATTCTATTTTTTTGTCATGTGTGTTTGTTTACTTATCATTGGGATAGCTTTCCCAGACCTCAGCATAACATATTGGAAGTTCTGCTGCAGCAGTAAGTATCACCAAAGTCAGAACAGTGACACTTTTGTGCACAATCCATTTTAAGAGTCCTGTGCTGTAGCTGTGTAGTATTTTTAAAATCTGTATGATTAAATATATCACTGTAAACATATTCACTGTGAATATCTTGAAACAATACCAAGTGCTTGTTTTCAATTTATACTCTGAAGATTCAAAAATACATTTTAAAAATACTTTTGTTTCATTTTTTTTACATATTGTGAAAAAGGATCCATGTACATTAACTTTTTAATAACTTGAAATGAAAAGACTGGATCAATTTTTTTTTTTTTTTTTTTTTTTTTTTTTTTTTTGTGCAAATATATAATAGGAAAAGAAATACAAGCTGGAGAAATGGGCTGATGGGAACACCATGAAATTCAAAAAAGGAATTGTGAAGTCCTGCACCTGGGGAAGCACCCATGCTGGAGGCTGCACAGCTGGAAAGGCAGAGGAGGACCTGGGGATCCTGGTGGATGCCAAGTTGAACATGAGCCACCAATGTGTGCTTTTGTCAAAGGCACCTAATTGTACCTTTTCTGCATTAGAAAAGCATTGCCAGAAGATTGAGGAAGGTGATCCTTACCCTCTACTCAGCACTGGTGAGGCCGCACCCGAAGTACTCTGTCCAGTTCTGGGCTCCTCAGTACAAAACAGACACTCAGGAGACAGTCCAGAGAAGGGCCATGAATATGATTAAAAGTCTGGAGCATGTCTCCTATGATAAAAGGCTGAGAGAGCTGGTAGGGTTCATCCTGGAGAAGAGGAGGCTCAGGGGGGAATCTCATCAATGTATACAAATACCTGAAGTGAGCATGTACAGAAGATGGAACCAGGCTCTTTCAGTGGTGCCCAGTGACAGGACAAGAGGGAATGGGCACGGAGTGAAACACAGGAGGTCCTGTCTGAACACCAGGAAACACTTTTTCACTGTGAAGGCAGCCAAGAACAGGCACAGGTTACCCAGGGAGGTTGTGGAGTCTCCATCCTTGGAGATATTCAAGAGCCATCTGGACGTAGGCTTGTTTAACCTCCTCTAGGTGACACAGCCTGAGGCAGAGGTGTTGAACCAGATGACAACCAGAGCCCCTTCCAACCTCAACCATTCTGTGATTCTGAAAATACATAAAAAATGCTATATAGGCAGTAACTTTATGATGCACTACTAAGTGATATATAACAGCATTTTACTAATCTTTAGAACTTAACCTCCTAAATGATCTCTTGTTTTATTTATTGTTTGAACAAATATAATCTAGTGATTCTACACCCACACATGCCTTGCACAGAGCCCATACAGAGTTTTCCAGAACTTCTAAATTGCAATTTGTCTGAACCAGGCTGTACCTTGGTTTTCAATTTGTTTTTTTTTTCAACCAACTGAGGCTCAGTAATTTTATGCTCTTGACTTCTTGTGTTTAGAAGACCTTCCTTCTGTTTTCTGATGTCACAATATTAATTAGCAAGAGGGGATTATTTTAGGCAAGGGGAGAAATATTTGCTTCTTAGGAGACTTTTTCAAAGAGGAAAACATCCCTCTAAAACTGTAAAAAAGTACAAGTGTTCCTACCTGGTTTTTAAAGTCCAAGTAAAATCATTAGATTTTGATTCTGGGTATGCCATTTTGAATATTTTTCTTGCATTCATTTTAGTCCTTAGCCAGACCATTAATGAAGATGTGGCATTCTTACCTTATGATGTGTACAGGTTAGCATTCATCTATTTTCTTATATTACTACTCATGTTTAATAAGTTTATTAATTTGCTTTTGTAACACAGTTTGAATGTTGAAAATGGAAATGCTTTGCCAAAGAATTAATTCTATTAATATTTTTCTGTTTTTTTGAGTTAAAAAAAATTCCTCAAAGATCATGAATACAAACATATAAAATGTACATGTGTATTGGGTCTGGCTGAGATGGAGTTAATCCTCCCCATAGCAGCCCTCACAGCGCTGTGCTTTGTATTGGTAGTTAGAAAGGTGTTGATAACACACCAGTGTTTTGGCTTCTGCTGAGCAGTGCTCGCACAGCATCAAGGCTGTCTCTCCAACATTTCCCCCCTCATGAGTAGGCTGGAGGTGAGCAAGATCTTGGGAGGGAACATATCCAGGACAGCTGACCCAAACTGACCAAAGGGTATTCCATGCCATATGAAGTCGTCTCAGCAATAATAGCTAAGGAGGAGGAAGAGGGGGCATTCGTTATTTATGTATGTCTTCCAGAGCAACCACTATGCATACTGAAGCACTGCTTCCCAGGAAGTGGCTGGACATCACCTGTTGATGGGAAGTAGAGAATAAAATCTTTGTTTTCCTTTTGCTTCCATGCACCACCTTTGCTTTTGCTTTTTTTTTTTTTAATTAAACTGCCTTTATCTTGACCCATGATTTTTTTTTTTCCCATCTCATTTTCTCCCCACCTCTCCTGCTGAGGAGTGGAGTGATAGAGAGGCTTGGTGGCACCTGACATCCAGCCAAGGTCAGCCCACCACAACATGAAATATTTCTTAATAAGAAAAATATAGGTTTGGTATATTTTCTAAATTTGAAAGACAAGAATCTTTTTTTTTGTTTTAGCCTGCTTGCTAGTTTGCTAGCTAGCCTTTATTTCTGCTGTTCAGCCAGCTGACTTATTCTCCCTTATACAGTACTGTTCTGATCAAAATTGCCTCCAAGAATTTAGAATACTTCAACTTACCTGAGATAAAAAAGATTTTTTTGAACAAAAAATACTAAAGAAATGGTTCACTGTGGACTTGCACAATGCATCTACCTGTCAAATTTTGACACTTTTCAAAATAATAATAAAAAAAGACTAAGTACTTCGACCACACATTGTTCTGTCTGAAAAAAGCTCAATAGCTCAGATTCACCTGTTTCATTCTGGATATCACAGCCTGTGTATCTATTTGATGAGTGAAGCAAGACAACTTTATTGTAAAATCTTGCTTTAGCTTTTCTGTGTGTTATGCTGATAACAGTAAAAATATAATGTATATAGAAAGTAAGATTCTACAGTGTGCTTCATATTCAGCTCAGCAAAGGTAACATTGCACCAAGGAATTCTGAGAATCCAGAGCAGGGTGGAAAGTGTCCTGAAGCCCAGTGTACTCCAATTAATTTTTCTGTGTCTACAGCCATGTCAACAGTTCTTTTAGTAGTGCTGAAATGTAGGACTTGAGTCATCTACCAACAATAATTTTTTTTTTTTTTTTTTTTTTTTTTTTTTTTTTTTTTTTTTTTTGGAATTACTTGACACTTTTAGCATGGTCTAAACAGATTTCTGGAGAAACGCTGTAAAGCTTAAATCCTAGTATCACTGTTGTAGCATACCTGCAGATGGGACCCACTGCCTACAAATCATATCTGTTCTTCTAGTAATGACCCTAGACCTTCTTGGGCCTCACTGAAAATGTAGGTGGGGTATGATAAAATGTCTGTCAAGCTTGTCATAATGTGCCGAGCATGTCCATAGTTGGTCGTATGCACCATTATGATCCTGTTAAATGATGTCATAATCTCAGGAAGCATAGACTTCCATCTACACATTCCAGAGGAGAGGGAATTTGGAGAGAAGCAAAGAGCTGAGCCTGTGTTCAACACATAGTGAACACTTAGCTTCCGTTTTTCGACCTAAGTCTGTTAATACACTAAGCAACAAAAGTATAAATAAGGTGGACACAAAAATATACAAATTTTTCCATCATTTTACTGTATGAAAGAGCTATTCCCTATACTGGAAGGATTTTGTTGATAATACTTTATAACTTCTCTAATCTTATTCCTTCTCTGAATAGATTAAATATTGAAGACAAGTTGCACAAAAATCATCTTTTGCTTAACTGTAGAAATAGCAGTCCCATCACTTCCAAAATGACACAATTTTCTAAGAATAAATATATTTTTATTACTTTGATGATAAATTATTCTTACCACTGCCAAGCTATAGATAACAAAGGGACAGTATCATCAGATGTTAACACTTCATGTAAAATATGGAAGCACTTCTAGCTTATCAAGCTAAAAATAAGCTGAAATTACTCATATAATGTATGTGAATAAAATTACTCCTAATCAAAATGAACTGCCCACATAAAAAGCCCAAATCAACAATAAAAAAAAGGAACTAAAAATAATGATGAGAGCTAACCTATTTCTCTATAGAGAGTAGATATTTAGTACAGTAAACAGCTAAATATGAACATGCCTTCAAAAGGACACAGTTTGAATCTAACTTTCCTCTCCAGTCAATCTGAATTTTATGACTGGGAGTTTGGCAGCAATTATGCCGCACTCAGCAAAAACTTTCATCTGAAAATCTTCCATTTGCATAGAATCATAGAATAGTTTGAGTCAGAAGGGACCTTAAAAGATCATCTAGTTCCAACCCTCCTGACATGGTCAGGAACACCTTCCACTAGACCAGGCTGCTCAAAGCCCCAACCAACCTAGCCTTGAACTCTTCCAGGGATGGGGCATCCACAACTTCTCTGGGCAACCTGTTTTGAAGAATTCACTCTCTTCTCAGAAGCTGGGATTTCCAAAACAGATTTACTCTTGAGCAAACCAAAATGAATTACTGGTTTGACAAGGATCATCCTGGAAGACTAGTGAGAGCCTCTTTAGTTTCAGGGAGGGAGAGTGTGACTGAGCAGGACCCCCAAGGCAGCTGGTGGCAGGAGCAGCACACAGGCTCACTGCCTCTTTGCCAAGCCAGTGGCCTGACTGCCAGCACAGGGCTTCCCTCCAGCTTCCTTTGCTCAAAGTGGGTTGTGATCATGCGGCTCCCTGCCTTGGAGGCTTATGTTCACTTTGCTTTTTCCCTGCAAGCAGAGAGTGAAAGTGACAAGACCATTTCACGAGGGCAGCCAAGAAGATGTCAGTGTATTTTTCCTAGCTGAGCATAAAAGTGATGGTAATGATGATGATGATTTTTGTATCTCTGAAATTTTCCCATGGACATTTCTTCCACAAAAGCAGCATTTTCTCTTTTAGAAAACATGTCAGTGGAAAAATTCTTAAGATTAATCTAAATATTTTGGGTTCTGAAGTAGAAACAGCCTGTTGTCCCCTACATGAATCAAATATTAAAGAAATTACTGCAAGTAATTTGTGTTTCGAAGAACTCAAATTTCACCTTGATGGTTTTGTTTTTAAAAGAGGAAATAATTGCCATATTTGCCATCCTCATTATAGCAGGGAATTAAGTTACATGATTGAGAAATACTTACAATACGAATAAGAATCATTAACACGGACATCTTCGGTTGCAGCTTTGTAATTTGTCCAGCACCTTAGTCTTTCCCAAAAATAGCAATCTGTGTTAGCTAAGATATCTTACATAAGGGGGATCATTGCTTTTCAGCTTTAGCCTTTTGGTCCACTTTGAGTTCTGTGGACAGAAGCTATTACCTGAGAAAGACAACACAACTGGACTACTTGTTTTTCAGACATACATAAAGCCAATGTGATAATAGGTGGAAAATGGGCATTGTGCTTGTCAGGAGACAAAAGTATTTGAACAACATACCAGTTAGTTCCCTTTTAATGGTAATTTCTTTCATCTTCTTTTCCTGTGCCATTTAACTGAGTTCAAAACTGGCTTCTCTTACGCTGCTTTGAATTTAAACTGGTGGTAATTTATAACTTTTTTTTGTTATTGTATAGCTATATTTGAAAAGCACCTCAGCTGGCTCTCTCAAGGCCATTTCAAGCAACACGTTCTACACTGGGTAATTTGGAAAGAATTATATATAGTGGCTGTATTATTTAATATTAGTTTTATTTGCCTTAACTAGTTGTTCATTTTTAATTTTCTCCTTCCAGTTACCAGTGTGCTGAAACCAGAAATGACAAATGCAGGACTATTCAATTTGTCTTCATTCTGTGTGTACTACATATTCTCAACACACTTAACCATCTTGTTACATACTAGGCATTAACTCATTTGACAGTGTTTATTTATGCATTTGTAAGATATTTCCTTGTCTCTCTGTTCTGTTTTCTGGTTAGTGTTAGTATAATATTTTGTAGAAATACATTTGGATTGATTTGCAATCATTTATTTTCAAAGATTGATGTTTTGCTTTTAAAGACCTTTTGTTCAGTGTTTCTTTTAATGGACTTTCCTATGTCCTTTCCTATTTAGAATCATAGAATCATTTAGGTTGGAAAAATAGGTGGAATGACCCTTTGCTAACATACACAGTCATGTTCACTATAAACACCAAAGAAAAAATTGTACTCACAAGTGCCACATTCAGTAAAGTTCTGTTAATGATATGTCTGCATCCAGTCACAGTTTCAACTTTTTAATCACATTTCCATTTATTAATATACATTCCAGGACATGAAATTTGTTGTGGTATACATATCAGTTAATGAGGTTTAGAATAATTACTTGCTCATTTTCGTAAAGCTTCCAGTTTCCCTTATTAGCTCAGATCTACTTTAGCTTCTGGAGGGAATGGCACTGGTATATTCACATGCATAAGCTTACCATTGCTGAAACATACAAAATAATGCAGGAAAAATGGCTATGGATTCAATTTTTGCAGGCAATCAGATGAGACAGGTGTAACAGTGGCCCATCAAAGGGGAGAGGTAGGTTTACAGAAATCAACCTTTTCCCCCCCTTTAAAGAAAAAAAAAAAAAGTAAGAACAGTTGCATTGAAGTGTTTCAATTCATTGTTCCAAGCTAAAACATTTTCAGGGGAAAAAAGGCACAAAATACTCAAGGAGCACAGAAAGACTAAAATCTAATCTCTGCTTTGAGTCAGATAGAACAGATATTGGAATATGGCTTCTCTTGTTACAAATTACCCATAGTCACCATACTGTAGAATTAATCTGCTATTTAGCTGTTCATATAGAAAGGAAGATATACAAGAAGAGAATTTGACATTTTAAAAGAGGCTAATGCTATAATTTGGTGAGCAAGAAACTTGCCTGGTATGTGGGATGGAGTCTGTGGGAGCCTAATCTGTCATAAACAATCAGATCAGTTACTCCCACACCCAAGTTAAGTGTTCTAGCCAGTGGGTTATTGTCTGGGCATTGGGTAGGCTGAGATAGTATCTATCACAGCCTTCTCACAAAAACATTCTCCAAAAGTGTCATTTTGGTTCTACATCAAAACAATAATAAAATATTCTGAAACTGCCCACTTTCTCTTTTCTTTTATGAAACTGAAAAATCGTTTTCTGGTCAGCACTAGAAAATAATAAAATTCTCAGATCCTTTACTCAGTTTGTCAATCATGGAACAGAGTGAAAAATGACTTAGGTTACTGAGGTTTAATTCAGGGAAAACAGCCAAGAAATACAAGTAGAAATAAAACCCCAGTGCTTCTGCCTGTGTTTCTGTCTTTAGGCAAAGAAAAAAAAAAAAAATCTTAGTTGAGTGGGCATTCATTTATAATTAAGTGTGTGTATATATATATATATATGTAAAAGTATATATAATTAAAAACAAGCCACAAACAGATACTCTATAACCTGATAAGGTCTGGGAATTTCTTGAAATCAGTAGAGAATTCACTGTCTGCACTTTATTCCATGAGAGGTATTTAGATATAGCAAAAATGCGTATCATTTAAAAAAACCTAGTTTTCTCTAGCTAAATCAAACTATTGTTTTAGCTTAAAGCTAGTTATAATCATATCACCATCTGTGAGTGTTGACCATTGAAATTAAATGGTATCTTACTTTAAACAGAAATAATTCTGTCTGTATTAACAAATGGTGTAGCACAATATTCATAGGGTGAAATAGTTATTTCACAAAACCAGGCATCCATGCTACAGTTCTGGACATATTTACTTCAGATTAGTTGTAGTGTGTTTCTGTGGACTGAATGGCCATAAGCATCTGGAGCATGTTAGACATTGTTCAAGGCATCTTCCAGTCTGGCTTCATTCAAAAAGAAAACCAGTTTACACACTCAGCAAGAGCAGCTCTATGAACCAAAACACAGCCTGCTAGTACTACCGGGAGATTAACTCCAGAAGTACACCTGTCTTTACTAAAGGACAAATATGGAGGCACTCAAGATAAGTAAAGAAGATTATATGACTTAGGAGCTAAGTTAAGGGCTTCCTCACACTTAGTGAAATCCTGACTTTAGTGAAGCTAAAGGGCAAATTTGTTACTGACATGAGCAAACTCAAGTTTTTCTCCTCTGTTTTAGGAATCCCTGAACTCCTGAGAGAAGGAAAACATACCCGTATCTGGTGAGGGGAACACTCACATCACAGAAACTATGTCATACAGAAATGAGATTTTCTCCCCATTTCCCTCAGTTGGATTTAAAAAAATAAATACTGTGAACAGCCTGCTTTTGAAATTAATCTCTCCGTCATCCGCATTTCCCATGCACAACTTTACGTTGTAGAGCAGTTTCAGAGCTTGAGAAGGGGAATCTTCTCAGATGAAACTGTAAGGAAAGTGAACTGTAATGAAAGAGATTGAGCTGACTGAAGGATTACAGTTATCAGTATATAGTTTTTCTGTATTTGATCATAAGAAGATGAAAACTGGTAAACTGATAAAGGTCTACCTCTACCCAGAATTGAAGAAAAAGAAGTAAAAGAAAGCCAAGGCACCAAGACCACCCTTATAATCTGTAACTTTGAAAGTAAGTGACTAATGCATACATTCACCAATTAAAAGGAGAAAAAAAAAAGCAATATTTTATTTGATGGATATTTTATAACAACCTCCAAACTTTTTTGTATAACAAAAAAAAAAAAAAGTATGAGTGAATAACATAGTGAAAAAACAGATGAAAATATTCATCTATTCAAGAAAAAAAACTGCTCAGCTATTCAAGAACTCTTACCACACCTGTCATGTTGTTTTGTGATGCCAGTCTTAAGTGGGCATTCATCTGTATCACCCCAAAGATATCTTTTTTTTTTCTCATTCTACACATCTATTTGGCATATGTGATGTTTATGTCTCTCTCCTTGTTCAAATACATCTTGAAGATATAACAACATTTGCATTATATCCTCTTTCTAATGTACTCATATTTTTTTGTTATAGCAAAATCTGAGGAGATTGTCCAAAACAGGAATACATTAATCTTTAAAATACCTTTACTAGGTATTATCTCCACTATGCAGAAACTCACTGGTACAATCTTAGATAGGATGCCTGTGATATGAGGAAGCATGGAACATACTCCAAATCAGCAAAAACATAGGTAGCAAAATTATGATTGTCTACTTAATTTTCTGTGTGGTCCAGTGAGATCCAATAATTCCTGAAAACTCACCTTTCTTTGACAGTTTTAGACCTTTTTACTGGTAGATGTAGATAGCTAGATAATTAGAGAAATATAGATTCTTTCAGGTATACTACATATTCTGCAGTGTTGTCATAACATGTGACACTACATCTACACTGGCCTGGATGTTAGCAGCCTTTGTCTGTATTTGCTTGGAGAATGTAAATGTGGTTTCATGATAGATCCATTTTTTCTACTTCAATGCTTGTGGACATAATCTGTGTAAACAGTAGCTCAGAAGTGGAATGGAGTTTGTCAGTATTCAGAGTACTAATAGAAGCAGCAGCAGCAAAATCACTTCCATGATTGTGCAGATGTCAGATCCAAGATGTGATGAAAGCAGATGTCAGCCCATCAGATTCACACAACTGGTGCTGGTCTATGTGGGAACATTTGGTGCAGTAGCACCTAAAATTCATATGAAGAAGAGTTCTGTAAGTGAAAAACATCAACAGGAGAAAGGGTACAGAACTTCCTACATTTGGGATTTGAAAAATGAGGACAATATATGAGTTCTACAACCATTGCTTGTAACTCAACAACACTGTATGACAAAAGCATACCTTCTAGAACAAATCCTCCAACCAAACTGGCACACCAGACTCTCATCTCCAAAAATGTATACGTAACTCATTCAACCATATTGTAAGAGTACGAAGAGTGACAAGAAATAACACCAAAGATTGCAAATTCTTTCCTCTTTAACTGAAAAGATTTAAACATCATTCTCATAAAAGCTCCTTAGGGAAGACATTTTTCACCACGCAGATGGTCCAGCAGTGGTACCAGTGACCCAGAGAGGTTGTGCAGCCTCTGTCCTTCAAGGAGTTAAAAAGGATTGTATTGGGTCTGGCTCAGATGGAGTTAATTTTCCCCATAGCAACCCTCATAGTGCTGTGCTTTGTATTGGTAGCTAAAAAGGTGTTGAAATAAGTGTTTTGGTTACTGCTGAGCAGTGCTCACATGGCATCAAGTCTGTCTCTCCAACATTCCCCCCGCCTCCCCTCACGAGTAGGCTGGGGAAGGGCAAGATCTTGGGATGGGACATAGCAAGGACAACTGACCTAAACTGGCGATATGATGTCTGCTCAGCAATAAAAGCTAAGAGAAAAGAGGAGGGGAGGAGGGCATTCATTACTACAACGTTTGTCTTCCAGAGCAACCACTACGTGTACTGAAGCCCTACTTCCTGGGAAGTGGCTGGACATCACTTGATGTTGGGAAGTAGAGAATAAATCTTTTGTTTTCCTTTGCTTCCATGAGTGGCTTTTGTTTTTACTTTATTAAACTGCCTTTATCTTGACCCATGAGTCTTTCATTGTATTTTCTCTCCCCTGTCCAGCTGAGGAGTGGGAGTCATAGAGCAGCTTGGTGGCCACCTGGTGTCCAGTTAAGGTCAACCTACCACAAGGATAAAGCCCTGAGCAACCTGGTCTGACCAATAACTGATGGCTTTGAGCTGGAGGTTGTATTCAAGGTGTCCTGAGGTTACTTCAAACCTGAATTATTCCATGATTCTAAGTTTCTGCACTGTTTTAACCTCACTTAATTAAGATGAAATAGTATATCCATCTTTTTAATTAAGGGAAAGCATAGAAGAGCTGTACAGAAGTGAAGATACTGAGTGGAGTGTACCTTCTATTTCTTAAGAAACATAGAACTGATGGGAAAGCTAGATCTGTTGGGGAATAGTCTGTGACATGGGATGCTGCTAATATAGTCTTGATAAAGGAATAAGCAAACAAACAAACAAAGTCCAGCAGCAAATCATTAAAAAATTAATTTTTTTTTTGTGTAATCTCTGTTTCCCCAACCTGTCATTCGTACCATGCGGCATAAAGCCAAAAAGTCAGCAATCTGGCAGCTCTTCTTTACGTCTTTCCAGTAAATGTATGCTGGGCCATTTGAACCATCTGCTGCATAGTGCTTTCTAATGGGAAGAACAGTGGACAGTTGTAGACATCTGTGTTGTAACATCATTTAGGGCATATCAACTATCAGGGGGAGGGAAGCAACAGCAGCAGCAGGAACAAATACACTTGGGTTGGCAGGAGATGGGAACTGAATGTGAGGAGAAGGAGTAAGTGTAAATGGCATTTGTTTTGCATTCAGCCATTCTACAAAAGAGTGAACTGAAATGTGAATGTCCAGTCCTGTCTGACTTCTTGGCTTTGTAGTCAACCAGCTTTCAGCTACTTATGGAGCTTTCTGGAAGTAACCAAACCACATAAAACCTCACCAAACCATATAGTTCTGTTTCATCTTCAAATGAAAAACAAGAATGAAAGATTTTTTTTTTTATGCATGTTACAGTTCCACTGATTCAGAGGTTGTGCAGAATTTGATGCATGTGTACGCTTAAGTATTAGATGCCTAAGGAAGCAATGTGTCATTTCCTACATAAACAATGGTGACAAACGAATGCTTATGAGGCCCCCAAGGACATGCTCAGCTAGCTACATAGCCTCATTGGCTGTGTGAACTGATTTCTTCTTGTGTTTTAAAACATCAACGAGAAAGAAATTAGTAAATACTAAGGAGAAAAGTTTTTAATGTCCTGACTGGTGAAAATAAGTGAAAGAAGAATATTAAAAGAGTTGGAAAAATGGAGAAAAGGTAAAAAAGAAAAAAGTTTTGACTCAGAGGTTGCTACTGTTATCTCTAAAGTGATCAATTGCATTCACACTTAGTCTTTATCAGCCTAAGATGTACTAAACTATATACAAAGAGTCAGTAAAGATGCTTGTAACCTCTATTGGCTGATATGTAACAAAAAATCCAGTGAAATACACATTTGCCACTGAAAAAAAGGCCAAGTAACCACTAAAGAAGCTAGTTACACTTCACTGAAATAGAGAATACTTTACTAGCTAGATGATTCCCAGTTAACAAAAATGCATTTATGTATCTGTGAGGAAAAATAGACTTTATTCTAATTATTTCTAGATTATATTTAATTTAGCAACTTGATAGAAGGAGTTTCAGGACAAATATTAAACAGGTCTCGACCCCTTCAATGACCAAAGTAAAGGTTAGATAGGAAAGCTAGTACCAGCAGCTAATCAGAAGGAAAACAGTAAATGACATGAATGAAAGATTTCTGAAATAAACATTTCTAAGAAAATTAAGCACAGTTTTTACTGTATTTTTTTTACTTCCATCCTCTTTAAACACTTGTGACAATGTCAATTGTTTTGGATACTAAAAAAAGACTTTAATTTATGTTTTCATCTTAACATGTCCTGAATACATTAAGAAATTGGGCTACTATATGGCTCTCCTTAATGAGGTGTTTGAAAAATCTGCAAACTGGACATCTTACCAAATGGCCAAGCTCTGGAACACATCCTACATTGTACTCAAACAGGAACAGAACTGTTTCTCTTTTAAATTGAACAGGCCAAGAATAACTAATACGACAAGAGGTACTGGAAAGTTGGATGAAGTTCCATTAGTCTAGCAAAAAATATTTTGTTAAGACTCAATATATGTGGCTGGAAATACATGAGCTTCTTAATGATGTTGAATTTGTTATTTTTTTCAGAAAGGAGTTGTTCTATTGCTATGAACCTAAGTGTGACAATTCTGTCTCTATATCCAGTCTTGAAGGAAGTTGAAAACTGAGTCTACATCTCATCATTCAGTTTATGTCAATGTCCTGCACCATACTATAAGTAACTGTTCTTTCCAGTTAGACCACATGAGACTTTTAGTACTTCATTATTGGTAAAAAAAAGGAAAATTTATTTTATACAGATGTTATAAAGTCTGAAAGAAACCTTCAGTATCCTGTCTGCCTCTTCACAAAATTCATATGGTATTCATTACAACTGACTCATTTTTCTGTTAGAAAATGGTGATGCAAAAAGAAACAGCCCACATGGATTTGTCAAGAACAGCTTACCTCAAATGAATTTAGAGGGGTTCTTTCTTTCCTGTTGTTTTTGGTTTTGTTTGTTTGTTTGTTTGTTTTAACAGACCTACTTTCTTAGTTTATGAGAACAAGTGGATAATTTTATTTTAGCCTGTCATTGCATCAGTAATGATTTAGGTACAACCCTGTATGTCATTAGAAAACTAAAGAATGAAATTTGAATAAACTAATCAGTGTGGGTATTACTGGTTAAAAATATATATTTAAAGGTTATATATCAATAACTTGATGTCAGTATTCAGCTCCTGTAATTGATATTCCTTAGAATTTTGCCCTTGTCTTGTTCAGTATTTTCTTTAATAACTTAGCAGTTAATTAGGGAGTGGTTAAAAAAATCTGTGAAAATCTCTGGAAAGTGAGGGGGTTCTTAGGGAAATGGAGCAAAAATCCAACATGATTTTAATAACTTGGAGAAGTGATATGAAATTATCAAGCTCATATTCAATAAAAACAAAGGCAAAGTATTTGGAGGAGAAATCAAAACCAAAGAGGAGTAAGTATGTAGTCAGCACTTGGTGGAAAAGGGACAGGATTTCTAATAGAGTTTAACACCTTCTACAGGTTATCAAAAGTTCAGTTTGAGATGAATGAAAATGATCATAGTTTATCATAAATTTGAAGTAGCTATTGCACTGCACTGGAACAAGAAGACCTCCAAGAATACAAAGAAGTATTGTGAGGCCTCCAAATACTTTAGCAGCTTACTTAAAGAAAGTTTGAGGCAAATTAGAGAACACAGAGAAGAAAACAACTAAATCTATCAGTTTGCTTACCAAATTCTTAAGAGATGTTGAAGATAAGACTCAGAAGGAACCCAATGATCTCTTGGTTCAAAAGACAACTTGTTATAAAAAAAGCAACAAGCTTTTACTTTTGATGTCTATGCTAATGAAAATTCCTAAAAGTTTTGCAGCACATTGGAGGTTACAAAAGCACTTGGCTTAATCAGTTAGAGGCACTGTTATTCATAGAGTATTGAAGTGCACCAAGAACCACATGGTGAAATAAGGTAGCATTTTAACATCAGCATAAAGTAGAAGCAAGGCTGAAAATCACAGTAAGTATGAGGAATGAAAACTGAATGAAAGTAAATAGGGGGAATGAAAACAGCTGTGCGGGATGAATGTGGTAAAGACCTTGACTGAAGAAATTAGCTCTTCTTAGAGCCTAAGACTTTTGAATGACTGAGGGATGGAGGGACAAAAAGGAAAACAATGGAAAAGTAGTTCCTAGCCTTATCATCAAGAAGCAACACCAGGAATAAGAAACAATGAGAAAACCTAGAGAAAACCTAGACTATCTGTGAAGACATGCTGGCTAGATATGTTCAAATTTAACTTAAACATAGTTCTGCTTATTTGTAGTAGACATCAAGTTATTGATAATGAAGCCAAACACTAGGTGACATTGAGTACTACTATTTTCATGTTTTGAAGCAGAATAGTTAGTGATCCCTCCTGCAGGGATCTAATTGCTCACCTCCTCTGAGAACCTTCCAGTCTAGCTGGTGCGTAACAGTATTCATTCAATGAATTGGTGAGTGACAGCAGACCCTAACTGATGCAGAACTGGTTAGGGGTACAACAAGAAAAAATTGCCTAATTTTCAACAATTAAAACATATACATTCAAACATAATAAGGAAAATCCCTTTTTTGATAACTTAAAAAAGTCATATTCTACCTAGGAAAAATGCTTTTATCTTCTCACTGGTGGTTTTTCCAACACAGTTATAAGCATCTGGAAAGGCTGATATGGTATAAATCTTCTGTGGAGCATAGGGATGGACTGATGTCCAGACTTACGACTCTGAATTTTTTAAATTATGAAAAATACTATTTGGGTTAACAAAATATAAAAACAGTGCTATCCTAAATGTTAGATTCACATAAATGCTCTTTATTTTTATAAGGTTGTGTTGGTGTGTTAGTTTTTTGTTATTTATTAAAGTTTTTCATTAAATATAAGCTAAGAGTCTCTTCAACAGAATACAGGCAAGGCCATACAGACCTCAAGAAAAGGACCCTTCTTTGTGGGATACTGTCCTATCTGTGAGAAATGTCAATCTTTGGGAGTTGAGAGGGGGAGGAAACATTCCTGCAATTCCCTTTTATAGAGTACAATGTCTGGTTTTTTGCTTTCCCTGTGAAGCTTATGAAATATGACCATTTAGTTGACAAAATTTTCTCTGTTTCTAGGCTTAGTCATTTGACTGAATGGCCAATAATGAAAGTGTTAAGGGAAAGAATTAGAAAATTACCCAGTCTACACTGGGACTCAATTTGCCTGGCTTAGATTCTTAACAGTGAATTGTTGAATTCTGAACTAATCACTGCCTGCTCTCATTTCATTCAGTGGAGAAAGATAGACACATCCAGGAGAGACTCTTCTTGGCTCAAGATGACTGTCTAAACTTAGTGAGATAGATTGCCCTTTGCAGTTGTCTATTTATCTTCACTAAGCTACAAAAAGAGGCTAGGATGAATACCTGAGCCTAAGATAACTAATTGTTTGATGTCTAAACTTAGTTAAGATAAATCCTACCTGTAATGCCTTTTTTATTTGTTTGCTTTACAGTTTGCTGTAAAGATTTTCATACAAATGAGCAAAAGAAAAAAACATTGTAAGCTGTGGCATAATACAAATTCTGCTGAAGGCACTAAGAATGTTACAGCTGCTGTCTGTGAGATTTGGATCAGACAAATAATTTCCTCCTGTGATGGAGTCTCTGGAGAGTTGTCATTATTCTAATTATATGTGGAGGTTGTAGGGTCTAGGCATTTCCCTCCTCAAATCCATCTTTTGCTTTATGTACATGCCAAATATAGACTCTAGAGATGAGATTCAACCATCCAGCTTTAGCTGCCTTAAAATCATATGGACTGAGCTAGTCATCCAGGCTTATTGAGTATCAATGGAGAGAGATGCTCATGGCCAGGGGGCAGCCCCTCTTTGATAACAACCTTAGGGGCAATTTGCCTTCTGGAGGTGCCTGCAGAACACAACAACAGAAGCACGGGCAAACAATTTACATTATTTTCCATAGCTTCACAGATGCTAACAGATGAATAGAAGAGGCACACTGGTTCATTCTCAATGCTACAAAACAAAATATTATGTCATGGTGAAAACTGAAGCAAGACTGCAAACTGAAACTGAACTGATTGTGGGTGAACTTTAAAAAAAAAAAAGTCTGATGCTTATAAAATATCTTTTTTCTCCCAAGAAAACAATAACTGAATTTTTCTGGAATTTTCACTATTTGACTTTTTTTTTTTTCAATTACTAAATAATTTGTGAGTCAGTTCTGATTTCTATAAATATGATAATCATTGAGCAATATTACAAAACAAATATGTAAATTGTCAACTGTGGAAACGTTCTGAAACACGTCGGTTCAGTTAATTCATAGTCAGACTACATTCAGGTGATTATTCACCTAACTTTCATAGCATTTTAATGTCTCTTGTCTTAGTAGTTGATATAAACAAAGGAAGAAGTAGTATGACAATATTCTTAACTGAACACTTTCATGCACCAGCTGAGTGACTGCTTGACTTTTCAATTAATTGTGAAAATTCTTCTTGTTCTAGTCCATCAACAATAACAAACCCCTCTTAGAACTAAATTCAATCAAAGCTTTATTTGCAAAAAGCCAAAGTAACATTGGTCAAAAATGAGTAGGTTTATTCTAGTTTCATAATAAACTTGGTCACTTATTCAATTGATGGAAGCATGTGTAGCATGAGGTGCTGCCCTGATGAATGCAAAGATTCTTTTACTTAGCAAAGATTGCTTAACAGAAATCCTCACACACTGTTGTCACTCACACTTTGGCTGTAAGAAATGCTCTCTTGACAGAAATAGATATATTCCATTTTATATTGCAAAGGTAAAGCAGTATTTTCTCTTCTTGACAGCAGTTTTATATGAAGGTAGGACTTTCACAGTATGTACTTGAGCTCATAGGTTCTACCCTTACAAACTGGTTAGAATTGGTCCCCTGGACTTGGTGGCTTCCAATACTGAAGAAGTCTATCAAGCTATCCCTGGCTGCAGTTTGCCAAAGCTCACTCTCTTCTTATCTCACCAGCTCTTCCATTTAGTTCTTTTTTTAACCTGTTTTCCTATGAGTGCTATATAATAATCCTGTGGTGTGTGTTTGCCTAGTTAGTTGTCTGACTGCCTGCACCAAATAACTGCTGCACAGCTTGGCAATCTCAATCAAATTCTCAGTCAAATCTGGCAAACTCCTAGTCTTCAAAAGGTTATTATGTTTCTGTAGGTTTTGTGAAAGATGACAGCCAAATAAAGGATATACTCCCAGTTGAGCTGTTCTTGAGAGAAAAGCTGCAGTATAAACACAAACTTTATTAGATGTCATATAATCTACACAGAAAAGAAATCATGAATACTTCAGCTAAGGGGGAAAGCTTTAGACTGGACTCCTGTTAGACACAGGGATAAGGATCAAATCCATGGAAACCAGGATTCATTAGTGGGGCACTCACGAAAGTACCTCTTGTTTTTTCCCCCTGTATTTCTCATCATGTCCTTGAGTTTTGGGTTTGTTTTTTTTTTTTCTTTTTTTTCTTTTGTGTGTTGGCTTTGTTTGTGGGGTTTTTTGGTGGTTTTTTGGGGTTTTTTTTTTTGGTTGTTTTTTTTTTTTCCCCAGCACCATTTAAAAGGGCCAGAAACATTTTTATCACATTAAAAGTGCCTTGCAGTTATCAGCATTAAGGATTCATTTTCTTCAAAATAAACAGGAATTTTGTCCAGATACAAAATTCAGTATTATTACTGATCCTTTTCTTAGCTCAAATGAGCTATTTTTCCCATTAAATACTTTATACATATATGGCATATATACATGATAGATCCTACTATCTTACTATATGCTATGGTGTGATCTCTTATTTTTAGGTCAAAAATATGGAAAACTAAGTAAACAATTAGTAAGAACTGCAGAGTCATTAATCAGTATGTCCATTACCTTTGTTTAACTAACCAGATTTCCTTGGGTGGCGGGACAGGAGGCAAAACTTTTTTTCTGTCAAAATTCACATATTACATCATGATTTCTTAGTTAGGATAATTGAAGAAAAAATGGGCTTCATTTCAAAGTTTCAGAGAACGAAATATTTTTTTGTTTAAAATATTGTTTTAAATAACACCCATTTTGTAATTAAATGCCATTTCTAAAATTAATTTTGAAACTAAAAATACCATTTTGACATAAAAATGTAATTTTGGGGGAAATTTCAAAATGTTCTATTTCAAAACTTGCAATAAAAGCTATTCCTCCTTGGTAAATTTCCACATTTAATGCATAGAAACTCATTTTGAATTGCTGCAACTGTATGGACTTTTTTTTTTTAAATAATTCAAATGCTACCACAAAATGACCTAATTTTTGGAGAAAATCATGTAATCATGAAATAGAAATGAGTTCTCAAAAGGTCTTGTAGTCTATCTCCTGGCCCTGTAGCAGTGTAGCTGAATGTAGATCATCACTGAAGGTGATTTTTAAAGTTGTTTTTCATAAACTTGTAATGCGAAGGATTAAAATAGTTAAAATATTCAAAGTGAGATATTGAAGGAGAAGTTGGCAGCAATAGAAAAACATTTGAAGTCTAAGAATTCATAAAGGTAAGAAAGATAGGACATTTCAGTTTTGGAAATTTAATTAATCTGGGTTTTAAAGGGACTGTATAGAGGAGTAATTCCCAGAGAATGTAGCAAAAGAGTCCTCATAATATATTACACAGGTAATTGTGTTGCTGAGTGAAAAACCCTCCATGGAGAAATATCATATCTGTTCTGCAGCCTAATCCTCTTCATGCCATGGGTGTAGCAGTATTGAAGCAGCACCTGGGCTGATTACTCATCCTTTGTCGGTGCATGTTATTTAGAGCGATGCATACAGGAACATTACATTTGATGTTATATTGAAGTGTATGGTCTGCCGACTTTGAGAAATACAGCTGTGAGAGAGAGCCATACTGCTTAACTCTGACATATTAAACCAGGTGCGTTAGGAAGCATCTCTCTCTTGTACTGCTATGCCGGCAAAGCAAGCTAGCAAGGCTCTTCCAGAGCAGATACACATCAGAGGCATTATTTAGTTGTATTTACTTGTCTTTTGGACAGCCTGCAAGAGCAGTTTAGAGAAGGTACCTTCTTTACTAAGTTAGGTGAAAGAAATTAAACAGTATGAAAATCAAAGAGTTGAGTTTGCTTGTTATTAGAAAAATCTAAATGAAATTCTTTCCAGATTTTATAAGAACTCAGTTGTTAGTAAAAATCACAAAAAAATTCTGGTTAGCCTAAAAAATCATTATTTCCAGTTACCACAAAATATGGGAAATTTAGTTTTATCTAATACCGTCTTCATAGTAAACACTGTCATAATTAAATAAGGGCAGCCAAACTGGCTAACCAATTTTAGTGAAGGGCCACTGCCTACATCTGCCAGTCTGCCTTTTGCTCATTAGCATATTGTGGTGTTGTGTACAATTTGGAATATAAGAGATCATCCAAGTGTGCGGCCCATATTGGTAAGCAAACTTTCAGCAAGTCTGAAACACCTGTTTTAGCAGGTAGTATTTGAAAAGTTGCTTGTGCACTACATTATATCCAGTATTGCTGTAAACATGATGGATTTTAACATATTTATAATTATGATTACGATTAGACATACAATTTATCAAAAATAATGGCTAAGACAAAACATATATCATCACTTACATGTGGATTGCCAACCGAAGTCAGTTTATGACCCTTTGCTTAATTGATCAACCTTTTTCTAAACAAAAATTCTTTCAAATAGATAGGTTTTGCTTTTTAGAATTAAGTCAGTTTGTGAATTTTTGTACAAGTCACATGATACTGATTCATGTGCTCTGTGAATGGATGATCTCCTAAATTAAATGCCTTTATTTCTTTTCAGAAATAATTTTGCTTTGTAATGCAACTATTTGGTTGAATATATCCTTGTCATCAAAAAAGAAAACCTTAATTGAATGCTCATATGAAGCCCATTTAAATCAAACAAATGTTCATGAATAAAAAAAGTCATTAAGCAGCTGAGTCAAATCCTCTGTTCTAGTTTGGTGAGCTGTGTCAGGAACAACACTGTATACCATTTTATTATGTCTAGCTATAATTTCCATTGAAAAAAATCACTTAAATTCAAGCATAAAATCACCGGTGTTATGTTATGCTATGATATTTGAATGATAATATGGTTATGAGATACATGAAATTTTAAGATTTATTGTTGACCTAGAATCCCAATACAATGCCTTAGCTGTGAACTCAGACGCCTTCTCTGCAGATAAATTTGTCCTATTAGGACTCTTCCTGTTTGCTAAACTGCATGTATGCCTACATTTCCAAATACGTTCTTGTAGAGTAACTACATAAGAGATGAGAAAGCTCTTGAGTTTATTGCTGTTATATTACTTCCACTCAATTTAGGTTTTCTGGTGGGAAGTAGCTTTCAGAATTAGCTACCATCCCTGTGAACTTGTGGGAATTACACCATTTAAAGATTACAAAACTGTTTATATGATTAATATAAACACGATTTTGCGCAAAGTCACAGTCCTTTCTCCGTCTTTTGCTGTATTGAAGAAGTTAAGCAGCTAAGACATTCAGAGTGGCTTATTGCACTTTATACATTACTTTTGTCAGCTTTACTGTGGTATGTGCTGTAAATCCTTTGGAATAGTCATGGTCTACTTGGCCAATAATCTCATTTCTGAAATGCCTCTAAATATGTATTTACATGAGAGTACAATAGCTCCAAAGAAGCAATTATGACCAAGGAAGTCAATAACCCATATTTAAAAAGTCCAGAAATTATTACATTCTTCTCAGTTAACTCAGATTCTGTGTTTCTGTAAAGTAACTAATTTTGTTCTCATCTACCCATCATTTTAAACTACCTATCATTGAATTAGTATAGCAGCATGTTAGATTCAAGGGGTCTCAACTCAGATGCAGCTGAAGGTAATGAAAATAGCCCCATTAAATTTTATCAAAACTGAACAAAATCTGAACAGCATACATTTCTGAAAAAAAAATCCCCAAATACAAACCAAAGACAATCAGAAGTAGAAGTTTTTACTCCATTTTTAATTCACCCTAAAGGAAGCTGGAGAACAGAAGGATTACATCTCAGATAACCCATGCTTAAATACTCCGACAATTGCATAGTTAGGAGTGCTGTACTGGAAGGCAGGAACTGAAAAATGCTGCATCAGCAGGACCTGTGGAGAAAGAACACTCCTCTAACTTTCCATCTTTTTCTCATCTTACTTAATTTAAGAACATGAAATATAGCAGCTAAGCCTTCAGAATATTAAAATCATTATCTGTATGTCAGAGACAACAGTAAGATTCTACACATTGTTATTAGACAATTAATTTTAATAGTCTCATCCAAATTGCAACCAAATTTTTCATAAAATTTCAAGCTTGCAAGAAACAGCCTTTGGTCAATATTTATTTATATATTTTCGGCTCCCTTTTACTCTGTTATTTGCCCAAAATGATAGTTAAAAGCAAATCCTTCATGGTGTCTTTTATTTATATTGTTTAAAGAAAAAAACCCTGTAGCTTTGTATCTGTCACCTCATATTTAAAACATACAGAATGGAAATCAAAATCCGTCATAGATACAACCAACCCAGAAAAAGAAAAGACTTTCTCATGTGGTTCAGTGAGGTAGGCCCACTGGCAGACTAACAGGCCTTTGCTGTTTTCCTAGAAACCAAGAATATCCATTTATCTGCATAATGCAAAGCAGTTTACAATTATTTCCGAGCATTTTGTTTTATCTAATAGAAACTCCCATTTTCATTAGCTGATGAAGCTGATCGTTAGTATCCAGAACTGATGTCAATCTTACCCACAGCTTTTATACAGCATTGCATCTTCTTTTTATACTATCACACCCTGGGAAATGCATTCTTTACCCAGGTTGTCTTACTGGTGTGTCTAGATTTCTGAGCACCTTTTTCTTTTTTTTTTTTTTTTCACATAAACTATCGTTTGTAATCATTTTCACACTTGGCAGTTTTGTATCCTGCTTTTCCTGAAAGTCTCCATTCAGACTCACCCTGGATGTTCGCCAGAACCAAACTAATTCTCATTCTACTTAAAATGCTTCCCCTCGTATACATGCGTGTCTGTAATAGGTAATAGATCTGAATTTAACTTTACAGGCCGATGAGCTAGGCATATCTGTCTCCCTGATCCATTAGACACTGGGGAACACAGATCACTGTAGCAGACACACTCCGTTGATGCCTTCCCATTTTGCTAATACTGAGCTTTTAACTGACATCAGCATCGTGTGGCAAAATTGCTTCCAACCTCATTTAAACAGCTGCGCATTTGAACAGGCTTAAATGATGGGGTTTAGTAAATTGGTGAAGCATAAGTTTGCATATGCATAAATTAACCTGGCCAAAAGCCAGCTTTCAGGAAATCCATTCTTATTTAGCTGCTGAAAGTAAGTGTCTTGTCTCCGGGGGTAAGGGGAAGAAGGTGGGGGGAGTAAGGGAACTCTTACTTAGCATCCTATTGATTTGAACCTCACAAATGATGCACATCATTGGTTTGCCCAAGCCTGTGGATTGAGCAGATCAGTGCTGACCTACTACCTCCAAACTCACAGCTGCTCAGCTTTACTTTCTCAGTGCTCACTGAACTGAAAGAACGCTTTGGAGCTCCTGCCTGATTTTCACAGCCATCCTATGGCAGTACAATGTCCACTGCTGTTTCCCTTTCATTGAAGCGCATCTTTCATTTTTCCCCCCTTTCCTCACCCACACTAGTATACACAGGCTTCATTATAATTTCTTTTTCTTTTCCACAGAAATTACTCTTTTACAGCATTAATGAAAACAGTCCTCCACAGATTTCTGCAGGCTGCATATCTAAATCAAAACATATGAAATCACACAGAATTAAGGAAAGCACTGAAATCTTACTGGAAAATCTTGAAAGTATTTCTCTTCTCCTTCCCCCTTCCTCCCACTTTCCTTGTTGGTTTTTTGTTTTTTTTTTTTTAAACTAAATCATTCCTCAAATAGATTCCATCATATATTATGTAGATGTGAAATGGTTTTTATTCTGGTAAATGAGGCTGAATCAAAAGACTGCCTTGTAAACAGAAGTTTAAATAGATTGCAATTTGCTGCCCCCCTCCCCTAAACTTTCAATGGCTTTAACACGTCCTTGTGAAAATTAGCTTCCTCAATAGCTTTTTTTTTTTTTCCCCCCCTTTTCTGGAAATGGTAGATGCTCCATCTAGTGGACTAATTGAGCACTGTTGAAACTTATCACAGGTAGATTTCCTTTAAGAATTGTTAAGAAAAAGAAATCCTTATTGTAACAAAAAAGAAGAAAGAAGGAAAAAAAAAAAAGAAAGAAAAAGACAGCTTTCAATGTCTACAGAACATGTAGAAGTTTGAGCAATAATTACAAGCATTATAATGCATCCTGAGATTTTATTCTCTTCACAAGCAATACAGCTATTGAGATAGTCCATTGTTGCCATGGTAATATGTCATAAATTTCTGTCAACTACCTAAAATAGCTGCAGATCACAAGGTAATCAGGCTTGGTGGTTTGGTTTTTTTTTTCATGGGTTTTATAGCTTTTAAAATTTCAACAGGAATAAATCTATCTTTGTTTTGTAATTTGTAAGCACCTTTGTTGAAATCTGTTGAAAAAACCAATGTTTATTATATTTTTCTCACAGTGAAATATTTACCATATTCTGTAAAATCTCTTATTAAAATACCTTAAAATGTTCATAGGTTTCTGCCTTGACCAATAGATACATGTTTCCTCTAATTTGTACTCTGAACATTAACATGATCATGTGCTGTGGTATTGTGACATGTCTATGGATTTTAGTCATTACTCCTGTCATTTTTTATAACATAATTTTCAGCATGGTCAAACACTCAATGCCCTGATGAAAGAAAAATACAATATTAAGTTTAAAAATGCTACTGAAAAGGCTATCTCTAAATCCAGAAAGTGTTATATGTGTACAGGAAAGGATAATTGAGGGAAAGTCTGAATTCACCTACAATGTCACCTACTCACCAAAGTGCTCTACTCAGCAATGTGATTGAAAGCTGCCATCCATGACAGAAAGCTTAAACAGATCTGGCAATTCATGCTTGAAATGATGTCAAGAAATTAGGAAATGCAGAATTTGTATCACTAAAAAGGCAGCAGCATATTATTATTCTTTGGGAAAGCATTAACATTTTATAGAAACACCCCCACAAGCAATCACATTTCGAACTATATGTAAATTCTTGGGGGTGGGGATTTCAGGTTGAAAAGCAGCTTTCTGCTTTCCTTTTTTTTTTCCCTTTTTCTTCCCCTCCCCAGTTTAATCTTTCTGTGCATATATTTGCCTTTTGTGCAACAAATCAAAGAAATCAAAGACATTTATTTACTGTGCGTGTTTTGTATATGATTACAAACAGCATGACTACATTTTTGTCATTTACGTTCAGTTTTGATAGATGTGTATTAAAACCAGGCAGTGCAACCATAGTGTATCAGAAACTTGTGCTGTGTTTTTGTGATATAATGTAGTCTAAAATACCTAATATCATTAACATTCTACTCAAACCTCACATACATAATGCTGCAGACTCTATAGCTACCAAAGCCAAAGACATAAACAGGCTTTAGTGTCCTGAGAAAAAAAAACATTTGGGAGTTGACAACCCTATTCATTGATATAGTCAGCTTTGTTAGCTGAGCGTGAGAGGATAGTTGCAGAATAGAAAAGTCTATTTTCAACATTCATGAGCCGGGACATTTTTTACAAGAGACTCAGAAAATAGATAATTTGCCTATAGATGAGCCAACTGAAGGGAATGTTAGTATAAACATGGCTAAATTTCTAAGAAAACAAGTATAATTGAGGGAACATATCTGAACAATCCTTGCTGCTGAAAAAAAAAGCAAAAATAGAAAATTTAGAATAAAGTCCTTTATATTCCTTCTCTTTTTTTTTTTTTTTTTTACCTTTTTAAAATCTCTAGAAGAAAAACCCAGAATTTTCACTGGATTGCACAAGGCAAAAACGCATATAAAGCTTTGGTTTAAGTTTTCTTATATTTATGCTTGCAAAACATTTAAGCAATAAATAGTGAGTGGAGATTCACAGAATGTGAAAAAAGAAAGAGAACAATTTACCTGGCATCAATTAACCAGTCTAGAAAGAATTTAGCCATTGAAACTTTATATTATATATCAAAATAGATATATATCCCCATACATGGATCCAACTCAAACACCCCAAAATTGGGTTTGAGAAAAAAAAAAATAATCAGGCCCATTGATTCAGCCTAGGTTTACCTCTAAAATACAGATCATGATGCTGTATTTCCTGAAAGAGATGTTGATATAAAATTATTGTGTCCTGACTTGTACATAGTGTTATAAAAAATATACAATAGGTATAAGAAATGCCAAGCTTCTTCCTCATATATAAGCTGTTTTTCAGACTAATAGTGGAAAAGATGTTGAAAAGGGAAAAGAGTATTTATAAAATGAACTTACACAATTTTGAGGCTCTAATATGTAACAGTCTGCATACCATACAGAAAATGATATCTAGGTACTTCCTTCCATTTGGCTAATACCTAAATCTCTTGTTTTCATGCTTTTATAGTTGAAAATGATGTGTTATCAACTTAAACAGGCTGACCAAGACTTCTCTGATGGCAGAAACTCTGAAGCTTTTCCCCTTTGCCTGGCTGTGCACTGATGTGAGTATTGGGAGTAGATGGGAACTAAATATGCTTGTGGTGAAAAATCAATACATGGAGGGTTTTTGAAAAAGAAATTTTGCTTAAGCTGTGGTGATGTGTTAAGAGTGACTAATGACTTCCAATCATAAGATATTTACTAGATAAAATGATATGTTAGTAATTTTAATGATTTTTATGTCAGGGCTTTCATTTTATACATTCTTTTAAGCTCACCATTCTATTTTCAGGTATATCTGAATGGAGCTGAAAGCCTACCCACGTCAACTTCCAAACATAACCAGTAATTCTCTGCAGAAAGAAGAAACTGCAGAAATACTTCTTTGCGAAAAATTATCACAGGTACTACCACAGCTTTAATGGTTAAGTTCCTTTCATAACAGTTCTTCCAAGTGAGAACTGTAATTTTTTTCCATGAAACCAAGTTACAATTTCTTTTTTCTTTTCTTTTTTTGTTTTCTTTTTTTTTTAATGTATTGTGTTGTCATATGTCATTGCTATGGTACTCTTTCCAAATGCAATAGAATGTAACATAACGTAATTTATCTTCTTGGAAAATTTCAGACTCAAACTTCTGCTTCCTATTACTGGACAGCTTGACAATCTTTTGTCATCTGCTTAGAAATCCAACTTTTTTTTGTTGAGACTGAGACCACAGAAAGACCATCCCAAGAAAACCCCATTTGTCCTAAGGAAAAAGGTTAGAACACAAAACATAACTTCTAACCTTGAGTTAGTCTGCCTTGAGGAAATTTTCCTTTGATTTCCTCTGATGCTACAGTAATTTCTTCTCTATTGAAAAGAGTTTCTTTTCTGTGTAGCTATACAACTTCTTGAAAATAGACCAAGGCTTTTCCTTAAGGTTGTTTCTCTCAACAGCTCTGACTGTGGAGTCAAGAGGGGAGGCAAGTCTCACCATAACCATAACAAGCACTTTAGGTAACTGATAACTTCAGTTTTCAAAACAAAGTTCCCTCAAAGTTAATTCTGAGCAGGGCTTTGAGAATTCCCCTTAATACATTCCCTGGATACTCTTGGACCCTGATTTATGAAAAGAAATGGCTTTGTCTTGAGCTGGCTGATTGATTCACCATTTCCCACTCACAGCACTGACTCCCTGGTGCATGGATAGCTGAACTGTGTCTTAGCATCTGAACTGTCCTGCAATGTAGCATTTAAAAATAAACTGTCACTGATTTCAGTTTGTCTTACCATCCAGAATTTGCCAAGCTATGGTGTTTCCACCTGTCAGTCTGAACTTGTAGTCATTTTTGTGTCTGTCTGTAAAAGACTCAGAATACCAGTTTCACTGACTAAAACACCACCCAAGATCAATGTATGAAATGCTAAAGCAGTATTACTATGTATGAAGGCAAACTAGCCTTTTCAGCCCCTCCCATATCATTGTACTGTGCTATCCTTAACACAAAAAAAAAAAAAAAAAGTGTATTGCAATTGAAAAAATGGCAATCCATTGGAGAATCTGCAGAAAATCTTTAAAGTTTGGAATACCCTATATTCATTTTTAAGTAAGGCAGTAATGTTCTTAAAAATGACATTATAATTGATTAGCTAAAATGAATGGAAGATATCAATGAAATCCATTATTAGGAAAATGCCAGTTTAGCTGACTTTCCATCTTTAAACTGCATCTCAGCAAAACTTGTAATCAAGATGCAGTAATAAAGGATGAGACAAACCAATCAATCAATTGATTTTAATACTGAAAAAAAAAAAAAAAAAAGAGTCAAACTAATAAACCCAAATATTTTATTGTTTATGTCCTGGGTGAGTAATGCAATCCATAAAAAGTATTTCTGTAATCTTCCCTCAGAATTTCTATACTAAATCAGAGCAGAGATTTATCTAACCAAATATTACTTGTATCCTGCCATGTACTCTGCCTTTATTTTGACCAAGCAGGAATCTCATTCACCTTGTTCCAGGACCACAATATTTCCTTTCAGGGTGTGTGAGCTATCAGAAAAGAATGGTAGTATAATTTTTAGCAGATATTAATTACTTCTGCAACAATGAGAGAGATTTGACTTAAGTCAGTAAAAGTTTTGATACTGTTTATGAAGAGAAGGCTTTCAGAAATTATTTTTCATTAAGTTTTTAACAACCTGTAATAATAACCCTGACCATATTCTTCATCTTTCCTTCTTTAGAAGATCTAAATATTTTATAAGACGGTTTAAATAATATTTTCTTGAGAGAACAGACGTACTTATGGCATAAATGACCTTTCTGGTAGATGTTTTATCTCTGACTGATGGATACTAATTTGTGACATGCAATGAATATCTCATAGAGGTAAGTTCAAAGGATAAAAACCTGGCTCCATTGAAATCGCTAGTTCAATAAGCCTGGAATTTTCCCCTCAACACCTCAGCTGATGCGCTATCAGTCATCATAACCATACAATCAGATTTTTTTTCCACTCATGGTATCAGGAGAAATATTGCCAACCTTCTCAAGAGGTTGCTGTCAAATCAGACAGCTAATCTGCAATGGATTTCCTAAGAATTATACCTGCAGGTAGTTCCTGTTCATGATATTATTGGTTTCTGAAAACAAAACTTTCTTTTCTTTAGGTTACAGCTTTGTAAAATACTGTGTGACACAGGTGCGGAAAAAATGAAAATATGGCATTTTCTCTGTAAATTCTAGTAGAAGATTTATTCTACAGTTTTGGTTTGGGTTTATGATTCTGATTTTTTTCTGCTTTAATGTATTTCTAGGGTAATTAGCTTATTTTCCAAACAGGAAAATTTGCATACTCACAATACTTACTCTATGCATATGAATGTGTTGCAGTCCTTCCTAAATGGCTATACCTGTAGCAGTAATATGTAAGAACAGAAACTGATTATTTTTCAGTCTCAGATACCCCAACACTTGGCACTACATGAATCATTAAAATTAATGGAGTCCTGAAATATTGCCAGACTCTTCCTTTCATTGTTTAGGGCTTGTTTCTGCTCACAGTGATTTCAGCTGGATTTTTGCCATTAACTTCAAAGTAGATGTAGGTCCTTAGAATTATCTCTTTTTTCCTGAAGTTTCCATAGCAGATCACTTTGCTAATTGAACCATGTCAGCTTTTTATTTTTGTGTTGTCCATTTCTTCAAGTTTAATTATTGAACTGGATTGTTGAGTTCTGTATTTATGTTCATGAAGGGTTTTTGTCATTTTCTCTCTCTCAATTTAATGGCTAATTAAGTGTTGTATTCTCCTTAATATCATAGCTTTCCTGTCAAAATAGCTCAGGTACATCAAACACTTAGATTCTTCTACTGAGTCATCTATATATCTGTGTACTACTACCCACAGGTAAAATACCTTATCTCTTACCATGCGCACACATGTTTCTACAGCTGAGGAAATCTCAAATGTTTACTGAATGAACCATAGCTGAAATTGTCTAGTAATGTTAAACAATGATCTAATGTGGTTCTTGGCCATTTTGTCATGCAGTCACATGGGACATTCATAGATCCTTGGCATGTCAATTGAGCAACATTCTCACACCTTTGAGCAAAACAATGTAGATCGCAATTAATGTCACATCCACTATAAAAAGACTCAGTAATTTGGGCCATGGATATTTAGAAAATGACAACCAATGTTTTGTAGTTACACTGCAGAGTCATATTTCACATCCTCAGAATATAGTTTGAGTAGGTTTTTCTGCAGTTAAAAATACAGTATAGAAAATCTGTAAGTTCCATTTTAATTACATTACCATGTTAATGGTGCCCAAAATCTGAACAATATGGTATCATTACATTAACTTTGTAAAGTATCATAGAATTTTAGTATGGAATCAATGTAATTTTATCATTCATAATCCTTAATGAGCATTAAATAAGGGTGAAAAGGGTTGTAAGATAAACATTGAATTAGGCTCTCTTCTATCTGCGATTCAGAAAGAGCTCTCAAATGAGATCAGATTTATCACTTTCATTGCACATCTGAAGCAGCATTACTTGGCATTTCAGACCCAAGTGCCTTTCCTTTGGACATAATTACATTCTGTGACCCTTCTAGACTATTCAGGATTGCTTCTGTGAACAAATCATTAATGAACCTTTAGTTTATATATGGCTATGCTGGTGTTACCACACCAGAACATTACATCATTAAGAGAAAAGAAAAAGTTTCTTAGCTAGTAGAAAAAGGAATGAAGAAAAAAGAAACAAAATAATGGGTGTGGCATTGAAAAAAATGTTTTTTGTCATTTAGAGTAATCTTGCTGCATTTCTCACCACAATATGAGCAGAAAAGAAAAAATTGCATATTATTGCCTTGACTAGTTTAACTCTCTTCTATGGCGCTTTTCATATGAACCACATAACCAGCTTTTGTTTGTAACTTTTTTAGTAAACTATGTAGATCAATAGGTTGTTATCTCCCTTGGAGTTTTCAAATGTGTGCAGTTTATTTATGTCATCTATTATTGCTCAATCACATTGCTTTCTGCTTCACAAAATGAAGGACTGCATCTTTTGCTTTCTAACATTTTCCTGTTTAACTTATCAATAAACACTGAAAGGATGGGTAGAAGTTGTCTCACTTATCTTCTACTCATCATAAGCAAATATGTTTTAAGCAAGTTATTACTCACAACCTTCTTTAACAAGCAAACTCAATGGCAAGTATCAACTGACTTCCGGGATCTAGAATTGCCGTGTTTAGCCCCAGCCAGCAACTAAGCACCACACAGCTGTTCGCTCACTCCCCCTACCCCGATGGGATGGGGGAGAGAATCAGAGGAGTAAGAATGAGAAACCCTCCTGGGTTGAGATAAGAACAGTTTAATAATTAAAATAAAGTAAAATAGTAATGATAATAATAACAATATAATAATGATGATAATAATAATAATATACAAAGCAAGTGATGCACAATGCAATTGCTCACCACCCGCCAACCGATACCCAGACACCTCCCGAGCAACGATCGCTGTCCCTCAGCCAACCCCCCCAGTTTATATACTGAGCATGACGTCATATGGTATGGAATAGCCCTTTGGTCAGTTTGGATCAACTATGCTGGTTGTGCCCCCTCCCAGTTTCTTGTGCACCTGGCAGAGCATGGGAAGCTGAAAAAGTCCTTGACTAGCATAAGCAGTACTCAGCAACAACTAAAACATCAGCGTGTTATCAACATTCTTCTTCTACTAAATCCAAAACACAGCACTATGCCTGCTACTAGGAAGAAAATTAACTCTATCCCAGCTGAAACCAGGAAAAGAATGAAGAATTTCAACATAGAAGGAGGGATTTGTGTCAATGCTGCACCTGTCAATGGGAACAGAGTTAGATCATTTTTCTTTTAAAAATGAAAGTTATAAGGTTTAAACACATACTACATTGTATATGGGATAGATCCACAGTGTGGCCTTGAAGATTATGGGTTATATCTCTTGGTGAAATTCTGACTAGCATGCTGTGGATCTCAAGAGAAATTGACAGATTTTTTACTCTCTATAATAAAGTTACAACTCTGAAGAAAATAAGTCATTCTTCTTTGGAATATGTTGTAAGGACCCCCCTCTCCTTGCAGATATGAACAAGAACAGCATGTTGAAACAAGTTGTATATCTCAAATGAAACAAGGCTTTTTCTTTCTTGAACCAGTGGAAGAATAACTGTCAGGCTTACAGGAAAAGACAGTGAAAAATCTTTGAATGAATTATTAAAAAATCCTTAATGTGAAAAACATATTAGTGTTTTAGTATAGTTTAAACATTCCATAGAGAATCATCTTGGACAAACTTCTAATGACATGTTCACAAAAGCAGCAAAAGGTTTATGTTTGTTTTCATGCCAGCCCACTTATCTGACTACAATAGAAACTTTTGAGATCTGTGGTGCCAGGACAGACATGTTCTAAAATCTGCCTTGGGTAAGATTTTAATTTCTTGTCATACAGTCCTATGGAGCCTTGGATTTTACCAGGACTTGGTTCCTTGTTCAGTCCCAGGGAGACAAGATTTCCTCTGATCCAGGCTTCAGGCAGGGCTCAGGGATCCCACAATTCTTACAGCAGAGACAGCAACATAAAACCCTGAGAAGCCAAGGCTCCCAGGGTCCCTGCTGAAGACAAGTCAGCCTAGGAGCTGGCACACCATTTGGAGACATTAACTGCTTTAATTAGGTCATTCATACACATTTCCACAGTTCAGCAAATGTTCACACTTGACGCAGTTCATATTGCTCCAAATTCTGCTTCCTTTTCTGAGAGGGAACTCGCTATTTTGAGTCTACTCTTTTTTTAAATGTAAGTTTCCAGCTATCACAAAAGTATTCTTCACCAGGATGTGTGATCTCTTTTCTTGCTGGTCTCAAGCTAGCAGTAATAATGTTGTCTGTTTCAGGACATTCTTACGTGATATACTTCTCTGCAGAGGGATATCGCAGATTATATCAAACTTTCTGGAAAATCAGAGTGCTCAGAATAAAGGGTTTAACATCATATCACAAAATTAAATCCTATTTCATAATGATTATTTTAAGATAGATTTCACAAAGTTCAGGGGGGTTTACCTAAAGGGAACAAGTAGAGAGGGACATGAAATTTACTGAAGAGGGGAAAAAGAAAAAAAAAATCCTTGTTCTATTGTTCTCTCCTCTTTGGCTGAAGGTTTTTATACACTGTAACCAATTCATCTCTCAGTCTTCTTTTGATAAGATAAATAGATTGAACTCTTTAATGCTCTGTCAAACATTTTCTCCAGTCCCCAAATAATTTATATGGCTTTATTCTGCAACCTTTTCTCTAATTTTTCAACATTTTAAAATGTAGATGCTGAAAGTAACACATGTATTGCGTAAAGAAGTAAAATAATCTTTGTGTTCCTACTTCCCACCTATGTATCCGCACAATAACTTGGTTTTTTGCTCATTCCCTATAATGTCCATCCATGTTGTCACTGTAACGCAGGTTACAGACTCCCAGTCTTCATTCTTTGGGCGTATACCTCCACCCACAGCTATATTAAAGCATACTTTTCATATTCTCAGCTTACTAAGTGAACTATATTCTTCTGTATGTTTGTGTATAGAGAAAGTCACGTTTTCATAACTCAGCAGGGACAGGGTATATAGAAAGGAGATCAGAGCATTTCTAGTGCTAACTGAACTACTTCTAACATTTCTATTCCCGTCTGCTGAGGAGAGGCTGTATGTTCTGGAAGGGGAGAAAACAACAGCAAAGTTTTGTCTAGCAGACATCTTTTCCTGAAATAGGAAGTGACTTTAGAACCAGTAAGGGCAAATACCTGTGAAGCGAGAGAGGCATCACAGTTGGGTTTGGAGGCATGCTGTCAAGTAAGTTATTAGAGGTGCAAAGGACATAATAGACATAGCTGGACCTTTAGACATGATAAGAGGCATGCAGATGTTGAGTAGGGGAAGATAAATATTAAATCAACATTCTTCCTTTACTGCATTTCAGTTAACATTTACCTTCTATCTTAGTAAAGTTTTATAACTATAAAGAAAACAGATTGTCGCTTAGATTGGGGTACCTTTTTCCTGGTTTCAGCTGGGACCTTCCTAGCAGTGGGCATAGTGCTGTGTTTTAGATTTAGGAGGAGAAGAATGTTGATAACACGTCGATGTTTTAGTTGTTGCTGAGTACTGCTTATGCTAGTCAAGGACTTTTCAGCTTCCCATGCTCTGCCAGGTGCACAAGAAACTGGGAGGGGGCACAGCCAGAATAGTTGATCCAAACTGACCAAAGGGCTATTCCATACCATATGACATCATGCTCAGTATATAAACTGGGGGGGGTTGGCTGGGGAGCAGCGATCGCTGCTCAGGAACTGTCTGGGTATCGGTCATCGGGTGGTGAGCAATTGCATTGTGCATCACTTGCTTTGTCTATTATATTATTGTTGTTGTTGTTGTTGTTGTTGTTGTTATTATTATTATTATTATTATTATTATTATTATTATTATTATTATTATTACTATCATCATCATTATCTTACTTCATTTTATTTCAATTATTAAACTGTTCTTATCTCAACCCAGGAGTTTTCACTCTTACTCCTCTGATTCTCTCCCACATTCTACCAGGGCAGGGGGAGTGAGTGAGCAGCTGTGTGGTGTTTAGTTTCTGGCTGGGGTTAAACCACAACACCTTTGTGCAATAAAACTACTACATGTAATTTTAGAGATCATGGAAATAAATTTAGCGTGCTTTTCTGTAATTTCTCTACCAGAATATGGTGCTTCTTTTCAGTCAGTACAGGCAAATGTTAAAGGAGTAGCTTACAATAGTCTTTGTTTGCATTCCCCAGTGTAAAATATATCTAAAAATTCAGAACCAAGCAATTTTGCCATGCAAATGATAAACAATACTATTGTATTGGGTTTGCATGGCAAGGTTTTGGTAGCAGGGGGGCTACAGGGGTGGCTTCTGTGAGAAACTGCTAGAAGCTTCACCTATGTCCGATAGAGCCAATGCTAGCCAGCTCCAAGATGGACCCCCTGCTGACCAAGGCCGAGGCAATCAGTGACAGTGATAGCACCTCTGGGATAACATATTTAAGAAAGGAAAAAAAAAAAACAAAACAAAACCAAAAACAAACAACGGGACACAAACTGCAGCTGGAGTGAGGAGTGAGAATATGTGAGAGGAACAACTCTGCAGACACCCAGGTCAGTGAAGAAGGAGGGGGAGGAGGTGCTCCAGGCACCAGAGCAGAGATTCCCCTGCAGCCCCTGGTGCAGACCATGGTGAGGCAGCTGTGCCCCTGCAGCCCAGGGAGGTCCACAGGGGAGCAGATAGCCACCTGCAGCCGATTGAGGACCCCACACCAGAGCAGACAGATGTGCCCAAAGGAGTCTGTGACCCTGTGGGAAGCCCATGCTGGAGCAGGCTCCTGGCAGGACCTGTGGCCCCATGGAGAGAGGAGCCCACGCTGGAGCAGGTTTGCTGGCAGGACTTGTGACCCCGTGGGGGACCCACGCTGGAGCAGTCTGCTCCTGAAGGACTGCACCTTGTGGAACGGACTCACACTGGAGCAGTTTGTGAAGAACTGTAGCTTGTGGGAAAGACCCACGTTGGAGAAATTCATAGAGGGGAACTTCTAGAGTCTCCTGTGGGTGGGACCCCACACTGGAGCAGGGGAAGAGGGTGAGGAGTCCTCCCCTGGGAAGGAAGGAGCAGCAGAGACAACGTGTGATGAACTGACCACAACCCCCATTCCCCATGTCCCTGAGATGCTAGGGGGGAAGAGATAGAGAAAATTGGGAGTGAAGTTGAGTGCAGGAAGAAGGGAAGGGTGAGGGAAAGTGTTTTAGGATTTGGTTTTATTTCTCATCACCCTACAAATGTTCTTACTCCTCTCTCCTACTCAGTTTTGATTAGTAATAAATGAAACTGATTTTCCCCAAGTCGAGTCTGTTTTGCCTGTGACAGTAACTGGTGAGTGATCTCCCTGTCCTTATCTTGACCCATGAGCTTTTTTTGTTATATTTTCTCTCCCCTGTCCAGTTGAGAAGGGGAGTGATAGAGTAGCTTTGGTGGACACTTGTCATCCACCCAGGGTCAAACCACCACACTATAGAAACTGTTATATGATTTAAGAAAAGATAAGGCATAAATTACACCACTTTATTTTCTCTAGGACCTCATTTAAGATCAATAAACTCATCTGTGATACTCCTGAAAAGCTGTGGCTTCACTTCTTACAAAGAAGTCTCAAAAATTCTGTATCCATACAGATAAGAACTTCTTATCATATTTTTGCCTTGTTAACCTGGTGTCCATTAACAGCAAGATAAAAATATCTGTGTAAATGAAACACACTTTTCCGTAAATTATGCAGGATAACTGGATAAATTATTGCCAGTAATATGTCTTTTCCATGTAGCTTTCCAGAACAAAAGAAAAAAAAATCTAATAAGAAAATTATAAAAACCCAGATGAAAAGTTCAAACTGGATGTTTATAAATATAAATATATTATATATATTATAATAAATATAAATAAAAGATTGCAATTAGACTTTGCTGCCAGCAAAATTGTTAACATTATTTGAAGGAGATTAAGTTCTTTTCTTCCCCATGTTTTGATTATATTGCCAGGGAATCAGTTCCCACTGTTGAAGAAGCAGGTTGGAACAGGCCTGGTTGTTCCAGATCTTTACTTGTACAAGTGGCTGGGACTATTATTGTGTTTTAACAGAAGTGAAGAAAGAGATAATTCCTTGGGACTCCTTGCTCTTCCCTGGTTAGCAATGGAGAAGAAGGGGCTTAATTGGCTGGTAGGCTTAGTTTGGCTGCCCCTATGTTATATTTGTTATATTCCTCCCTGCTTTGTAGTGTGGTTTTGTTGAAATACATTTTTCCTAATATTTTGAGTCTGCCTACTTTCCATTCTCTGAAGTGAGGTTGGAATTTCTTTACAGGTAAATGTTTTTGTCTTTCTTTCTTATCTTCCTCATATCAGCACAGAGATTAATCTTCAGGTGAAAAAGGAGTGAGAAAAGAATTTTTAAAATACATGTATTTGTTTATGTGTAATTTTTCATTTTCATAGCTAGTGCAGAGCAGAAGCAACAAGCTGCCACAGCAAACATGGTTCCTAGGAAACTGATTAACTGTACTAATCTGGAGCAAGGAACCAAGATTGTAACTGCAGAGACTGAGGTATTCTTCATATGTTCTCGCACTTCAGTGTAGGCTAGGTAGGCAGAAGGACTACAAAGTAACTTCAATCCAGTCATGCTAGGCTAAAGATAACCAAATCTGAATATTGATTATTTGACAAGGATGCCATTTAACATAACAACAATGGTTGTTATGAGCCATAGTAGAAAGCAGGTCAAGGTCCTCTCTGACCCTTGAAGTTAATATTAACATCCACACATTTCTGTTAATAATAAAATTACATCTGTGCTTCATTGTCTTGCAAATTCTGATCAGTATTACTGCTAATTTGTCTGACATTTAAGTGTAGTGTTGAGTGTAGTGAGTGTAGTTAATACATAATTAAGAAAGATTGTACTAATAATATCTACTTAAAAGAGTTATGAATACAAGCATGAAGAAAACCGTAACCCATTACATAAGTAAATAAGTAAATAGTTTTTACATATAAGTGAAAAAAAGTTATTAAATACAATTAAAGTGGAGAAGTTGAGAAAGAACTGGTATTCAGGGTTTGTATGCGGTTTTCTCAAATCTGCTTTTTAACCACTACTTAGCCACATGGAAAATGAGTCTAATAATTTCCACCTGGGGGATATTTTTAGAATTCAGTGAAAGAAAACCATATAGAAAAAACAGAAGCGTGATTCATCTATTCACCTGTTGTGGATGCCTACTTTAAGGTAAGATGAATCAACCCCTTGAAATGTCATGTCTTTCCATTGACTATAAAGGGGGTCTAGATAGGATACATCTCACCTAACTGTAGTAATTTCCAGTGTTGGTATCCGTATATGGGCTAGTCATGACAACACATTCTGTACATCTCTGCACAGTCAGTGGAAGTGTGGGTTTATGATAAAATCATCTGAACAAATACAGAAGCCTATTTCCAAACAAGAATAATTTCCGTTTCAAAATACCTCTTTCTTCCACTGGCTCTAAAGGGAGCCTATAGTGATTAATTCAGATGCAAACACCTAAACTACATCAGACAAGCCACACCCAAGAATTCTGACCCATTAGAATTTTGTGTTCCATTTGTGTGATGTCAGTGATAACATGAGGTGCTAGAAACCAGAAAATTATGCTGATATTACATTACGATAGAGCTAAGGAATTTGGTAGTGGATGATGCTGATTGCATCATGTCATTCCACAAGAGCATAAGCAAGTACCTGTCCCAGCGCATTGACAAAAAAGATGTTTTCAGCTGTCTTAAAAGCTCATTCCAGTTTCTATTAGATGACAGAGTTAAGAAGAACTCTTGCTATGAGATTGTTACAGAGATAAAATAACTGGGAATTCTAGCCTAACAACAGCCACAATAATACACAATCACTTCAGAAGTGTATGCATTAGAGCCTCCTGATCACTGATACATCTTGAGGCAAAGGGGTTTTTTCATGCTGAAAATTACAATCTGTATAGATCTTTTACAGGCAATGGATTTTCTTCATTTTATTTCTTCACCAACTATTTCTTTACAAACACTTTTTTTTAGAGATGGTTTTATGGAAAATTTCCTTGACCAGTAAGAACCATAAAGGAAGTAGACTAACTATATGTACATAAACACACACACATTTTTTGCATACACACAATTAATTACACACACGTGAATACGCTAATGTAGGGAATTTTGTTGATTCTTTTTTGTAATGGCTGTTACAAGTATCTGGTATTTAGCTGTACAAGGGAACAAAGGAACTTAACATCTTCACTAGGTCTCTCCTGCACAATATGACTGTCTACAGGGGCAGGACAAGTATGCTGTACAATGTGTCTCGCAGTCTTTTTCTTTCTGTCATTTAATAAAGGGATTGTATAGAAACACTTACCCTGCCAGGATGTTTGGTTAGCCTTCTAAAAGAAGTTAATGCATGTAGGAGTATAACATTCAGTCAGGTCCCATCCTGAATGGCAGCTAGGACACAGCATGGGTGCATACCCAGCAGATGGGACTGAAAATTGGACCTATCTTTTGTGTGGAAAATGTCCAAATGGGGAAGATGTTGCAGGAGTGCCTGTGAGGCTGAACAGATCTCTTTTCCTCATGCAGATCAGAGCTGCACTTCATATGTTATTTTAGCACTTGTCTGACTCTGGTTTTATGTTTCTGTGTTTTTTCTGTAGCCTCTCACCTGACCTCAGCACTTTCTGAAGGCCATTGTAGCACATCAAACAGGGAAGGAAGACAACAGCCATTCAAGAATGTTAATAATACATTAGCTTCTAATTTCTAAAGAGTTATGATATTCCTGTGATTCTTTCATTTTATCTGAATGATGTATCAGTTATTTTTTGTTGATGGGCTTTTTGGGTTTTTTTTTCGCCTTCAAAGTAACTGGCACTTTTTTATTAAAAGCTAATGCTGAACAGAAATTTAAATGTTGAAAACTACACACAAAATACACAAATTCCTTCTTCCAAACCCCTCTTTACATTATTTTATGCATATACAAGCTTTCCCATGTTCCCTCACAATCAAGAAACAAGAATAATAATTAGTCCTATGAATATTCATGGGCATTCCTCTGTTATTTTAATATCATTTTCATGGAATATTTATTCATTGTACCATGAAGAAACTGAGACTATGAAAAACGAGAAAGCTTGTAGTGTTGATAAAAACAAAGAAATTATAATATGCATGAATATGAGCAAAACTATTTGAATGGCATTTATCTTCCATTTAAAAGCTGTGAATTTAAAATGTCTTGTGGTAAAGATTTCTGTATGGACACTTCATGGAAACCTTGATTAAATTGAAGAATTAGTTTTACATGCTTACTGGTTTACTTAGAATATATTAAATGGATTATTCTACTGTTCTGTTTGGCTTTAATGCTCTGGAAATTCCCCATTCATAACAATTAAAGCTGTCTTACCCATAAACCCACATATTCAACATATGAACAAGTACAGAAAAGCGATATTAAGGCTGAAAAGTCAACACTTAAAGTTGGGAAATGCCAAAATTAAGGTTAGTGGCACAACTGCAATTTCTCATGTATACAGACACATAATGATATTGTGTTTAATTATAAGATGATGTTTTAGGGGGAAGGGCAGGGCAGGGAAGGGAAGGGAAGAGAAAGAAGGTCTTGAGTCCTTTCAAGTCTGCCATCTGTAAGATTAGCTTTAACCTTTATAATTAGCTCTGTAATGTCTAATTAATTAGCTGCTAATGAAAATCTTCATTTTAAAGCTTTATAAGAACTTTGAGAGATTTTAGGTCCAGGCCATGAAGGTCCTTGAAGGTAAGAGCCAATTTTTCTTGAAGTGATTACTTACTCACCTGGGCAGGGTCTTTTCCCACTTTCAACCCATAAGGAAAAGAGTCTTGTCAGGAATCCACAAGTCCTATCGTAGGATCAAATACTGGATTTGGGCATGGAAGGTAGCCTTCAGCATAGCAAGCTGAATGTAGTTTCTGCAATGGTACCATCTAGTGGATAGCCTGGAGGGACTGTCAAGACTTTCATAGAAAGCTAGAACTGTCTGAATCATATCACAAAGATTCTTGAGTTCCTGAAGCCTATTGTCAGACCTCAGGCTCTTGTCACTTTTTAACCTCTTTACACCTTACCTACATTGAACCTTGTGTCTTACTAGTTCAGAATAATAGTACAACCACAATGATATCCTGCTCTGACTGTGGAGAATGTAGAGGTAGCTCTTTAAAGAGGGGAGAATCATCACTAAACGAAGGTGGCACACTTCAAGTTTTGAATGCTTCTGACTTTTCTGTAGTGGTCAAAACTCACCTACATATGGCTTAAGTATCAGCCCTGCAAGGCAAGACATGCAACCTAGAACATTTCCTGTAGAAGGATGTAAGTGTTTCAAGTTTTCATGTTTTTAACATCAGTGTCATGATATTTTAAGGTCTGTTTTTATTGCAAATAATATCAGGGTTCAGTTATGAATAATTAGACTATTCAGAATGTTCTCATACCTGTAGATATTGGGCTGAAACATAAACTGACATTAATACTGGGAGTTATGGTTGTTAAATTTGGTAAACAACTAAGCTTAGGCACTACAATAATTTTTTGGTACCCAATCCTTTAAAAAAAAAAAAAAAAATCTCATCCTGCCTAAAGTTTTAGCACAGAAAGTGACGTCCTAAAAAAACTCAATGAAGAGTAGTGGGATCACAGTGCAATGATTAATTCTTTCTAGAAGCATGTTTAAACATTAATATGTTTAAAAACTCTTCTGTGGCCAGACATCTTTCTCTGTCCTCATTCTGGACAGAGAACATACCTACTTTTTTCTTCTGATATAACTGAAGAGGACAAATGTTGTTATTTTAAAATAAGATGTGTTGCAAAGCTTCTAAATGAATACCTATTCTTTTACCCAGAAAGCTGTCATTTCAGTAAGTTCACCATCCTGAGGAGCCTTCATGCTATATCAACACAGTGTAAATAGCCAGTCCGTAAGCTTCTCAAGTAACGGATATTATTCATTCCCTCTGATGGAGACTGTGTCACTAGCAACCATGTTTTTTGAATTTATGTATACATATTAAAAAGTATCAATATGTATTTATTTATATCTATATGTGTCCTGGTTTTGGCTGGGATAGAGTTAATTTTCTTCCTAGTAGCAGGCATAGTGCTGTGATTTGGATTTAGGAGGAGAAGAATGTTGATAACACGCTGATGTTTTAGTTGTTGCTAAGTACTGCGTATGCTAGTCAAGGACTTTTCGGCTTCCCATGCTCTGCCAGGTACACAAGAAACTGGAAGGGGGCACAGCCAGAATAGTTGATCCAAACTGACCAAAGGGCTATTCCATACCATATGACGTCATGCTCAGTATATAAACTGGGGGGGGGTTGGCTGGGGAGCAGCGATCGCTGCTTAGGAACTGCCTGGGTATCAGTCAGCGGGTGGTGAGCAATTGCATTGTGCATCACTTGCTTTGTATATTATTATTGCTATTATCATTATTATATTGTTATTATTATCATTACTATTTTACTTTATTTCAATTATTAAACTGTTCTTATCTCAACCCAGGAGGGTTTTTCACTCTTACTCTTCTGATTCTCTCCCCCATCCCATTGGGGTAGGGGGAGTGAGTGAGCAGCTGCGTGGTGTTTAATTGCTGGCTGGGGCTAAACAACGACAATATGTATATAAATAAATAATGTTGAATATTTATTTTATATGTATATCATTTTCCAGATTCAGAATAAAATACAAATATCAATAGTAGAAATTCTTTCTATTGCTCACTATGGTTATTTTAGGTTCCTTGGAAAATAATAGTCTTACACTTGAATCAATCTTTTCCTGTTTTAACAAAAGTAAGTCCTTTTTTTCTATTTCAGTAAATCCCCCATGAGGTGTATTGTCCTGTCTTTTCTTAACTACTATAAACAAGTGTTTGAATTGTAGTACTCATGGTATGTTGCAATGCAAATGACATAAGGTTAACAGAGCTGTTTTATAAATACCTCTGTGGTACATTAGAGGCAACAGTGGGTGGTAGTAATGACTTCTTTGTATGCTATTAGACATCACTTACTCTTTCATTTGGTGGGATACTCTTACGCATTGTGGTGCTCCAGAGAATGGGTATCTCCTGATGATTCACCTTTAATTGCTGAAATTTCTCTATCTTTTCTTACTAACATGTCAAACTTTTTCTTCAGTTGTGAAAGATAAATAATTCCAATAACAATAGTATTTTGTATTATTATATAATGAACGGCTTTTGGAAATACAACCTTTGGAAACCTCTGGAAAGTACCTGTTTGTTTAGTTACACAAATGTGAGGAAATACAAAGTAGGAGACATTCATTTTTTCTATTACATCATTTAGCCTATGTAACCACAGCTAATGCAATAACAAAGATGATGTGATACATTAGTTTTACAAAAAAACCCACAGTTTTTGAATTATATATAAGAGGAATGCTTGAGGATTTCCAAAATTCTACCTCAGGTAGGAATGAAATACCCTGGGGACTAATCCAATGCAGAAATTTTCTAGTAAGGTTTATTATATAATCTTAATTACCTCTAAAAACAGGCAAAATCAATACGATAAACTAAATCAGAGAAAATAATTCATTTTTACCACATTGTTGTTGTTGTTGTTGTTGTTGAAGTAAAGACTATTTGTAACAGAACAGTCTCATACTACAGGAGAACTGAATTTTATTCTAGGAATCCATAAGTGGCTGTCCTGAACTCTTGCTCTTCTGATAGTGGGATATCATTGCACCTGTGCTCCCATGTCCAGAGATCCTGTCAAGGATCCTGTGTGGAGAGCAGAGCTTCACCTGTATGGTGAAGCAGATGCATCCTGCCCCTCCATAATATCACCTTCTTCACATTGGTTCTGTGCATATACAGTGATTTTCATATTACGTTATTATATGCTAATATAAAGTGAGGGGGAGAGGGTAGGGGTGTGGGGAACAACAACAAAAACATTTAAACTGTTACTTTCATGAAATGATCTTGCTACAGGTGATTTTTCTCTAACTAAATGGTGCCAAGCCACTTTTCTGAAGAGGGGAGCATTTGAAAGACATATTTTTTAACTTGGAAATACATGTTTGTATTACAAAGATGCCACTAATGCAGAGTCATGTTCAGTCTGTATTTTAAATTGGATACCCAATAACACCTCGCTCCTAACTGCTGTTGTCATTTGTGTTTCTTGAATAAAGTTTTTCTCATCTTGAGAACATCAGATTTTGTACTTTAAGTCTCAGCTCTTACTGCTGTCTACTAAATGCAAGGACAGTCTGCCTCAGTTTTTTCCCCTGCTATTTTACAGGGAATGCTCAGCCTGCCCCTGATTTGCTTAATTGCTTAATGGATACATCTTCACTGAAATTTTATGGAGGATCTGTAGCTCTTTTGTATCCACTTGATCAATGTCAGATAAACCACATCTTTTTCTGTAGTTTAAAAGATGCAACTTTATTAACTATAGATCTATATTCCTATACTCAGGATAGGTCCCTGAACTTTCAAGCCAAATTCTTCATCCTGTTTCTTTTTTCAGTCACTCCAAAGTCTCCCAACATCTTGGAGGAATTAAATTCCTGTCTAAATGTCACAATTAAGTTTTATGTAGAAATAGGTAGGCTAATTTTGGACAAGCAGATTTTAGAAGTCTAACCAGAGAAGCTTTACTTGATCCCAATACAGCATGGCTAATGCAGGGCATTGGCACTAGCAAAGTCAATCAGATGTATCATACAGAAGTACCTTTAATCTCTTACTGGATTAAGCCCTTGAACAGAAAAGAATTAATAGGGATAACAGGTACATTTTCAAGTAAAAAAAAAAAAAAAAAGACATGAGGGGAAAGGAATGTTATTTAATGACTGAAAAATATATTTATATTGTCATCAACAAGTGAAGAATGAGTTTTCTTGAAAATGTTTTTTAAGAATGAATTTCCATAACAGGATAAATGTATTAATCTGTATCAATCTGCAAGGAAATTAGGGTAAGAAAAGGTGTGCTATTATTTAGTGTTTGTGCAGCAAGCAGTTTTCTAGAAGCCCAGCTGTTGTACAGAAACTGTTAACATGCAGATGAGCTTTTAGTAGACAAATAAGTTATGTAACATTTTCCTGGCTGCTCCAGCCCAGCTAGTAAAATTAACTAAAGAAAAAACAAAAAAGAAAAAAAAAAAACAAAAAACATAGACCCCAAAAGAGGGACCTACACATTCTTTCACATGCAGTTTTCTGAGGAATTAAGTTTCGATTGCTTATCTGTCAAGAATGTCTCAGACTTCATGGAGTTGAGCATCTCACAGTTCATTATGTTGGAATCCAGGGATTAGTCATTCCTCTGTCTCACATAACATCTAATGCTGAAGTACTTACACAGCCCTTGAGGACTTGAAACTACCTGATGTCTCCATTTGAAGCATTTAAAGTGAGTGCAAGAGCATGTTACTCATTCTTCCACTCTCATTAATTCATACATTTTAAGTGGAATCTATTTATCAGAAATAGGTTTTCCTTCCCTTTAAATGTGACTCATTCCACAATAATCCTGGAATTAGGGTGTGTACTCCATAGGACCAGTAAGCTGAATCCCATCAAAAAGAACGTAATCGTATAACGTTCCTATCTGTGTGAGAATTTCACAGGTTGAACTTGTAGCTTAAAGTAAAAAGATAGTGGCCTCAGCAAAGCTGTGTTAAATTGCTAAAGTGTTAATTCATAGAGTTTGTGTTCTAAAACTGTTTGTGTTCAGAGCTTCAGGCAATACAGTTTACTGATGATAGTAGAATGCCACATAATTAAGAAAGTTCACAGAGCATTTTGGTACAACTTAAGCAATGTTAATCTTTGTTCCAATGTCCAGTTCACTCAACAAAATATGACAGACATTAATGAGTAAGAAATCACACACTATTGTCATGATATGATAATATCTTATGTTCTTAAAAATAAAAAAGGACAGCAAACAGTTCACTCCGTATAGTTCACTCTGTATAGTTCACTCCGTATTGGGAAATACCATCTTGCTGTGAACAAAAGTTATAGTGCAAAAGATAAAAATCAATAGATTCAATTCCCCTATGCCCTACAGCATACCTCCATAATTTTCTAGAGTTATCTTTCTTCCCAGCCTTTCTTTATGGCTGGTTTTGATGGTATCTTTCTCTTTCCACCTACCCTATAATGTAACCAGTATTTGCTTAGCAGTTTATCAGAGATGCCCAGTTTCAATCTTAAGGCTTTCTTCCACAGGAAAGGACCCTAACAGAACTCATCTAATGCCTACACCGACAAACTACAACTAACCTTTATAGATAATAGGTCAGGTCCCAGATCAGCAGAGCTATCTAGAAAGAACTGCTAAATTGCAGCCACTAGTTTGGAATGGACTGCCTTCAAAAGTAGCTTTTTTTCTTACTTTGAAGCTATACACAAACTGCTGCCTCTCCATCTATAGCCTCTAACACTGGTTTTGATGGTTCAGATCTCCTTGAACGTTTAATGTCTTTTAGAAAAGATATACTGGAAGCACAAAGAGACACCAATTTTATCTCCTTAGTTAGAAATAAAAGAAAATACCAAATACAGTATTTTAACAAATATCACCAACAACAAAATTTTGAAACACTTTTTCACTATGAACCAGGAAATACCAGCCACAGACAAGTTACTAATTGTCAGGTACAAAGTTAAAAATAGACTTGTAGCTCAACTCCACTCTACAAATTATTTTTATAATTAATTTCACTGAGTCAAGAAGGAAAAAATATAAACACAGAAACAAAAAGATTAATACATTAGTTGATGTGTTTACATTAGAAGATCATAAGATGAGAAATTAACAGTATAGCTGACACTTTGACAAAGAATTATTTCAAAACTTTGTCACTTCACCTCCTAAACCAATGGATACTAACATATTTAAAAAATGGTGTGTTCCTTTTTAAGAATGATCTTTCCAACCCTTCTATCAACCAGAGCACAGACTAGGTTCATGAGATAAATTCATATAATCAAATCAACTACTAGTATTGGAATGTTTTTCCATGTGAATAAGTGTTTGTAAGTGTAATTTTCTTTTGACTAAAAGTGCATTTGTCCTGTATTTCCCCTTGATTTCAGATTTTTCATTCTGCAGTATAATGAATTGTTCCAACTCTTCATAGATGATTGATCAGTGGGACTAACAAATATCAGTAAAACTAGGGAGCAGCTCAGATTTAATAACTTTTAATGTTAATCATTAACAGGGATATCAAATAAAGCTAGAGTCACTCGAGGGGAGGGATTGGTTACCTTACCTACCTCTAAGGAGACTAAAGTAAAAAAAAAAAAAAAGCAAAACAAAGGCAGAGGAATCCTCAGATAATGTCTAGGTAAGCTGTGGAAGCATGTTGTGTGTGGTCAAAGTATAAATGAGCTCCAGGGATGGCAGAGAAGTTGATGGAAAAGAGATCGATTGTGTGACAGTGAATGCATAGTTACTACATCTGACTCAGAAACTCCCTGATCTACAAATAATTGGAGGTTGAATTAGACCCACAGAAGAAAGGTTTGCCCTTTTCTTATGCTTTTCCCATATATAGAAACATAGAATCGTTCAGGCTGGAAAAGACCTTTAAGACCATCAAGTCCAACCGTTACCTAGCTTTCATCACTCTAGGAGTCAATATATGAGCATTATGAATGTTTGGTCTAATTCAACATGACAAATTGTCTGCTAACAAATAATTCTTGGACAGAGGTGCATAATCTATTTGATTATGTTGATAGCCATTAATATTTAAATAATTTCCTACCATTAAGCCCTGTTGAGAGTTCTGATAGATTAGCTGAAGAACACCATTATAGCTGAAGAATACCGTTAAACTGGCCACCAGTGGAGCAAACAAGGATGTGTACTTGCACATGGAGCCATCCATGCAGCAAAAAGTTCAAGGAACAGGATAGGAATAACAAAAAATCCCGAGAGACTGCAAGTAGGCAGAACATCCTGATGAATACACAAGAAGCATGACTGGCAGAACCAAAAAGGAGAAGCAATACTGGGAGCGGCTGTGATCTCCCTTTTGGGAACAACTAAGCTCTCCCTTTTGAGAGGGGTGCAAGGAGCATAAAAATGTCATGCATGAAGAGGAGGGATGAAGGAAAAGAAGACAAGCTCACTTGTTGATTTTTCAAGCCTGATCACTTTGACCTCAGCAACTATGAACTGCCAAGGAGTGTAGTTATTGCACTAACTATATGGTATCAGGTCCATGGTATTGTACACTAACAGTGAACTTCAGATATAAGTGATTAACTGTTTTGTATATGTAGTGATGAGGATTAATATTGTGCAAAAAATAACCATCAGCACAGAATACATTGTTAATGAATGAACTTAGTTTTAAAGTTTGAAAGTTTGAAGTTTAAAACCAGCCTCACTTATTAGTGTTCAAAACTCCCCCATCACGGTAATCTCTGATTACCTGATACATACAGAGATATGTATTTGCAAATATTCAGTTTCAACACTCTCTATACATGCATCAAAACAATCAGTAGAATAAAGAACAATTTAAAGAAAAAGAAGGCATGAACATAAATTACCATTTCTGCGTTAGGCTGAAAACAAGCAAAATTTTAAAACACTGTGTGTTTCAGAAACAGTTTTCTTACAGGTTTAGTATGAAAAAAAATCTGTACTATTTTTAAAATTGAGCTTGAGTAAATTATGACTAAATGGAGGACATGATATGCTTGTCAGTGATGGAAGAGGACTGGTCATGGATGCAGGTAAGATTTCTTTCAGACCTGTATCTCATGGGGAGATCTACAGCAAACATGTTCTGGCATAATATATTTCCTATATGAATATTAACCTCCTCTCTCCCTCTCTCCCCACACCACCTCTCCTTTCTTCATCTCTATTTCTCTCTTTCTTTCTTTTGGTTAGAACTTGCTATTGGAGTGGGAAAGCATTTTGATGAGAAAGAGAAATCCATGTTTTCTGGTGCAAGAAGGCATCTGGGAAACTCCTGATGATTTTGCTTCCTCAATGAGCAGGTACATAAAGCACTAGCATTTTCATTGCAAAAGCTAGATTACAAAATATTTGACATTAAAAAAATTAGTCCACTCTCCTGCTATCATATCTCTATGCCAGTGTAACTTTCAATTCAATGTACAATACTTAATTTTATTCACAGTGTGAACACCTGCTATTTCTTTTACCAGTTTCAGCCCTTGGAAAAAAAAAACAAGTATATTAATGCTGGATGAAGATGATCTATACATAGCTGCACTATTGTTAAATAATATACAGTTTCAGGAATGGCTTTATTCACATTTCTTCATTAATTATTTTTTACTTCTCCTCAGATTATTTATTCCATTTGGAAATTACATATCTTACAAGAAGATTATTAGTCTGAGTTAGTAACAATGCAACTAGATTGAGGACTCTCAATCTCTTTAAATTATCAGGCAAGAAAGAGTTGGGTTTTTTTTCAAGCTGAACTTGCTTTTCTTAGTCCTTCTTCTAGCACTTAGTTCAGTTGCAAATTAACCAAAAGTTTTATATGAAACCAGTCTATCTAATTGTGACTATTGTAAATTTAAATTCCTTCCTTCAAGTGCACATAATTTTCTTCCTGAGGTCTTCAGGAATATCTACCACACTTCACTTGGAGCCCAGTAAATTTGATTTCTGCCCTAAACAGGAGGAGGCCCAGCTGTGCACTGACCTGCCAGTGCAGGGGCTCACCCTCACTGTGGCCTGAGCTGGATGTCTCTGATTTATCCCCTGCACTGGGACCCGCAACTGCTGCCTCCCAGCTCCAGCTTCAGCTCTGGGGGTGGCCCTGCTGGGAAGGGGTGACACATACTCCCTCCCAGTCACTGCCTGTCACACCATAGCCCTTTGTGTGCCTGGAGCTGAGGGACTGAGGATGACAGAGGTGTAAGGATAACACAGAGAGAAGGGGTCCTCCTGGGAGGGGGTGTTTTGTGCAACAGTTCCTCTTATTTTGTTACTGAGGCTTTCCTGGGTTAGTCATGATGTGTCTTCCTCTGTAATGTGTGTGATACAGAATCATAGAATCATAGGATTATTTAGGTTAGAAAAGACCTTTAAGATCATCAAGTCCAACCATTAACCTAACACTGCCAAGTCCACCACTAAACCATGTTCCTAAGCACCACATTTACATTTCTTTTAAATAACTCCAGGGGTGGTGACTCAGCCACTTCCCTGGGCAGCCTGTTCCAATGCTTGACAACCCTTTCCGTGAAAAATTTCCTCCTAATATCCAATCTAATATCCAATTACTCTCAATATCCAATCCTGGCACAACTTGAGGCCATTTCCTCTTGTCCTGTCACTTGTTACTTGGGAGAAGAGTCTGACATCCACCTCGTCACAACCTCCTTTCAGGCAGTTGTAGACAGTGATACGGTCTCCCCTCAGCCTCCATTTCTCCAGGCTAAACAACCTCAGTTCCCTCAGCCACTCCTCATAAGACTAGTTCACTTTCCAAATTAGTCACTGACTAGTTCAGTGATTTTTCTGCTGAAATAATGGAAATAAAAAAGAATAGTTTCAATATATTCAATACTGAAGTACAAAACCTCTGCTTTCACAGGAATAATTGTGCCACTTTGTGTTTGGTTCATAGAAAGAACTTCAAAAAATGATGAACAGTCAAATAAGTGACCTCATGACAATCTGCTTAATTAGAATAAATTAGGAGAAAATATTGTTTTAACGGAAGAGAATCACTAGAGTTGTCTCTAACAAGACACTTAATTATATACATCAAGGGGAATTTCTTAAGGGACCTCTCTTTTCTTCATCTATGTAACTCATTTAACATAGTTCCTCCTTTGTAAATGTGATTGGGGAGATATATCAAACTGCATAAATTAGATCTAATTTCATTGCCCATATAAACTTTGTAAAAGTTCCAACCAATCAAGAAAGATGAAATCCCCAAACCAATTTTGACTTTAATGAAAATTACGTTTTATATTTGTGATGAGTGACTAAATCCAAGTATAATATCTTACTGACATACTGAAATGTAAACTTGCCATTGTCATATGGTGTTCCCTAAATTGGCCAGATGTTTAGAATTATAAATAGAAAATACAGATTTTTTTTTAAAAACAAGAACCAAAAAACCAAACCAAAACACATTTTGTTGGTAGGATTTTTTTTTTTTCTTTAAATCATATGACAAAATATTTTAATTTAGGAGAAATAGCACACTGGAAGTAGGTTCTAATATGTATATTCTATTTTAAAAAAATAAAAAAAGATACAATGCAAGACAGATAACAGAAGGCTTGAAGCCTAATCTGCCCTCAGGAGTATATAAATTACCTAACACGTGCACAGAAACACATTGTTACATATGCATGTGCTTACATATGCAGGCATATACAGAATATATATAAACTTTTATATTTCACAAAAGAGAGAAAAGAAGTCCCTAAATCTACCTGATTACAACTTTATTAGTATGTATTCTCATATTTTATGGTACCTTCTCCTATTCTTATCAGAGACAACAAGTTACAAACAGGAACTGTCAGGAAAGAGGTGACCAATATAAATACTTCAATGTCTACACATCAGTCCTGGAGGGGAGTAAGTGCTGATGAAAAAGTTTTGAAGAGTGAAAGGATTAATACATATGACTTTGTTATAATTCAGTTTACACAGGAGTATAGGATCAAAGATGATGCTGGTTTAGATTTTAAATGAGCACAACAATTCAGGAAAGGACTGGAAAACTGCTTTCATAGCTAGCTTAGTAGTTTCAGAGTCACTTATGTTTAAATTAATTTTATAAATCCAGTTCATCCAGTGCTGAGAATGCATTGAAGACTGCACTGCTGATTCAGATTTAGAATACCAAGCCTAAAAAGTCACCATAGTATGAAAAAAAGTAAGAAAATGGGTTGTATTTTAAAGGATTAAATCTTTGAAGGTATTTTTCACTACTGAAGCCCTTTTCCTGTCCTGAATCTCAGTCAGCAGCTAGAACTTTTTATGGAAAAGCTCCTAAAATGCAGCTAGAAACTAGATTAGAAAAAGTGATTTCATTCTGCATTTTGCCTTTTTTTTTTGTATCAACTTCATTTCTCTAATTCTCATGGTTGGAAGTATTTGGATGTCCTGCCAGTTTGGTGACATAATTTTAAATTTTCTTTTTTTTTTTTATTTGTTTCACATTTAAGTTGCTCCCTGGTGAGTATATTCCATCTGCTTACAATGCAACTGACAAATAGCTTGCAAATTAATGATTGCAAGCTGTGAGGAACCTGTTTCACTTGAGTTCAAAACCCATCTGAACTCAATGTTGACGTTCCTGACATTTTGAGGGTCTGAAATGCCATTAGTGAGTTACATAATGAGGCACCTTTCGAAGTCATTCTGGTCAAGAGTGTTTAGTGGAAAACTGTATATTAAGATGTCCTTGTAAGAAGACTGTCATTATTCATTATGTTACCATTCTAATATTTTTCACAAAAATGTATATAATTTTAAACCATTGTTATATTTTGTATCTACATGGTATCAATAAAGTTGGCAAGTAAAGCTATAAAAGCCCTCTAGCTAATGGGTTGATCAATAACAAACCAATGACACATCTCATTCTCTCTAGAAAAATTGTACTTTTTTTTCCCCCTCCTGGAAGTAATTGCACCAAGAGATATGGAATATTTTCTGTATTGCGTTGTTTTCAAGCTTGTAATATAAACAACCAGCTATAACTCAGAGAATAGTTGCTAAATTTCCTCAGAAACCAGATTAAAACAAGGGGAGTTTTATCATTGTATCTATATCGGTTAGGCTGTAGTGGGACACATTGGTACTAGGGTTCTGGAATAGGTAAATATGACACAAGACTTTTATGGAGAAGCCACACTGTTTTAAAGCAACTAGAGATTGGACAAGGAATAGTAGAGTGCCTTGAACATCTTTAAAAGTCTATGTTTAGATGACCGAATCTTGATTTTGGTCAACACAGCCAGAGAATTGCAGGAGGTTGTTTCAGTGATTAAGCACAGAGATATCCGCAGGCTAGTAAATTAAAACAGTGCCACAGTTGCAATGACGGGCACCACAAGTTAATTACATTAATGTTCTAGTTTGCATAAAGAGCAACAAATCTCCCAACTGTATCTACATATTGCAATTTATTTTGCATACTAATATGGTCTTGGAACTCACAAAGTTGATTCCTTTTGGCTGAAACTACGCTGAAAGATGTGTTTCAGGAATAGACCTAGGATATTTCAACTGCTAATGGCTTTTTCTAGTCATGGTACTAGACAAGACTTTAACCAAAGCAAATTCTCCTTACAACATAAATATTAAGTTTGCAGGGATGCAACCAAGGTGTGTACTATATGTGACCTGAGTTTCTCCAGGGTCTGATGACTTTATTGACTACATCACCATTGACCATAATAGGAGCTGAAATACTTAGCTCCCATGTACATACCTGAACTGAGATAACAATCTTGAACTGAATCCAGCCACTGAAAAATAACCATATGTGAAAAATAAGCAAAAAAACACATTAACAACTAGTTGTCTTCAATAATTATTTTCAAATACTCTCATCTGAACAACCTCAGGGTTTTCATATGACCACTCATCCCAAAACAGTTATGATCTTCATTTTCCTCAGATTCACTGGGGACCTCTTTGAGACTCTCTTTTCCTGTTAGAGCCATCATCTAGGAAACCTCTGTAACTATAAAACAGAGAAATATTCCTGGGCTTATGAGAAAAAACAGCAAGTTAGGACAATTTTACACTGGCATACCAGTGTTCTAGGCAATAATATATTAAAAAGCATGCTTCAGCTTCCAGTCACATCACAGTATCTCAATCAGAAAATAATATCCATTATGCTTCTCAGAGTTTTCTTTTAAAATACAAAAGAACACATTAATCTTGTTGAGTTATCACTGCAAATTTCAATCAGCTCCTCAGTTCTATAACTTTTTTCCTCCTGATAAAAACAACCCATTTAAAACAACTATCCTCTTAATGCAATTTTCTTATTAAAGCATTCTGCATATTGTTTTGAATCTACAGTTCTGAAATCTGAAGCCTCTGAGAGCTATGGCTTCATAAATTTGCATATAAATTCATAGGGCAAGTTATCTTTGTACTTTACCTCTGCAAAGCCTACAGTATCTTGCAGGTTAATTGTGAAGTTCATACATCTTGTCTCATTTGTATGTGTGTGTGTATATGTCTATAAATCTTGCAAGACTGCAACTTCCTTAACACTGGATTTTAACTATCCATGAGTTACGGAATCTTCTACTCACAAGATCTAGCAAAGGTTTGCTAGCACTGTAGTCTGCCTCATTCACTCTAGAATTCCCTGAATTTCACAGAAACAAGCTAAATGGATGAAAATGGGATATGTCTGGATGAAGATGCAATGTTAGAATTTAATTATCTTTATTCTGACAAAAAGAATCATAGAAAACCATGAGACTCTGAGCCTGTGATTTCAGGTACACCCTACTGTTCTCAAAGCACAGTGGCAAAATGGAGGGACCTTATGAAATAATGGAAGACAGGTGGCTGTATTATGAAAGATTTTGATATACATTGAAACACTGAATATGAAAGATATGAAAAATGATTCTTTGTTTAAATTTCAGAAAACCTTATGTCTTCTTTGTGTGGAAGACATTCCTGATTCAACATTTTTCCATTGTCCCAGGGGAACTTAAAGTAATGCCATGATAACTGTAACCTTTCACAATTTGTTCCACTTTATCAAATCACCTTACACATGTGCTATAAATTTATCTCAAACACTAAAACATTCAATCAACTCATTAAAAAAAAAAAAAGAGAGAGAGACAAGAAAAGAAACAAAGCATAATCCTACCTGGTGCATTGGAGCTGGGATTGCAATTTCCACAACTAGAATACTTCACATCATGGTAAGACTATCTTCTTCAATAGGAATAGTTCATAATTTAGGTGTTTATTTGAGCCATTCATACATCTGCATAGACAAAGACATCCTGTTCTGACATTTGTTTATCATAAGAATTTAATTATATCCTCTTTTCCTCCATTTTGGAATTTAAAAATGGCAGTTAGAGCTGGTACCATTTTATTATCTGAAAATTCTACAAAAATTTTTAAAGCTCCTCATGATTTCTCTTCCTCTAGGATACACACATTATTCAAAGCACAGTTCATGTTTTGCACCCCTGGTATATCCTTTATTGAACAACTTCTCCATAATATTTTGAGTGCTGCAATAAGTAAAAAAAAATGCTAGTAACAATTGGAACACAATATTATGTAAGGGACTCTTATCAAAGAGCTGTGTAATCCTACTTCTTCCTGATAAGTATTCTGCTGCCATTTCGTTTAATTTCATTTCATTCATTTCATTTCATTTCATTGTCTTAATTTTCCTCCTCCACAGTTCTCAATAATTTAATAGCAGTCACCTTAAAAGATTAAAAATAATATAAAAAAAATTACTTATGTAAGAATATTAGCCCAGGACTCAATATCGATTTGAAGAATTCACATTCTAATATTGTTTGATTGGTTTTGTTTTTTTCCCCTTTTTTAGATTCACAGTGTGTGTATCTAATAATATCCCATTCATATTTATCAGTGCTACAAATGTGTTGGTAATGTAAATTCCCTAACCTCCTGCCTCTACTGAAAGGTAAAACAAAGAGATGTTTCTGCCTACAGTGGTCACTGCTGAAATGGGCACACATAGGGATTTGACAAGCTTATAATGGAATTGCTGTGCTCACAAATTACAAACTCCTTCTGAGTGACCACCCAACATCTTAAATCAGAATTACACTTAATTACTAATACTGTATACCAGCGGTTGACAGGCAGTCCTTTTTCATTTTACTTGCTGCTTGCTGTCTGGTTCACTGTTTTATCAGTTTAGTATGATTTAGCAGCTTTAGTGAGTTTACAATTTGTTCCTTCCATTAATTAGGTTTTAAATAGCAGAACCTTGACTGAGTAGATTCATCTCTAGCAAATATTTTTTCCATCTACTATTATTTCAGGTTATTTTATTTTTAGTCTTTATACCATTCCTTCCAGACCAAAGTTTCATGAAGACACAGAGAATATAGCTGTGATTGTAAACTGTGATTTATTAACCTTAGCCATTAATATAGTGAACAAAACCCATCATACATTCCAGTGATATCACTGTGATAACGAGCACCATCATCACAGTATAAAGCTTCATGTCTATCTGTATTCCAAGTTAAATCTACATCATGTAACATATGGGAAGCATTCGTGGTTTTACAGCCATTTCTGTCAAAACATGACAGTAAGGTCCCAAGTATTTATATATATCATTACTGTTTGTTTGGTTTTTTAATTACAAAACACTTTTAAATAACACTTTCAGGTACTTTTGGCTATGTAGTAGATTCTGTGGATTTCTCAGAAAAGAAGATTGAGTAAGTGCTGTTCATATTAGAGGTGAATAGACACTGAATGGTTTGTTATCTGTAATGACATTTTCATTCTGAGGGTGGAAAAAAGTGAAAGTTCCTCCTTCCATTTTTCATCAGAACATAATCAAATAGCAAAAAACATTATATTATGAATTCTGTTTGTTTTCAGCTCTATAGCTGCCAATCCCTTAGTAAAAGAAAGAAGAATAGCGTTCAAGAAGCTATTGGTATTTAGTGTCAAGTTTGTTTTCATCTCCCACACAAATGCACTTCTGAGGATATCTGGACAATATCTTTCTGTTATAAGTCCTTTTAATGATTCCTAGAGAGACTTGTGGAAAATCAGTCTTCCAGAAATATGGCATAGTTGTATGGTGTTTGTTTTGGACACTTTTTTTTCTCATTATAAATGTAAAATTGTATGATTGCATAGTAGTTTTAAACAGATTGCCAAATTTCATGTAACAAGTGACATTTTTAATATTTTAGCTAATAGACTAGAAGAGCTATGGCTATTTTCCCTCTGTTTACTGTGAGCTCAATGAAAAAACACAATGTATTCTATATTTAACATATACTGCTATAGGTAGAACTATAAATGTTACTTTTCTTTCCTCTTGATCTTCTAGATGGTGACATGTTTCAAATTGAAGTTAGAAAACAGTTACAGATTCCTACTGTATTTAAGCAAACACTTAAGTCCCACTAAAAGAGCAGAGGTACATGCTGAAAGTTAAAAGCATAGGTTTGTTTTCCTAAATGGTGCTAGAGCCCTAACTCCTTGTCTAAAGTCATGTTTTATCAAGACTCTTCACCTCCAAAAATGCCAAGCTTCGAAGAATAATTAAAAATATTACATAAACTGTTTTGTCCATTCATATGCAGTTTTCAAAAGACAGCAATTATTTTAGACTATTAATTTGCTACATTATTACTTGAATACAGAGGCAGACCTCTTGGACTTGGCAACTAAAACACAATTACATTATATTAAAAAGCATTTGCATACACTTTCATATAGCATAATAGAACATAAAAGAGGATGTTCCCTATGAGTTATGACTAGATGCCCAACGTTTAAAAAAAAAAGGTTAAGGCTTTGATTAGGGCTTGGAAAAAAAGAGTTAAAATTTTTGAAAGTAATATATGGAGCTAATTTTTACTTTTTACATTTATTTCCATTTGTTCCTTCAGTTTGTTATTTAAAGATCATACATTGTATGTATTTATAAAATACTGAATGGTCCTTCAGACAATTTTTACTTCTTGTTTGCCTTCTTGTGTGAGATCTCAACCAACCTGAAAATTTAAAATAATTGTATAGATTTTATTGTTGTAAATTGTTCTGTGCTTAACTCAGTGTAACTGAGGCTGTAATTTATCTCACACCTCCATTTGCAATAGAATAGTCATAGACATTTGAAGAAATTAGATTGTATGAAGGAAACAGGTGCGCTGCATAACATTTTTTTAGAAGGAAAGAGGAAATGGGGCCAATATGATTCTCTGACTTCAGTGGGATTTTAAAAACCTTCCTTAAATGTCAGTTAGACATGAGTGTATAACTCTTAGTTACAATTATATGAACAAAAGAGCTGGACATTGCATAGTGTCATCCATCACTGACACTTCTTGAGCTGGGCATTGCAAAGGTGAGGTAGCTGAGATTTAGTTTTCAAAGAAAGAAAAGAATAAAAGAGAGATTTACATTACCTTTATTGATTAAGTTGTAGTCTAGGAGTTCAGAAGAAAGCTACAGTTCCAGAAAAGGCTGAGAAGAGCTTCCAAAATCATTGAATAAATAGCACAATACCTTTGAAAGTTGTTCCTTGGCAAAGATTCAAAGTGATTTAAAAGCACAGCTGTTCACGGAAAAAGACAAAAGGATAAAGCAAGAAGGAGAACATCTATAGAGGTGGACAAGAAACCCCTCCAGAGAATAGTTTTTAGGGAAGTTTGTCCATCTTTTCTTCTGTCTTTCTGTTTGCTTTTAGAAAGCAAGTAGATAAATGCCATGAGAAAAAAAAAATTAACATTATAAATTATTTTATGAAACAGGTTTGTTCACTTACTTTACTTCTTCTGTGACCTATTCTGTGATCAGCACTGTTCTGAAGTGCCAGTCTCAGCCAACTGGGAAACAATATGCAATGTAAGTCTATCCATATACAGACCCGTTCAGTGACCCATACTGAGTAGGCTATTAATGAGAGTTTCACATGAATGGATTTGTCTAAATGCTGGGAATATCAGAAGAGGATAGAAGATGTTAAGATTCATTTAGTTAATCCAACAATAGGAACACAAATCATCACGATGTGAATTTTTGGGGAGGCACATTGGAGACAGAGGCTTCCATTATTGTCAAGCTCAAAGCAGGCTGAAAGATGTAAGAGTTTCACAAATTAGAATAGGCTGTGGCATTACTTTCTAGGGTTTTCTTGTTGCCTGTAATAATAAATGCAATCTTAAAAATCATAAGATTTGACCAGCCGGGTTAGCTCAGTTGGTTAGAACATGGTGCTAATAATGCCAAGTTCACAGGTTCAATCCCTGCTTACTGCAGGGGGGTTGGGCTTGATGATCTCTCAAGGTCCCTTCCAACCCAACGCATTCTATGATTCTATGATTCCTGCTATCGCTCTGTGCTGTGAAGACATAATAGGATATTTTTAGTACTTAGAGGTTGTACAGACTGTATTAAAGTTGAAAAGTTACAGAGCAGAGAAATTCTTTGATGACAAAACGCACTTCATTGGAAGATCCAACCTGAGTCCTGAAGTATGCAGAACAAAAATTTGGTTAGATTCCCGAGTTTTAGAGATGTATTGAGACTATTTAAGTAATTTTAAATGCTACGAAACAGAGTTACTTGCTAGTTTACTGATAACAATGTATTGGTTACTGGAAGAATCTAATAGTTGCACCTTAAATTTCAAGTGCAGTGTTATATTGGGAATATTATCTAGCTAAAATGGTGGATTAACTTTTGGTAATACTACAGGTATACACACCTACACAGACAGTTGCAGACACAAATGCAAAGAAAGAAATCCTCTGAGAACAGTGGATGGGGCATTGATGAAACACTTGGATGAAAGTTTGGTTGTGATTGATTTCCAACTCTGTCTACAAAGCCACCATCAACAAAAGAACAGGACAAAATAAATAGTTCTTTCTTCAGTGTGATGACAAATATGTTTCTCTGAAATAGCAGTTGTAGAGAAAGCAGTACAGTAAAGGTGTTTTCCATGCAAGCTATCTTGAGAACGACATAAAATTTTTCAAACCCTGAGGTGTGGCACTATTATATTTACAGTTTCTATTGCTGTCTAAAATGAATATACTTATTGCACCCTAAAATTTAAAAAAAAAAAAAAAAAAAAACAACCCAAACTCAGGTAAAAAAACTAGAGCATGTACTTTCACATAAAGACAAGACAGCACTTGCTATCCACAAACAAGATGGAATTTGTATAGCATTTTTGTTAATTAATTGTGTATGCAAGTGACCTGAGAAGTGAATACTCAAAAATTAATTTACAATTGGAAGTAGTAAAACAACAAAGTGATAAATTGTAAGTATGTTTATAAAATTGTATAAAAATTCTAAGAGTTCTGTATACTGTAGCTGTATAAAAGCACTAAGAATATATATTTAAAGTCTCAAGACTTTTAGTATTTGACTTTTCTGCAGTTTTTGCAGTGTTGATTAAACTTTAAAAGTTCTAGAACAGGGAGATTTCATGATGACAAATCCACCCTTTACAGAAAATCCCGCTTGATCCCTGAAGTTTATAGAAAAAAAAGTAGTTAGATTGCCCAGTTTTACAGATACATTGATTCCATACATTAAATAGCTATACAAATGTTTCTTGCTGTTTTATGGGAAATAATCTTTTGTATGTATATCGAACTGGATCAGGCAATTTTTTGACTAAATGCTATCATATTCGTTCCTTTCCCTGGAAAGATCATTTAATATTTATTTTATTTATTTTTTGGCTTTTTTTTCCCCCAAAATAATATAGTTTCTTCAAAATACTAATGTAAATAAATGTTAAGGAGTCTAGATTCTTCTTCAAGTATTATGACAGAAAATATTCAGTTTGATTGGCCTATGTTTCTTCATTAAACAGTACCCTCAGTTTCCAATCCATCCAGTTTCCAAATTCTCCATTAAAAAATATTTTTATTTCTTTTTAGCATTATGCTAGCTCACACTTCTACAGATATTTGCCACATTTAGATTTCCAGAGTGAACAAATGATTTCTAATGTCAAGTGTTCTCTCATAAAGGTTATCAGCATAGCATATATAAACTAATTCACCAGTTACTGTATAAGTATCTAATATATTCTTATTTTACTGGAACATTACAAAAAAGAATCATAAACAACATTTTAAAGAGTCAATTAAATGCGTTTTAATTTTATTATTAATTTCACTCTTCAATGTTTTGAAATATATGGATGCTCTACACAGGAAAACTAATGCCCAGAATCAGATCTGTATGCAAATTTAAAAGACAGATAGTTCAGCTTAATATGAAGATCCAGGTGACATATTATGTGAAGAACCTAAATACCCGCACTAGACTTTACTTAGACTTAACACACTTAAAGCCAAGGGTGCAATCACAGAACCCAAATTAACCTTTTAACCATTCCTCTGTGGTCCATAGGAACACAACTTTCACCTACAAGCTTGCCTATGAAGCTTAATTTTCTGCTACAGATCATGCCCAAGGTGCTGCCATTTGAGTAAAGCTAAGCTTCTCAGAACCTATTCCATAGCTAAGCCTCTTAAAGTTTCATAAGTTAGGCAGGAGTACATTTTTCCTAACTTTTGGTGCTTTTATTGTGTTTTTAGTATACCTAACACACACCAAACAATGTTAATACAATTATCACAATCACTTCCCTCTAAAACAATGGATGGTTGGAGCTGAATAAGACTCTAGAGGCTGCTAGTCTTCAGGCTGCAAGAATTAAAAAAAAAAAAAAAAAAAAAAAAATTAAGATAATAGAAATTCTCAGCACTAATTTGTAAATTACTGTCATCAGGCTGAAGTATCTGGATGAATTCTCCACCGTTCCTATCAAACTACTGTTAAATAAATAATGCAAGAAGCAAGAGGTTAGAGAAAGTAATCATGAAGAATGCAAAGTCTATCTGTAGGACTCTCAGCCAAGATAAGAGGGTCCTGGCTTCTATTGCCTGGTTTACTCTACATATTTGTATTAAACAGTCACCAAAGAAAAATTATAAATAGAGACCTGAGTCCCATATACACAGATGGTGTGTCCTAGCCGTTGACATTGTCCATTTCTGTCTTGGTTTTCATCTTGCTCTTGGAATCTCATTTCCTTCTGTACAGAGGAACAGATCCCACAGAGCAGGTCGAGTCTTTTTCATCATGAAAGCTATAGTTTTGAATACTGTGAGGTCAAACCTGGATTTCCTTCTTGATGTAGAACACTGGCAACTAGGTTTTGTACAAAAAGGGTGAGAAGCCTCCAAATATCTAATTCTGTAAGCACTTCTATATGCTTGTCTTTTACTGAAAGTGGTACTAAGTAAACAAAGCAGGCCTTGGACAGAGCTGAAAGACTGAGTGCAAAACCATAATCCAAGAGCAACCCAGTACATCTGGAGCTACTAGATACTCTCCGAGTTTGTTTTCTAAATATAGGATTGCTGTACTTTCATTTTAACCCTCTAATAGTTGCACATTTTTCTCAGTGGGTCAACAAGTCAAATTCTTATAAGACAGATATCTAAGACTCTAGAGGAAGTCTAGATGATTTTTTTTTTTTTTTTAAGACTGCTTACCTAAATTTTAGATGTCTGAGATGGCTGAAGTTAGATTAAAAGGCTTCTACTTTATGTGATTCCTATTTTATGTGATTCCTTTTTTTTTTTCTCCCCACAGTTTAACGCCATCAAAATTGCATGCAGTCTAGCACCTACCTTACAATTACTTGTGATTGGGGTTGAAGTACAAAGGGCTTTGAAGTGCCCTATTTGCTGTGTGTGTGCTTAAAGCATGTCTAATGAAAGTAATGGTATACATTTTCTTACAGAATAAACTTCTTTTTAGAAAATAGCACAGGCAGAAGAAAAGTTGTGGGTGCTATTGTGTACTATTTTAAATAAAGCAGATTAGTGGCTAAAATACCCAGGCAGAAAAAGATTTAGGTTTAATTCCCTCCGTGGCCTGAAGGGGAGCTTTAGAGTGCCAGAACAAAAACTGCTTTAATCCTGGAGAAAGAACAGTATTCTGTACTAATTTCTAGGGTGTAAGAACAGGATCAAAAAGCAGAGGAAAATGATAGTGGAGTGCTATAGAAACAATTGAAAAATAATATTGTAATAATACATATTACTTCAAAGTCTTCAATTTCTATGAAGGAGCAGGAATAAAATTTCCCCCAACCAAAGACCAGATGAATGGCATATCAATGACATATTAGTCAAAGTACATAAATATGAGAAGATTAATCTAACCTTATAGGTACTTTTTTTTCTTTTTTTTTCTGTTGGAAGTTTCCTATCACTCTCTCTAAAGGTGTTATTGTACATTAATTTATTTATTTATCAATAAAATAGGTCAAAGACTATTTTTTGAGCCTTTACCAAAATAGCAACAACTTTTGTTCATAGAACTCACCTTTTTTTCAGAACTAGCCAAAAAAAAGCCTGTGTGGCTGCAACCAAACTGCCTATAAGAAGTGTTTTTTTCACCAGCAATATTCTACCCAGACAAGTTCTGAGCAATTTTGACAGAGTGCCAGCTAATTGGGGCCACAGCCAAAAGGTTGTCCTTACAATTAAGCTGTATAGACAATTTTGTGTTAGTTTTCAGGTCTGTCTTTTGGTCCTTTTCTTTTTACTACTATAGATGTATCCATTGTAATCAGTAGTAGTAATATGGCTTTGTAACACCTGTGCTAGGTGAGAATTAGATAGACAACTTTACTAGTTGAGGGAACTATATATATATTATCAAACAGCAGCATTTCCCTTCATACTCTGGCAACAACTCCATAGTTGCAGAGTTCTTTCTGAAACACTACATTCTTATAATTAGCTCTTATCTAGTCTTAATGCTGTGTTTTGTTTTTATAGTTCTTAGTTTATAAAAAGCAATGTGACAAAACACTAAACAGAAAACAAGAAATGTATCTTAGTCCCCAAACTAAAAACTTTCAGTCTGAAGCATGGTCAAGTAGAAGTTTATGGTTGGAGGTCTAAATACAGAGATGAAGAAGTTGTTATGTACCAAGAAGACTGCATCAGAAATACTAAAATTGTTCCATTTTCACTAACCCATTTAAACAATACATTGAAAGAATTTCAAACATAGAATGGTTGGTTGCTTTGAATACCTGGGTTTTGACTATTGCATAACAGTCAGCCATGAAGTGTGGAGTCTGTCTCAGCTAATTCCAGGTAGGTAATATCGCTACTTTCCTTGATAGTGTCTTTTGTTAATAGTCTCACTACTTTCCTTAATAGTCTCACTGAAATTATGGTGGAAAATGATAGGAAAAAAATGGCAGGAATTCCATGGTAGAACACATAGGATAATCAGAAGTTACCAATTTGAGAAAATCTGAATGTTAATTATAGGAAAATGCACTGTCCTAAATTTTAAAGTTTACCACAGTAAAATCTCATCTTGTTAAAGTGCAACATTTTTGTTTTCGATTGTATCACTGACATATATCATCAAATAAAATACTTGGTGGATTATAATTTTCATTACTGCATCCATCATAATTTTAATAAAAATATGGAAAAGACCAGGTAAATGTTATAGCAAGATATTAGGCAAAACTTACAGGCTTTTAAGTATAATCTCAATCGATTTACAGAAGACTATTTCTGAGCGTGTATATTTATTAAGATAAAAAGGCAAATAAGGTATATATAGATTAGTCTTGTAGGAGCTTCACTGAATAGGTGGGGTCTGATTCTCTTTCCTTCTCTATTAACCAATATGGAAAAATTCCTGATTTATTTTCCAGTTTTGCAAATAAAAGGAAATAAAGACTATATTGTTGTGCATTAGTTCAAATCAGTCCAATTAACTCTTAATTGTATGAAAAAGTGTTTCATCAATATCTTCTCTTTTTTATGAAATTGATAGTCTCAACAGTGTTTTCATTGTGGAATGGGGTGAAAATTCATGAAATGGGGAAATGAAAGTCTGTTCCAGGGCCAGCTTCTTCCTGTGGAAGCAGAGTGTCTGGTGCCTGTGGAAGAGCCTTTCCTGTGAGAATTCCATATAGTATCTCCTGGTCTCTGTTGAGCCAGCTGCCTCTTTCCAGCCTCCGACTGCACTCTACACTCTGCTGTATACTCAGACCAGCTTTGCAAGGGAGCAGTATATTTCTGTTACTAATGGCATTTTGCTCTACACCTTGGAGAAAAAGGAAAAAAAAAAAGATCTGTGGGTTAAAATTCTCTGTTTCCTGGCCCACACAGACAGGGAGAGGTTCAGTGTTACTGATAAAATGTTTTTATTTGTTCTATTAGCAGAAGTAAGAGGAAAAATTAGGATTCATCTGTCATCATCCATTACTTATGATATATGTTGCCACAGGCAAGAAACATGCTGTTACTAATTTTAGTTTAATTTGTTCACCTCATTTTGCTTTTGTTAGCTTGCAAATGTGACTGCCTCCTGTGATATGACCCAAGTTTCTTGAAATCAGATCTTACTGGGATTCTGTTGCATAAGATGTGTTGTACAGCTCAAAGCATATTAAACATTTGAAATCTCAATACTTCTTCAGTTCAATTAAAATAAATTAACCCGGTTGATTCCAGGAAACCAGGAAAGTCCAAGGAAAAGGAAGGTGTTTGGAATGTTGGAGACTAAAGGATGAAATTATGAGTCCAATTAATGAAATGTCAACTGTTGGCATGTGTGGGGTCAACATTTATCTCTCTCACTATGTGTCACTATACTGAACAGTAGTTCAGTCCTGTGTTCCATAGGGAGGAATAGTTACTCTGTCCCTAATTGCAACGTATGTGAGGAAACAAAACCCAAGAGGGTATTCTTCAGGGGTTTTGGGAAGTTTTATATGGTGTCCTTTCTTTTTATGGTCTTTCATTTCTTAAACATCCACATCATTTTTTATGGTTACTCTCATTTTGTGTCAGGAAGTTTAATCTGTTAATTAGACCATGTATACATAACATTTCTTGTTAGGAATCTTTATATCTCAGAATATAGACAGAACTCAAACTATACATTTGTTGCACTTTTGTGATTCTGCCTGTGTTAAACTTCATTTTATACCTCAATAGAATATTTCTACCAAAACACAAAACAAAATGAACAATCAATAACCTGTGATACAGAACACTGTTGTGGAATGGAAAAATAAAAAAACATGACGTTATTTCTTCAGATAATTTACTCACCCTGTAAGAGAAAAAATGTGTACTTTCTATGACTCTTTTGGTGAATGTGAAAAGTTCCATACAAGTTCCTTACACAGCCAGAGAAAAGGAGATTCTAAAATCCAATCATCCCCCTTGTAGTCTGCTTCCTCTACTCTGTATCATGAGCTCTATACCCTGTATGCCTTCCATATTCCATTCATCGTCTCACTCACTGATGCAGTTGCTATATTTATACCAGCAGAAGCTCTTAAAGAATGCACACACACAAATACTGAGAATTGGAAACTAGTCTAAAAAAAATCCTTTGCACAACATACTTGCCTTAGCAATCACAGGAAAATCTGTGTTCCTAAATTAGGGCAATGCTTTTCTCAGTCTTCCTTTATTATCCCTGGACAGACACTTAATCCTTCAGAAAGCCATTTGGGGGATCTACATTACATTTGTTTCAAGCCCTCCAGAGATGCCTGTCTTTTCAAGACACTATACAGGGAAGCTGTTTTCTTAATTTAGATACCTAAGTTAATTTATCTCAGAATCACAGAATCATTTAGAAAGAATTTTTGGAAGTCATCTAGTCCAAGACCTCACTCCAAGCAGCACCAACTAGATCAAGAGGCTTGGCCAGTAGAGTTTAAAATCTTTTCAGGGATGGAGAGTCCACCCCAGCCTCTCTGGACAACCTGTCCCAGGTTTTGATTATTTTAGTGGTGAAAAACTTTATCCTAATATCTAGTTTATTTTTCCTAGTATCAGAGTTTCTTTCATTACAATTTGTGTCCACAGCTTCTTGTCTGTACACCTCCAAGAGTCTGTCTCTGTCCTCTGCATAAAACTTCATTAATATCTCCCCCAAGTGTTATCTTCCTAACACTGTCAGCCTCTTAAACATTTTGTGATCCATCTTCCTGATCATTTTGGTGGTTCTCTGATGTACTCACTCCAGTATGTCAATGTCTTTCTTGCACAAGGGAATAAAAACTGGACACAGTACTCCAAATGCATCCTCACAGCCACTGAATATCAGGGAATAATCGCTTCCCTTGACCTGCTGGCAATGCTTTTGCTGACACAGACCAGAATGCATTTGACCACATTTGCAACAAGGCCATAATATTTGCTGTGCACCGTGACCTGCAGGTCCCTTTCTAGCATCATTACATAGCGTCTAGTGTCATTAAATGATATGAATACCATCTTAAATGAACACTAGGAAACATCTGGAAGGTAATGTATGAAAATGTATTGTTGCAACTAGTGTTTATCTGTAGTCCCTTCTTACACGTGTCATGCAGAAGGTAGAGTTATACCTTCTGGCATTAAAAATTAATAACATATAATGGTATTAGCATCTCCAGTATGTTTTTAATTATCTCATCTCCAAGCTACTTCTGTAAATTATAGTCTCTCAATCTCTATTATTTCATTAGAGCATATATCACCACCTTGCTTTGGTATAGTATTTTATCTCCAGTCATTTGAGCCAAGTGCTTAACTAAAGTCCATTTCTGACAAACAGAAAGTTTGTCAGCTGCAATGCTCATTTCAGGAAAGAAAGTATTCAAGTAGAATACATTTCTCACTAGTTTATTTAATTATAGGGTATGTAACATATTGGCTATTGTGTACCAGTTCAATCCTCCTGATTATAACTTATTTCACTTGGTTTCACAGATTTCAATGTTTCTACAAATAAAATAAATCCTTGTTTAAGTTAGATGAAAGATAGTCCATATGTTAGGAGCAACAAATACCTCAGAACTCTTCTTCTGATTTAGTTTGTAAACTTCATATTGAAAATTTAAAGCATATTATCTTTTCAAACAACTTGTTTCCTATGAGTTTCACTTTTGTATGTGTATATATACAAATATATGTGCATCAGATTAGAGAATTCTGATATAGTGATAAATTTATATAAGTAATTTAAGATTATCACAGTTTTTTCCATCAAGTACAAAGACATCACAGAAGTAAATACTAATGTGACATTCTTTTTCTTTTTATCTGTGTCTCAATATTTTTTTCATCCAAAACAATTTTTATTTTGTGTAAGACAAATTCAGGGGGTATACAAAAAGATAGTGAAGTGCTGCCAATATTTTTGCAAGGCTTTCCCTGAAAAATCCCCTTTTATCCTGTAATTGCACATCTACCTCAATGGTGTATTCATTTTCTGATGAGTAAGAAATTAGAAAATGTTTTCTTATTAAAATAAGAAAATTCTTTCCCATATCTCTAAACAAAGCAATGCATCACAAAAAAAAAAAAAAAAAAAAAAAAGCATTTAACAATAGCACTTACTTTGAATGTTTATTTTATTCCTAGAAATAATAGTTTATGGTAGCAACTTATTGCCCATTTGCATTTCTGTTTTTTGAACAGCAACCTAGAGTGTTTAATGCCTTTGAAAGGTAAGTCGATGTCGTATATAGTATATGTTGAAGAAAAAAAAATGGGTTTGTGATAAATATACACTTAATTTTAAATCTCTTGTTCTTGTGAGCCCCAGAGACTTTCCTTATTAGAACAAAACATAGAGAAGGGGCAAATGTATAAAAGGAAATTTAATTTTTCTCCTCTATTTTTTCCCCATTGTTTTTATTTCCAAGCCCCTCCTTTGTATGCTCTCCTGCCAGCTACTTCAAAATTATTTATTCTGAAAAAAAAAAGGACATCACTTGTCCTCCACAGAAGCTGTAACCCATACTTCATGTTGCCTGTAGTCATGAAACCATACTAACAAAATACCTGTAAGCACAGCTTACCTCAGTGTAGCTGAGGCCAACTTATGTGTGCCTTGAAGGTAATCATCTTTGACATTTTCTCCACAGTTAAACATTCCCAGTAAAATATCATGCCAGACTAGTACGTCAGAAACAAGTATAAACATCTGACACATAACTGTCTTGATAACCTTGCTATTATATCCAATGAGAAAGGTAAAGCTGCCAGATAAAGTCAGATCTAGTTGATCCATCAAGCTATGAAGCTTTGGGACATTTTCACGCAGAACTGCTAAACCTTTTTTCTTGTTGTCTGCTTTGATTGCCGCCTTCCCCTCCATATATTTTCACAGGCTCTCAACAGAAGAGCTAAGAGGGTCAGGCAGGAGAAAAGAAAAAACAATTCAGTGGAGCAGTATCCTGCCCTGCCACAGGCTCCTTTCCCAGAGCAGCAGGTTTTCCATCCACTATGCCAACATGGCCAGAAGAGTCAATTCAACCTTTTACATTTGATAGGCCAGCAGACTGTCTGGTCCTTTATCAATTTCTTGGGAAACAACTAAACTTGGAAAGAAAACAAGTCTCCCATCATAAAAATCTCATTCATTATTGTTCTTCTTCAATCAACGAAATATTAATCAAATGATAACATTCCTACAGCACGAAGTATACAGAAATTGCATTAGCTTCCAAATATTTCATTGCTGGCTTAACCAGTCTGTGGGCAATTGATTGTCTTTTAACTCTTCATGAGTCCTCAATGGTACCTATTTCATGGCTTAAAAGAAGTGCTTAACACAAGAAATCATTATGAAACCAATATAAATCAACTTGCATTACAAATTTTAAACTGTAATTTATTGTGGAAATAAATTCCAGTCCATACTGTAACCTAAGCATTTAAATCTGAATCATTTCAGAACCTTTTTATAGTGAAATAAATAATTGAATAGCTATCACATGTAGTATTTTGAAGGAATCATCATTTTATTAAATATAAGTAAGGATGCTAGTTATCCATACAACACTTATTGTAACAATTTTCAAATCATAACAGATAGAGCTGAATCTTAATAAGATTGTGCAATCATCCTCAGTGTCTTATCTGTATACTAAGAAAATATTTTATTTATATTTCTTCATACAGTAATGCAGTTGCTTGGTTCAAGTTTCAACTTCACTTAAAAGCTTTTGAGTTCATTATTTCATCCCTGAGGAAGGAAGTGAAATGGTCCAAAACATTAATTATAATAATCACCATTTTTAACACCATACTACATCTTTAATAAAATAATTCATGTATAGTATATTTTCTTTTTATTGTTTTACATTGGAGCAAGTTATCATTTATAGGGCAGACAGTATGAGAGCACTCATTAAAAAAGAGCAAACACAGTGTGTAAAGGTTATTTTGCCTGGGATCAATTACAGTATAACCAGTGATAAGAGAACCGCCAGCCCAAGGGGTAGACCCTGTGATGACAGTCAGACATCCACACAGCAGGAGTCTGCAGTGAGAAAAGTGCTAAAAACACATGTGATTTATAGTCATAAAATTTTTTTCCCATGAGACCCTTCAGAAGGAAACCACCAGTGACAGGAAAACTTTGTAAAAAGACTATCAGAGGGAAAAGATATTTATAAATAAAATGTGAATTAAACAGGAGAAAACATGAAGAAACTGGATTGTTATTAATTCTGTACAGAGAGAAATCAGCATGTGTGTATGTACACATAGTGTACATATAAAATATATTTAAAGCATCAAGGAAATTAGTGGGGTTTACATTACATTCATATATGGCATAGATGTATGGCATAGATAACCTGTATAACTGAAAATATTACTTGCACTTTTTCTAAAATTGCAGTTTCTATAACATTTTAACTTGAAGAAATCAGTGTATTAGCTATTCAGGACAAGTACATGGAATTTAAATTTGAAAGAACTACTGGCAATTACATTCATTTCAGCTATTTGAACTAAAAGGACAATACTCCCATGACAGGCAGATATAATTTTATTATTTTACTTGAATTAAAGCAAAGGAATAATTATGGAAAACAATAGAATTATTGTGCTGAATGTGTTTTTAAAGTATTTAACATGAAATGGATTGCCAAGCAAAGCCTAAACCAGCTGCGTTACAAATTTCAAGACATGAAAATTAGATGAATTGCATTGAAAATGAACGGAGGCACAGGGTGTTAGAAGTATTAATAGGCAACCAAAATAGGAAGTTTTGATAGTGAGTCTTCACTTCCCTGCAGCCTGGCAACTAATAGATGTACCTTGCTCTTTTTTCATTATTTCCTGTTTTACCTGACATGATCCTGCAGCCTTGTTTCATGTCTATGGAATAGTCCATGCAATATACCAAATATTCAACTAGGCTCAGCAGCTTCAAGCTAGACTAGGTTTTAAAAGAATCTAACTCCCAATAACATTTCATATTTTCAGGGAAACTCATCATGCTGGATGTAATAAACTCCATTTTTCTGTATAAAACCTGTTCTAAGCCACTTATAAAATTAAATAGCAAATTATAACCTTTCAACAGAGTCCCAGAGAACACCTAAAGATTTCCTATAAGATAGTGCCATCTGGGAAAGTGAACACTAATATGTTCAAAGTAGGATATTAACCCTTTTTTGTTTATCTAATAAATTACCAACACTTCTTTCACCACCTTTCATTAGAAATCAACACAGCTGTAAAGCCACTCTGCATTTTCAACAGGTACAATTTGTTTTCTCTGTAACTTTTTCAAGTTATGCATCAGGAAGTTCTTGCTTGAAATCAATGCATGTACTGCCTGTGAAGGAGGAACTAAAGAATGATGTAATGGCCTGTATTATTTCTTTGACAGAAGTGGATTGAAAACTCTTTCCTATTGAGATGTGTGTTTAATTTTCTTATTTCAATCTGAATTTAGAAATGTTGCCAGTAGATGAGTGGATCACAATTACTCATAATTCTGTAAATACATAAAGTGTTTTATTCTTCCCTCTGTTTTGTTTTTTGGGTTTTTTTCCCCGCTGCTGAAGCTACTGCTTAAAGGCCTTGTTCCTTCTCAGATAAGGTCCATGTTTTGCGAGTGGCTGGAAGGGTCTGCTAAGACCTAGCATAAACATATATAACTGAATTGACTTCTCAAATGGACATCACAACAATAGAAGAGATAATCAAAATGGCAAGCAGATTAAAAAGAGCAGAAGTCAGTACACTGTCAGCCTTGTCTATCTTGTGCTATTCTGTCTATTTGCAGCTTTCCTTCACTTCCAAGGTCACTCAAGCATGTAATAAGTAGATTTTCAATGAGTTGGAACTTCTTGCATTAGTTGATGTTTTGACATGTTTTTCTGCAGCGGTGCAATCAGGGATTTTCCACCTTTTTCCTAAGTGGGCTACAGTGATAAAGTAAAAGCAGATTATTCTTGCACCTACAAAAATATCTTCTGGGTTTGCTCATCCAGTGTTTTTCATATGCTTTCACATATCATCTAGTATTTCCAAATGTACCTGTTTTATGCTTCTAAACTGCCAGAACGTATGCCATCATTGGTATTATAACACAAAAACATGTTATAATTTTCAAGTTTCAGTCACTGGTTGCTTTCACCGGTATAAGAGGCAGTACAAAAGCAGTAAAACAATATCACTGATTCTAACGAGATTTTGCTGTACCTTTGTTTCTGACAAGGTATCATAACTGTAAGGCTCAGATATAACTCAACAAGTCTCTTAACTGGTATCTCAAGCCTAGATTCACGACAGGCCTAAGAAATAGCAGTAGTACTCCAGTTGTAATCTAAAGCACAAGTGATTAAAGGATGTGTCTAACATGTGAAGATCAAGCACTAAAACCTTCCTCAGTCTTTTGGATTTCAAGCCTTCATCTTTAATCTCTTAGGAGAGCAACAGAATTAAATTATATGCTGTTCTGAGGTTGGGAACAATATTTCCAATTCTCTGTCTAAATCCTTTTCCCTGGGCAAAATAAGAAGAAAAAAATCTAAGGTCAATTAGATGAAAGAAGAAGATATAAAGCAACTAAGGCATTCACTCAGGAGAGAAGAGTCCTTGGTTCCATTAGGTGCTTAGGGGATTATTTTATATTAACAGTTAACAAAACACATGAATGGCTCTTGTGAACAAGACTCAGATCTTACTTTTGCCCCATTCCAGGAAATTGTTCTATCAACCAGCTATTTTCTTTGAGCTAAAGACAGTGAGTGATCATTCATGTAGACAGTCTGCATCTGAGGGCAAATCAAACTTGCAGTCGTAATGTCTATGGATCTTTTTATTTACCAGGGATGAGAGCGCTATTAGGGACAGTTCTAGTAAATGACAAAGTGGACAGTATTGTAAAAATTAGATTACCAGAAACAGAAAAGTGATATAACTTGAGTAAAAGGAGTGCTTTAACACTCTGCTAGTAATGGGTCAAGCAGGTAATGAGAGAATGGCATCTAAGAGGCCAGAAAATTGATTAAAGCTCAGGAAGTTTCTAGAAAATCAGCTAATCTAGGAGAGGGAGAAAGAGATCTAGTCCCTTATTTGGTTTGATGTGGATTCAATATAAAGCTAAACTGAAGGGAGAATCAGGGTTCTTGATGGATATATGGATAAAAATCACAATTTTTTTTTAACTTTGGAAAAAAATCACCATCACAAATCACCAAACAGCTGCCCAAACTAAATTGTTACTTCCTGTAGATCCTATTTTATCAAAGTCACTCCAAAGTCCTTCTGATGTAACAATTTAATTAGGGAAATACATATATCTTATACTGATATAAATATCTTTTGCTTACATAAGGCAAATAATGTCAGGAAGAGAGATTTGCTGAAACAGCTGGAAAAGCTTTCTGGCATGCATAAAGTCTGTACACCAGTATTATATTTACTAACTATTCTAATAAACAGAAGCAAACAGGGCCCCCTACCCCCAAACAAAAGCAGAACCAAAAAGCTGTAATTATAGCCAGAAAAAATAAGTAGACTAGACTACATCTTACATATTATAATATTTCATCTTGACCTCATTGAGATAAAGCTCCATTTATGCATTAAATTGGGATGAGGTTTAATGGCTGTTTAATGCTTAGATCCCCAACACAGCAGAGATGTTCATTTCTGAACGTGAAGTTATTCATGAAATCAATAGCAGACTATGCTTTCCAACTTCAGAATTCTCTTCTTGAAATCAGACTCAAATTCAGCAGACTGTTTTATCGAATTTAAACATGCAGAATATACGTGTCCTGGTTTTGGCTGGAATAGAGTTAATTTTCTTCCTAGTACCTGGCATAGTGCTGTGGTTTGGATTTAGAAGGAGAAGAATGCTGATAACACACTGATGGTTTAGTTGTTGCTAAGTACTGCTTATGCTAGTCAAGGACTTTTCAGCTTCCCATGCTCTGCCAGGTGCACAAGAAGCTGGGAGGGGGCACAGCCAGAATAGTTGATCCAAACTGACCAAAGGGCTATTCCATACCATATGACGTCATGCTCAGTATATAAACTGGGGGGGGTTGGCCAGGGAGCAGCGATGGCTGCTCAGGAGGTGTCTGGGTATCGGTCGGCGGGTGGTGAGCAATTGCATTGTGCATCACTTGCTTCGTGTATCATTGTTATTATTATCATCATTACTATATTGTTATTATTATCATTACTATTTTACTTTATTTCAATTCTGAAACTGTTCTTATCTCAACCCAGGAGGGTTTCTCACTCTTACTCCTCTGATTCTCTGTCCCATCCCATCGGGGTAGGGGGAGCAAGTGAGTGGCTGCGTGGTGCTTAGTTGCTGGCTGGGGCTAAACCACGACAATATGGGACAAGTTTTTAGAAATAGTGTTAATATTGTGCTGTGTCTTTTAGTACTTATCTGTGGCACAGCAAAGGAAACTTCAAGGGAGATGGATACGTCTACTCTTATTTAGTTTTACAGTGAAACAATACAACTTCTCTGCTGTAGGATGGTCTAGGTCAACTTTTGTGGAAAGCAGGCTCTCAAAGACTTATGTGGATTATTTATGTTATAGTAAATTCAGGGCAACTTTATATGTATTTACCTGTAAATAAAGAAATATAATCATAATGTAATTTAATACTTATATGTAGTGTAGCATGCAATGTGTAATATGTGTAATATAAAATAACTGTAATTATTTAATAACTTGTGTATAGCAGCATCATTCAATTGTAGTAACATCAGGACAAACAGGCATAGGCAAAGTAAGCTATTATTAAGGTAGAATAACCCTTGGGATGTCTCCACCAGACTCCCAAGGGAGGATACGGTTGTGGGGTGGTAGCTAGTGCTTAAGATAAGCTTTCCCTTCAGTATATATCAACTTTATCCCATCCTAGAGGCCAATAGGAACTTTGAGCATAAATCTGCAGGAGCCTGTTCTCCCCTCAGTCCTTTTGCAAGCTCTTTTCTCCTCTCTCTCCCCTGCCTGTGGTAGAAGCAGGTTACCACACAGAACGTCTAGCTCCTCTTTCTTAACAACATGCAATTTTGCCTGCACTGCTGACAAGCCACAAACTAGTTCTGAGTGGCATTACGTAGCATTTCATACTAACTTAGAACTCTCTTAATGGAATTTCCACTGTATTTTTGAATCCTCTCTGATTATTGGGAATTAAAGTTGTGTGCCAACATTCCATTACTTTTTGAGGAAATTTTTTTGACTGAAGAAAGCAAAATGTAATGAAACTCTGATTAAGAATAAAAGGAACTTCCATTTGTCGGCTGAAGAATTTTTTTCTTTTTTTTTCAGCTGAAGCAACATAGAGGACTGGAAGAACTAGCTAGTTTAATCCTATGCCTTTGGAGGCTTCCATTCAAAATAAACAATTCATAGATCTGTCAGCTTCTATTTTAAAAGTAAAACTCCTATTCTTATCCTTCTTATAAGCAGGTATCAGATTAAACCTCAGAGTGGAAAGTTTCACTTTCCTGAAAGTGAGCATGCCAAAAGATACTGAATAGTTTTCACACTCCTAGGCAAGGTATTTTTAGAACAGAGTCTAATGACTGCAGATAGATAATTTCCCCCCTCCCCAGGGAAGGCTCAGAACTGCTTAGTGAGACAATTAAATGAAAAGGTTTCAAAACACTGAAAATTCACTTAATTTTCTTGAACTAGAACTTCCTACTTCTGAAACAAATACAACATTTTCATTTTTATGTTTTTTTTTTTTTTCTTACAAGGTGGTCCATAGTTTGTAAGACAAATCTACCTCCATATCTTTTTCTCCTTAATTATTTCTAAAAAAACTTTGTACATTCTTTTTATGAATGCCTAATTTCATGACATTTCACTTCATATTATCCTATTTTAACTTACTTCTATTATTTTAACCTAAAGTCATCACATTCTTTTCTACAGAGTTGCACTTGGCATTGATTATACTTTGTCTTTAAATTTCATTCAGCCATTTCTACTTTTTATATTTAATTAGCAAAAATATCAAATGAAATTTCCTCCTAAACTGTGTTTGAAGAATCCCTGTAATAACTTACTTCCATTCTGATTGCTTCCTAGACAGAATTCAGTGATGGATATGATGCGGTATTGTCATTTTGAGTTTATTATACTTGAAGTATACTAGTAAAACTCAGAGTTTTACTAAGTAATGATACTTACCATTTCCACCTCTCATTCCTATTCTGCCTATGCATCCCTATGGTCAATAACATTTTCCTGTCCCTTTAGCCTTTACTAATTTCATGCATAGCAGCTATGCTACTTTTCCCACTGTATTTATATTACTATATTAAAGTATTCATATGGTTTTTATTGCTTGCTTTATTTTCCTCTTCAAAAAATAACTCAGTTTGAATTTTGAGAATTTTCACTATCTACTTATAATTTGTGATGTCTGCCTGATTTTCCTTTTAGTTGATACAGGTTTTTGACTGCTCTTAGTATCCTTCTTTAGAATATTACATATTCAAGTAGTTCTAATGTTCAAGTTTTATTTTTTTAAGATACAATCTGTTCAAATTTCAGATTAAAAGAAAAACTCAAAACCTTCTTTATATATATTTGACTAAGATTTTCAGTACATCTGACCTCATTTATTAGTTCATTTAATTTATTAATTTTCCCTTTTCAATTACAGAACTTCAGCTAGAAACCTCACTTCTGCAGAAATTTATGAAATAAATTTCTTCCTGCTTGTGAAGTACTCTTGCTGTAGTGATGACTGTGATAGAAAAAGCTACAAGAAAAGCAGTAACTCTGTCTTGAGGACATGGTTTCAATAAAGTCTAATAAATGAAATATACAGCTGTAGAGAGAAAATAAAAAGATAAGACAAAATATTGAATACCTTTCTTTTTCCATGAGGGTCATCTATTTTACACACTTCATGAGATAGTCCTGGGGGCAGAGGAGGTGGAAGGGAGGACAGCATGAAATTGCACAATTTATATATAGGTGCAAATTTACAAGGAGGTGCAGAGTTGAAAAGCAACCTTAATTCTAGAATTTCCAACATTATTAGGCTCAGGGATATTTTTCTTTAACAAAGTGTCACTGCTGGTCTGGCCCTTCCCTGGATATACAAGAGACATAGCCTCAGTTCTGTGATAACTGAAATACTGTTTCTTGTCATTTTCTGTCTGGAAGATTAGTGCCTTTTCTGCTGCACCTTTTTTTTTTCTTTTGCCTCCAGTTATAAAAAAACTACCTCTACTGTATCCAACCCAGGAAGACCTAGCTGATTTATAATACTCTCTTTACCAGTCCCAACCATTTTGGGGTTAATATATCTCCACTAGCACACATACAACTTTGTTTACATCACTGTCAGATGTAGCCCAGAGATAGATATCTTGAATTGTTTATGATGATTTAAAACTGATAGAATCTGACAAAAATTTCAAAAAAGAAATAGACAAAGTTTGTTGGAACAAAACATAAGGAGAAATCTAAGGCAAAATGTCTCTCAGGTAAAACATCACTGTTTTCTGAAGATATTAGTGAATGTGATTCCTAGCTATGTTCTTGGTTTGGGCACTGCACATATCTGAATACATATAAGAATATGTTTCAATATACTTACCAAATTTTTGGTGACTGTTTTCTGTACACAGTTCATGGGCAGAGTACAGCATGTTTAATACTATTTTGAAATACAACATATTAACTAAAATAAGATCTGTTTCCAATTCTTGATGAAATGAAATGAGGTAACTGAGCTGCAGCAATCATATTATGGAACAATTTCTGCTATCCAGGCTGCTGAGTCATTCTTATCAATCATGCATACTTAATTTATGCACGTGTGTGTGTATATATCTATCTTGTTTAGCTTATTTATAATTATATACATTTTTAAGAATATAAGACCAAATTATTTTTGCATATCAGTATTCCATGCTTGATCTAGATGAGATTTTCTCCAAATATTGTAGAATGTAATGAATTAGTATGACACCAGGGCAATGTAAGAGATTACACCCACCTGGAAAATTAAGTTCTATTTTGTCATTTTGTGATGTAAATTAACCATTGTGGATCCAGAATCTGATAGAACAATATAATAAAAATTAAATAAGCTGCATTATCATCTAACTGGGTTATTTTTTTTTTAGATAAAAACTCTTTTGTGATATTTCAAGAACCCATCAGTAAAGAAATGCAATTCTTGAACTATATATGTGTCAGGAATGTAGTATTGTTACACATTAGAAATGCAAATGTATTGAATGCAGAAAGATCATTTCATCTGCCTCTCGCCTGAAAAAGGTGTATTCCAGAAGAAATCTACAGACTCAGGTGCTGTAAATGTCATAGGTGACAGTTCTGAGTTTGCCTTTAGGAAAAGGTACATGACTGGTAGAAATATTGTCTGATTTCACCCAAGCCTACAGAATGCTAGCATTTGGGATTTGCACATGAAAGGTTTTTCGAGTAGGTTACCAGTGACAGCTACGACTTCTCAAGACAGACCTGCTGCTGGACAGACTATGTGACATATATACAAGTGCTAAAATAATTAACCAGCAGATTTAGTTTTGTTTCAGATGTTTTAAGAAAATTCAATAAAATCCATGAAAGTGGGACCTGCTGCTTTCAATTTTTCATATCTAGAGATGTTTAGTGTACATTTCCTGGATTAGATTACTGCCTGTTGTTAAATCTGCAGTTATACTATTAAATACTTAACAATTGAAATTCCTTTTCTCTTTTTGTTTTTCTGTAATAACTTCAGAAGACCCACTCAAGGCTCCTCAGAGTTATGACAAAGAATTACCATTGCTATTCTGGAGATGAAGAACCAGCCTTCTCTTGCCATGAGAAGGGGAATTTTGAAGACAGGAGAAAGTGCTTTGGAGACTTAACTTGCTCTGTGGCCATTAGAGGGAAGTTACGGGAGTTGGGCAATGACTGTTGCTGTTGGGAAAGATCACACCTCTCTCCCCTTCCTTCATCAGTAGATGTCAGTTTATGTACCCCAAGCTTACACAGCTTGTAGGTGACAGAGAGAAACCCTTTCTTGGTGTCCGATAGGATCAATCAGGGAAGAGTTTTGCTGTCCCAGCATTCTGTTCCCAAGACAACTGTCTCATTCCCCTGAGCTCGGAGCTGGCCTCGATGCTTCCTAAAGGCAAAGCTTTCTTATATGTTCCTGTCTTCATTTTTAACATTCTCATTTCAGACTAATGGTGAACATAATTTTTCTCAATTTTTTTCTTCAAACTTATTTAAAGTAAGAAACCTATCACTCCTGACAAGCAGAAACTTCCTGTGCCTGAACTCCTTGTTCATGAGGTTCAGGATATCTCCAGTCCAGAAAATGAGATCATCGCTGTGTTTACACTTGCATATATGAATACATGTATACCTAATCTTTTAGCAAGAAGGCCCTAATTCCCATTATTTCTTATGCCCTTCTTGACATGTTACTCCATTAATTTGTGATTAGAATCAACCAAGAAATTTTCAGAAAAAGATGTTTTTTATAGAATTAATCAAACCCAAAATCTCTGTGGGAACATATGTCAGAAACTTCTTACGAACTCTAAGGCTTAGGATGTCCTTGTGGAAAAGAGTCTTCTTAGCTGCTAGTGTTCACTGGAAGTCAGTTATTTCTCTCCTGAAACTGCAAACCACCTCTCAATTTGATTTACATTGGCCTTACTGTTGTCTTCGGGGGAGGGGGGGGAAACCCAACAAAACCAAAACCAACAAAAAACCCCACAGCTTTTCAAAACTTTGGAATAATACAGTTTGCACTGTTGTCATTGTCCCAGTATGTTCATTTTTTATTTGCCAAACTGTTGTGCAAAGACAAACTTCTTTGTAATCTGTTACCTCAATCTCCTCAAAAAAGTTTACAAGTGATAGAAGGGACATAGATATCGACATGAAATACCATCATGATAATCAAGCATTTTCCGTGATACTGAACTTCAGGTGATGGCCTCCTAAACATTTCTACTAAGAGATACTGTAACATCTAGTTTCAATATTTTTTAATTAGGATTTTTTTCTCAACACTAAAATGGAATTTCTAAGCAAAAGCCCAGAGAAATATACCCTCATACTTTTTAGAAAAGTCCAGGTATCTATATCCTCAGGCAGGGTATCCTCATACAGGGTATAGAAAGCACATTTTCTCATCTTGATGTTATTCTGACTTAGTCTCAATTAATCAATGAACATGAGCTTGCTCTAAATGATTAATCTCAACCTCTCTTACTTGAATTGTTTTTCTCCAGAAAATGGATTGTATTTTTTTGAAACAAGGATGTTAACCTCAATTTTCCTTAACTGTTCTAACTTCCAGGCTATTGAATCTGTTCTTTCTCATGTATTGGATATTTAATTATTCATACCAGTGAAATAGCATCATCAGCAAATACAGGCATAATTCCATCTAGCTGTTCACTAACCTGGAGATTAGAGAACACATGGCATATAAGACGCACACTTTCATCAGTTTCATCATACCAAAGTAAACCAAACAGGAACTTCAACCTGTATTTCTCTTATCCTTTAGTAACCAGTATGTTAGATATTCTGAAAAAAGCATGTGTGTCCTTCAGATTCTGAAAAGACCTCAATATTCTTGCAATAAAAAGGGAGAGATTTTTGAAAACTCAGAATTGTCTGTTGGACAGAAAAAAAATTATATCTGTCTTATCTGCGTTTGTAACCAAGGTCTCATTTATTCTGTAGTGGACAGAGATGGAACTAGATGGGCTATAACATTTCTACTAAAAATTTGGAGTGGCACACATACAGCAGCTCATGTGATATAGTCGCAAATCCACAGCCATCCCCATTTTTCACACAAGTGGACCCAGCCTTTCTACTAAACTTCACAAACTTGAGGAAAAAATGGTGTTCATATTGTTAATGGCTGTGACAGATTAAGCTAACGGATGCATGTAATTATCAGCTTATTGTAGCATAAGTTAGAGCAAGAAATTTTAAAAGAATTATCCACTCAGTATTCCATTTTTAAGGTTCTTCTCACAGTTGCAAATAAACATAGAATCATAAAGTCATAGAATACCAGGTTGGAAGGGACCTCAAGGATCATCTGGTCCAACCTTTCTTGGCAGAAGCACTGTCTAGACAACATGGCCCAGCAACCTGTCCAGTTGAATCTTAAAAGTGTCCAATGTTGGGGAATCCACCTGTTGTGGTTTAACCCCAGCCAGCAACTAAGCACCACACAGCAGCTTGCTCACTCTCCCTCCCTAGTGGGATGGGGGAGAAAATCAGAGGAGTAAAAGTGAGAAAACTCACGGGTTGAGATAAAGACAGTTTAATAGGGAAAGCAAAAGTCACACATGCAAGCAAAACAAAACAAGGAATTGATTCACTACTTCCCATCTGCAGGCAGGTGTCCAGCCATCTCCAGGAAAGCAGGGCTCCATCATGAGTAATGGCTACTTGGGAAGACAAATACCATAACTCTGAACATCTCCCCCTTCCTTCTTTTTCCCCCAGCTTTATATGCTGAGCATGACGTCATATGGTATGGAATATCTTTGGTCAGTTGGGTCAGCTCTCCCAGCTGTGTCCCCTCCCAACTTCTTGTGCACCCCCAGCCTACTCGCTGGTGGGTTGGTGTGAGAAGCAGAAAAGGCCTTGACTCTCTGTAAGCACTGCTCAGTAGTAACTAAAACATCCCTGTATTATCAACACTCTTTTCAGCACAAATCCAAAACATAGCCCCATACTAGCTACTATGAAGAAAATTCACTCTACCCCAGCCAAAACCAGCACACCACCACTTCCCTGGGGAGATTATTCCAATGGCTGATTGATCTCATTGTGAAAAATTTTCCTCTTGTGTCCAGTCGGAGTGTCCCCAGGAGTAACTTGTACCCATTACTCTTTTTACATTTTTAAATATTTTTTTACATTACTTTTACATTTACCCATTGTCTTTTCCATATGACTCCTTGTTAAAAGGGAATCTCCATCTTCTTTTTAGTCACCCTTTAAATACTGGAACATGGTGATAAGGTCTCACTTAAGCCTTCTTTTCTCAAGGCTGAATAAATTCAGTTCTCTCAGCCTTGCCTCATACAATAGGCTTCCCAGTCCTTTGATCATATTTATGGCTCTTCTCCAGACCCTCTCCAGCCTGTCCACATCTTTTTTGTATAGCAGGGACCAAAACTGAACACAGTATTCTACGTGTGGCCTGACACAGTACAGTAGAGTGAGATAATGTCTTCCTTAACTCTGCTGGTGATGCCCTTGTTGATGCAACCCAGCATCCTGTTGACTTTCTTTGCCACAGCAACACACTGTTCACACATATTGAGGTCGTTGTCCACCAGGACCCCGAGGTCCTTTTGCACAGAGCTGCTCCCCAGCTAGGTGGATCCCAGCCTGTGCTACACTCCTGGATTATGTCTTCCCAGATGCAAGACTTTACACTTGTCCTTGTTGAACTTCATAATTTTCTTGTTAGCCCACTCTTCCAGCCTACCCAGGTCTTCCTGCAGGGTGGATCTCCCTTCTGAAGTGTCCACTTCCCCACTCAGTTTGGTGTCATCAGCAAGCTTCATCAGGGTACACTTGAACCCATCATCCAGATCACTTATGAAGATATTAAACAGCATTGGGCCCAATATCAATCCCTAGGGACCCCACTTGTGACAGGTTGCCAGTTTGAAAAGGAGCTATTTACCACCACCCTCTGGGTGTAGCCTGTCAACCAGCTCCCCACCCATCGCACAGACCACTTGTCTGGACCATAACACATCAGTTTCTCTAGGAGGAGGCTGTGGAAAACCATATGAAAAGCCTTGGAGAAATCCAGGTAGACAATGTCTACTGCTCACCCCACATCAACCAAGCAGGTTACTTTGTTGTAGAAGGCAATCAGGTTTGTCAAGCACAATTTGCCCTTGGTGAATCTGTGCTAGCTTTTCCCAGTCATGTGCTTCGTTTGACTTGTGATAGCCCCCAGGAAGATTTGTTCCATAACTTACCCAGGGACAGAAGACTGATGGGCCTATAATTTTCTGGATTCTCCTTTAAGTCCTTCTTGTAGATGGAGATGACATTAGTCTTCTTCCAGCCTTCTGGGATGTCCCCCAATCCCCGTGACTTCTCAAAGATTTCGAGAGCAGCCTCACAATGATGTCAGCCAGCTCTCTTAACACCCTCAGGTGGATATTGTCAGGGCCCATGAATTTGTAGGGGTCAAGGTCCTGTAATAGTTCACATACCAACTCTTCCTTCACTGACGGTGGGTCTGTGTTCACCTCAACCTGGATTTTTGTTCCCAGGTTCTGGGGCCCAACAGCACTGGTAAAGACAGAGTTGAAGAATGTGTTGAGAACCTCTGCCTTTTCAATGTTGTTGGTGACTAAATCACCTCTCCTGTTTAACAGCAGGCCAATGTTTTCCTTCTGTTTCTGCTTGTTGTTTACATACCTGAAGAAACCTTTCTTTTTGTTTTTGACATCTCTGACCAATTTCCGTTCAAGCTGAGTTTTTGCTTTTCTAACTGCATCTCTGCATGCCTTGGTAATGCCCTTGTAGTTCTCAATGGGTATTCATCTGCTTTTCCATCTCTGGTATGCTTCTGTTTTGGTTTTCAGCAGACTCAGAAGTTCTTAGTTAATCCAAGGGGGTCTCTTGCTCTGCCTACTTCCCTTATTTTTAAAGGGGATGAGCTGTTTTTGTGCTTCCAGGAGAGCATTCTTGAAAAACTCACAGCACTCGCTAGCTCCTTTATACTCCATGGAAGCTTCCCACGGAAACCCTCCCAAATGAGCTCTGAGTGAGCTGAAGTTTGGTCTTAAAATCTAAAATCTTTGTCTTAGTACTAACCTTCAGCATGCTCAGCAGCATCCCAAATTCCACAATATTGTGATCACTGCAGCCAAGGCTATTATTAACCGAGATATTACAAAGCAGGTTTTCTTGGTTTGTGAGTAGCAAGTCTAGCAGTGCCTCATTACTGGTTGACATATCTAACATTTGTATGAGGAAGCGGTCTTCTATGCATTCCAGGAACTTGACGGATGACATGTGAGCTGTTGTCTTGTTCTTCTAACAAATGTCTGGGTAGTCACCCATAAGAACCAGGTTCTGTTGACCTGAAGCTTGCTTAAGTGACCCAAATATTGCTTTGCTGGCCTTATCATCTTGGTTTGGAGGTTGGTAGCAGATGCCTACTGTAAGATCCCCCTTGGAGATGACCCCTCTGATCTTGACCCAGAGGCATTTGATAGGGCTTCCACAATTGCCGTAGTTGACTTCCATACATTCAAGGTCCTACTTAACGTAGAGTGCAATTCCTCCTCCTCTTCTTTCCTGCCTGTCTTTATGAAACAGCCTATAACCATACATCGTGATCCTCCAATCATGTGAGTTATCCCACCATGTTTCAGTTATTCCTATGATATCATAACTTTTTGACTGGGTGCAGAGCTTCAGTTCCTCTTGTTTGTTCCACAAGCTGTGTGCACTGGTATACAAACACTTGAGATGGTTGGTCTTATGGTTCTCATCTTGGGAGGCATTTTTCACTGCTTTGGTTGGCCTGGCTTATTCCCCAGTTGGTTGCAATAACATGAGCATTGGCACTTTGGACTCCACCCCCTGAATCCTTCAGTTTAAAGCTGGCCTCACCAAGTTGGCCAGCCTGCTGCCAAAGATTTCCTTGCCTCTTCTAGACAGGTAGATTCCATCCCTCCCTAACAGCCTATAGTCACTGAAGAATATCCCATTGTCATAAAAACCAAAACCCTCAAGACAGCACCAACCATGAAGCCAGAATTTGGTTTGCATTATACATCTATTTCTGGCTGCACCCTTCTTCTAACTGGTGAAATGGAAGAAAAGATAACTTGGGCACCAATACTTTTCACTTGCACCCCCAGAGCTTTGTAGTCTTCCTTGATTCTGCCCAGGTTCTGGCTTGCGGTGTCATTTGTGCCCACATGGAAGAGTAGCAATGGATAGCAGTTTGTCCTCTTGACAAGTTGTGGCACCCTCTCAGCAACATCTTGGACCTTAGCTCCCAGATGGCAGCATACCTTTCATGACTCCCTGTCAGGCCAGCAGATGGGCATCTCAGCACCCCTTAACAGAGAGTGGCCCACTACAAGCCCTCATTGTTTCTTTTTGCAGTATCCACTGTGTGCTGCTGGTACAGTTTCTCCTTGCAGACCTTGCTTGTGGGTGTCTACAGCTGTTAAAGCTTTATATCTGGTTTTGGTTATAATGCTGGAGGGTGGGGACTGAAACAGTCCTGCTTTTGTAGGTCACCAGGGTCCAAGGTGCACATTCTCTGTAGTGTCCACCTCAGGAACATGGTTCTGAAACCACTTACCTATCTTCGTCTCAGCCCCTCTAATACTGTGCAGTCTTTTAAATGTTTCCTGCAACTCATCCAGCTGATGCAACAGATCGTCAACCTGTGCATATCTTTTGCAGATACATACCTTTTCTCCAGGAGAAGGGTCTGGGCACTTGTTGCAACCTACTGTCTCTACTGAAGTTTCCTTCCTTACCAGTTCCATGTGGGTGGAAGCATCAGACATCTCAGGGGCTTCCTCTGTAGAAACACTGGTTTTAACTCTGACGCAAGCACCCACCATTATGGCAGAGACCTAGAGCACTTCCCTGGGCTATGAGTCTACAAGCAAGGTGCACATCCCTTCTCATGCTCACTGCTGCACAAACTGCATGGCCGTATTCATGTGCCCTTCTGTGTGAACTGCTGAGCAAATCATGCACCCTTTTGATCCCTGTTTGCACACCCTGGTCACAGCACTCCTGGTCTATAATGCTCCCTAAGGCCATTTAAATCTTGTGTGGTTGCTCCTGGCAACATGCAAGCCACATCAGCCTTTCTTGTGAGAGCTGCTGGCTTCTGGTGGGGGTCTCTGCTCTTCCTCGGGTTCCCCTGCAGGGAACAGGGAACCCCTCTGTAGACCTTGATCTAGTGCTCAACCACAGATCTTACCGTGGCTGCAGGTGTGTGCCTTGCTGACTAATATGGGTAAAGATCATAAAATATAGTGGAAAAACATGCCACCCAATAAGACGGAGGAGATAACTACAGAGCATGTCAGATATTTATTGCCACCTCCTCATCCTGCCTGAATCATTCTGCATTGCAGAGTTGTGGGTTTAGGATTTTTGCTTTTAATTTCTATGTGACAAAAGTTGTTGTAATAAGATATTAGCCATGACATGCAAAATCTGCAGGTAGTTGGGAACAAGCAGTAAGAATTGGAGAGAAGGTTGAAATATGTGGTCAATTATTCCTCTGTTCAAGTAAAGCATTGTGAAAAATTCTTTGAGCACTGAATACACAGCTGGGAGGAGAAAGGGATGTGAGCTGTAGTCGGTAGCAGCATAAAGTATAAAATACATTGATGCTCAAATATGTATAAGGAGTGCAGGCTCAGCTGTGTCACTAGTACAGAGCTGAATGAAAGAATGGCTAACACACAATATAAAGTATAATACGGGTCTGAAGTCTAGAATGAAAGAATTGAAGACCTGACAATGGCAGGATTACTACATTGCAGCAATAGCAGTTGCAGGGATGTTATTTTCTGCTAATTCCTCTGCAGTGCAAATAATAAGGATGTCATAGCAACAATCTGTTATACCACCAAAATGATTTTCCAAACCTACAACAACAAAATGCAAAAACAAGGCAAAGTAAGAGGAGGTGGGGATCAGTCTTTAGCAGCATGATCTTCAACCATGCATTCTCTGACTTCATCTATATGTGTTCACAGGCTAGATCAGGCTAAAGTTTTTCTGCTAAACATTTAGCAGATAGAAAAGGCGGCTGTATACATTGACCCCCGAGATTTCAAAGAGCCTGTGGAAGTTTTATAGCTTACCAAATACTGTGTGGTTGATTCCTCATTCCAGAGGTGAAAAGTGTGAGGAGATTCACAAATATGGTTTTAGTTTCGAAGATCGAATTTGAATGAACTTGGTTTTGGTGGAGCCTTGCATCATCCTTCTGAACCATGCTGGATACTCATCTGCTGCTCTGACAAGTGCCTTACAATCCCCCTACTAGTTTAAGGCTGACTTCACATGCACATCGCAGTTTCCCAAGCTCATCTGTAATTGTTGCTAAATAAAACACACTCTGACTTTCATATTTCTTTAACAGTAATCAAAAGGAAAAGCTAATATAATATTTAAAAGGTGGATTGCCATCAATGTTACAGTCACTGTCTTCTCACACTGGATTATAGTTCAGTAGTGGTCAACAGTTCAGAAAACCATGTCTCTTTCCTAACATGTCTAACTGCTAGAGAATTAATGACATTTACAAATTGTACTAAATAGTGAGATACTGTAATTACCATCCAGCTCAGAAACTGTGTGTAGTTCAAGAGAACAAAAAGTGGGTCAGGAAGTAGCAAACCCTCATAATAGAAGGCTGATATATCATTTTTATTGTCATAATTTTCACTGGCTTCTTATTCCAGGTCTAAATGACTTTGATATGAATCAGGCCAAGGAGCTTCCTATGAAGAATTGTCTCCTGTGGCCTTTTGACATGCGTCCTATAACCACCCGTTGGGGAAATTGCTCTCAGTGAGAACTTTTTTCTAGGCAACCTGTGTTGTCTTATAAGGGCTCACCCTCCATTCCTCATAAGAGTGTGTAGAAACTGAAAACTGGTCATAAGTGGAAAGATCAGGCTGAGTAGGTGAGCTGCTGAGCCACAGTGAATCACAATTTACTGACTGACTGATTTAGGAATCTCAGGGCAGATTGTTTAAAGGTTCATCTAGAGCAATCTGTGTGGAAGCTGGAAGAAAGCCTGTAGGCTACAAAAAGAAAGATTTGTAGTGGGTAATAGCAAGTCCGTAAGTTTCTATGTGGCCTGAAACACTCAGCAATTGTGGCATGTGTGTAATAAAAACAATTAATAAAGAACCTTTACTTTTAGGACCCAGAAAATTTTTATCTTATTACTCAGTAAACATTATTTAAAGTAAGGAAGGAATACTCAGTATAGTTAATTCCAGTGCAAGACAGTACACTAGGCAAACAAACAGAATAAAGAATGTGGTCAAAATTAGAGCACATGGAATGCTGGATTATCAGGTAAAAAAACAACCAAACAAAAAGGCTTGCATAATCATAGAAGCACTATTAGGAAAAAATGAGTTTTACAGAACTGATGAATAGAAGAAAAAGGAAAAAAAGACAAAACTTTATTACTATTTGCTCCAGCAAAAAAAGAACAAAAGTGAATAAGAAGCTGTTTCCAGTGAGGGCTGATAGCTTCTTAAAGTCTGAAACATGGAACAGCTTGTATTCCAGATTCATACAAGCTCCATAATGGAGTGGTCTTGTATGTACAAAGAACTATTAATCAGCCTGAAGTCCTGCATCCCACGTTAAGAGTATATGTACAGGGGAAGAAAAGTAACATTATGCAGTTTAATGTAGGCTGTGAGATTTGAGACTGAAATAGAAAAACTCCTACATTACATGGGGCGCTTCTTACCAAAAAAATCCTCCTTCAGACATTGAAACTGTTGATAAAAGTATTTTCTATGACTCATGGCAGAAAGACACTACAGACATAAACATTTTTGGGTTTTTGTATGTTTTTAAATGTGGCATCCAAGACAGTAGAAGAGAAGATTAGAAGAGAGAACAGAAACTTATGTTACGGTGCTCAAAACCATATGTAACACTTAAAATACTGAAGATAGATATTCTAATGTGCAACTTTGAGATGTCTGTGATTTATTTCTCTAACACCAGAAAAAAACATTCCCCAAAGCAATGAACTATCCTGGGAAAGTATGAAAACTGCAAGTACTACAGAATGCATATGCAAGCTGAAGCTAAAGCAAAAGAGGCAACAACACAAAGCTGGTTAAGCTGTACCCAATGCATCATAAACTAGTGCTTGGGATAACAGAATTAATATCAGATACAAAAATACTCATTAAATGGACCTCAGTGTCAGGGTTCTGAAGAAAAGCATCATGGCTTGAGGATGCAAATGTTTCAAATAGTGAGCATGATTGTTACTGTGCGTCTAGCTAACCCTGTAGTTATAAAAGTATGCTTTGCAGAAGGCAGATGCCAGCTAATTAGTACCTATATCTGCAACCAAGCTACAATTTGCAACCAATAGATCAGTGACATATTTGATTTCAGTTCATCTTCAAAGCCAGCTGTGAGTAATCCTAGCACTGATTTATAAAAATATTCAATAATGTGGGACTGAAGTAGATTAAAAAATATAGAAAAATCCATTCTACTAAGAAAATTAAAGAAGCCTGGATGCTTGGAGTTTACAACAGCTGGCAGAAAGATGCACCATGCTTTGCTGGATGCCAGATGTTTTGCAGTCTACGGAGATGATTAAAGCAAAACATTCAAATCGACATGAAAGTGACAATTACCATGACTTTTTATTGACAGTCTGAAACACATGATGTATTTCAAGAGATGGACGCTACATAGCAAGTTGAAGTTAAAAATAAACACTGACACTAATTTTAGGATATGTATGGATACCTACAGATGGCCAATTAAGTTTCCACATTCTGTGACTATTATTCAGAGACCTGTGAATCTTTTATATGGCAAACACATTTTATGGAAAAGGACAATGATCCAAGAATTAGTATATGGAAGAGCAGATACCTGTTTCAGCTTCAGCTGAAAATGCTGCTTAGAAGAAACAGAGCTCTGTCTGACCCTGACCCCGACCTGTGGGCTGATATCCTTGCCTGGCCTTGGCCCGTCCTGTTCCCCACAGCCCTGCCTAGCCGTTCTGTGGCTGTGTCTAACCCTGGTTCCTCTCACCAGGCCTGATCCTGAACCCACCCTGTGGGCCCATGTCCTGGCCCAGCCTTGGCCCATTCCTGTCCCCAGGGATGTGCCTGATGGCCTGGGCTGGGGCTGCCCCAGTGCCCCCCAGCTGCCCTGCTCACGGCTGGGGAGGTGGGACAGGCCCTGGCTGTGAGGACAGGCCCTGACAGGTGCCTGGGGAGCCCCTGCTGCTCTCAGCCCTCAAACTCAGGGAGCGACAGACCCCAGTTGCACCCTGATAATGTCTACTGCAGACAGGTGCATCCTAGAGGGTGACATGAGCTATGTTTTCTCCTGGAGGATTTGCGTAAACTCATCTAATGCTACAACAATTAATTTGTACTTAATGTAAAGGTGAGGTGAATGTTACCAACTTATTTCCAAGCCCCAAATACCATGTAGTCTTAGCAAAAGAGGTTTGTGGGTTGCACTGGCATAAAGCCAGCTGTGTATACCATTTACTGTCAGCAATTTTCTGTACACAGGGGACTGACAGAGAGAGAGGGGAAAAAAGCCTGTTAGTTGTACTCTTACTGTGCAACAATGCTTTCTGGTCATATCTGGGCTTATGATAAAAGTACAGCTAAATCACAAGCCGACAGAAACCATGGAGGGACACAGAAAAGTGCCCCTAAGTACAGTAGATACCACTGAGACATTAGTGCAGAGATGAGAGAATACACTATTGATCAAGAAAGCAGTTTCTAGTTAAGTAAACTTTGAACAGAGTATATCTTGCATGTTATAACATAGGTGGAACAGCAGAGAGTATTTCAGAATGCAGTAATGCTTTTACATCTTAATTGGAGAGCTTCTAGCCACCCTGCAGGCTTCACGGTATCAGACATCAGACTCCCAAACTGCTCCGATCACAAGAAGCAATCTCTACAAGCTATTGCCTCCCACCAAAGGGGGAGTGAGGTCAGCGCTCACTATCTGTGAGCCATTCCACCACTGCCAATCCACATTGCATCCGCACCAGTGGCGTCCGCTTCCATCAGGTAAGTGTAGAGGTGGAAGAACTTCTGGAGGACCTCCTGTCCACACAACAGGTGCCACTGTAGGGGGTACCCAGGTGTCCAGCTTCAGTACTGCATCCACTGGGAGTGAATCTGCTTTGCATGTATCAGGAGTGCTCCTGAGTGTGTGCTTCAGGACACTGATTACAGATTGAGTACAAATTTGCACTGAAAAAGAACTGTTGTACACTGAATTACTAATGGGGACACATGCAAACATACTTCATACCTAGGAGACTGAAGAGAGTAAATCTGGGAAACGTATCTGTCAGGCATGAATATGAATTATATCTTGGTGCTAGGTGTGCATATAATAGAGTTTATTGCAATAAATGTCAAAGAAACTGTTTTACTAGTCAAAGCTGATTCAATAAACTCTAGACTTTTTTCCTCTGTAGAAACATGCAAATGGTTAAAAAAGTTACCATGAAACATAATGGAAACTCCTGAATTTTAAATGCTTGCAGTTTCATTTTGAAAATTCCAAATGCCATTTCAAATGTTATTTTATTAATCTGATTAATAATTTTTAGTGGTATGCATTGATAATGACATAGAACATCTGAAAATATACTGTAGGACAGAGCAGTACAGATGGGCTCCTTCCTCTCACCTTTCCTCTCATTTCTTCTTATAAATGGGAGGACCTAAGGTTCCTCTTGCATGCTTCTCAAAGCACCTGACAGAAGTACTGAATAGAGTTTAATTTTAATCTTAAGAATATGATAGAATACATTAATTTTCCTAAATTCTCCACACACTTGCAGTAAAATAAATTCTAAATTAATGTTGTTCTTTCTGTAGTTGTAATTCTAATTTTTCCAATGGCATGGGTCAGATAGAAATTAACCATGTCCTTTAATTTTAATGTCAAGTGGTAATTCAATTAACTGAACAACACACAGGATATGAACTGGTCTTTTTTTGAACTTTTATAATTTGTAGAATCAGTTCCTATTTGCTGCATAGTTCAATTGATTGCATTGTTATCCTGAAAACTTACTCCTTGGTTGAATAATGAAATTTGCCCCAGGGCTCTTGGTTATCCTGTAATGTGGATACAGTGTTGCATTTCTAATGTGCAATCTCCTATTGCCATATTGTGTGTGTGTGGTGGGGGGAGTTACTGCCATTAGCAGACTAAAGCACCTCTGATTCCCCCACCAGACTTGTTCCTGGGCAGTTTACAACTTGAGATCTAGGCATGCAGCTTCTGATTAGATACTGACTGATCTAGTTTCTGCCTAAATCTCTAATTAAGTACTCAAGTTCTTTATTGTATCTAGCTCAATGAAACAATTAGGATCCTTATTCTTCTGGCCTGATGTTCCAGATTCTCTAAACAAAACCATCAAAACCATTCTATCTTTAAGAATTGTCTCCACTACTGCACACAGAAAGCACAGGAAATGGATAAATAGCACCTATTGTCACCTTGGTCAGCTAGACAGAGATCAAGTTTCTAGCACAAACCCATTTCAGAGTTAAAATATTGTGTTTTGATCCATTAGCAGCCAAATAACCCACAGGGGTGCAACAGTAACCTCTGTTGTATCCTAGCTATGTAAAGTGGTCTGAGCTTCCTCAAGAGACTACCAGATGATTAGACCTCAGACCAGGCAAAATAAATCTGCACATAACAAAAGGCACTATGAAATCTAAATTAGTCTGTTTCATCCAGAAAGGCAAAGGAAATTTCAAATCCAGTTAAGAAGGTGAATTTGGCTTCTATAGCTGTAGAAGAATATGCAGGTCAGCTGCTGAGGATACTGACTCCAGCTAGTTCAGGTCCTTACACAGAGACATGGGGACTGGATACAGTCTTGAAAATGTCCAGAATATTTAACAGCTGATTTCTACAAACTGAAATGAGCTACTAACTCTAATTATATCCCTCTTCGGTTTAATTTGGCCTTTCTCTATATTATGTTACTATAGAAGCACAGCAGTTCTGAAAGCATAGTGTTCACCAATGAACTGAAAATTACCACTATTATTTGAGGTGGGGTTCTTTGACACAGTTTGGTTAAACAGACATATCTCTAAATTCTAATATGTAATTTGATATCTGTATGAAGAACACTTAATTTAACATTTGTTAAACTGTAATGAGAAAGTCCTTCTTGGCCAAAAACAAGTGAATTTCCATTATTCCCTCTAGATTTATTCTCAATTTCTCTTTTTTCTGCCTAAATTTTTGAGGAGAATAGCAGAGATCTTTTCATTGCATCATGTTTTAATTTATAGGTCATCCCGATATTTCAATATGTAGCTATTAAGATCTATTGACACTTCCAGGTATTATAACCAAAACTGGATACCTTCAAGTTATGAGTGAAGTGACCAACCCCAGAACACAATTTGGAGATTGTAATTCAGCTACTGGAATCAGGCTACCATGCACTGAAAAAAATAGCTGCTTGGAAAGACTATGTGAAAAATTCACCAATGAGGAACAACCTGGAACTACTCAACAGGGAAAAAGATGAGCATTAAATTCCAATACCGGTCTTTCCAGGGCCTCAGTGCCTGAATCATTTGAAGGTCTTTTCCAACCTAAACAATTCTATGATTCTATGATTCTATGACTTGAAGAAGGTATCTTCTTCCTAGAGGGGCAAGGTACCGGTAAGTATTCTCTTAAAATAGTGACTTCTTTTCTAAAGTTACTGAATTATCATGCTAACTACACTCTGTAGTGGTCAGAACACCTCCCATGAAGATCAAGGTTTAATTTAAGTGAAATTTAATCTCTACAAGAACACAAACTCCCATCTGCCTTGTGAGAGAGGTGAAAATGAAAGGGTTAACATTCAGCTGAAATTTCAGAAATAAATAGAAGGTTTGTGGGACTAGAGTATTACACACAAAAAAGGAAAATACTTTTTGACTTAGTGGTTTTGACATTTTTTTTTACACCTAGGGATTTAAATGTGAAATTTATAAAAAAACCCTAGAGGTCCAGCCAAATTCTCCCTTTTCCTAAATAACCAGCAGATAACTAAAATCATACTTCTGATTCTCAGTATAGCCACTACTAGTTCTCCTTCTGGCATACTGAATCTTGTTACTTTCTGTGCAGTAGCCCTGCTTGAACAGGAAGCAGGAGCATTATTCTACACCCATTTAATTATTTTTTCCCCATAAATGGATGGTTAGGCACTGCCCTGCATCTCAGAAACTGGTTTTGAGTCACCCTTATCTGCAAATATGTGTGGTAAGAGCCTTGGTTTCTTTGGGGTACGCTCTCACCACTAAGTACATAAAGAAAGACAAAACTGCTGCCAAAATCTGTAAGAAACAGACGCAAGAATCTTTGAGGAACATGTTTCACGTAACAATTTTTTAGGCATATTAGGGATATGTTTATCTGATGACACTTTCAGAGTATTTAGAAAATTCTGCACCTGATGGGCACTAGCAGGCACAGTTGCTTTGCAGCTGAATTTTTTAGGCAGAGGACTGTTCTCACAGCAGCTAAAGTTCTAGAGCTGTGTTTTAGCTACTGACTTCATTCTTTAAAAAAAATTTGGCCTTAATCATATACCACGATCTCCCCATTGCTACAGGGAAATTCAGAGCGATGTAGCCACAGCACTCTGAGCCACACACTCACAGCAGCCAAGGCCCTGCCTCTTCCAGACTACGCCATGGACTCAGGGAGGCTGGGCGCTCACTCCCGCTGGTGGAGGAGTCTCAGTCCTGGCTAGTGGGATGGGCTTTGTGTATAGCACTTCCACCTTAGGTCAGCCTTCAGCACGTTGTTGGATGTCTGTGCATGTGCCTCCTGCAAGGGGCTACTGTTTTCCCTGGTTTTTGCTTTCTAATTTCTCATAAGCTGCCAATAGCCTCAGGGGTCCTATTATGGCAGACCACTCTCTGTGACTTGTTCTATATCAAAAATCAGTTGTTATCTGAGTTACTGTCAAGTTCCCATCTCTTGCTCCTAATGTGTTATACAGATATAAAGTTAAGAGTTCATCTGTGGATCGACTTTTGGGTGTTCTTTTTTCCTCTGGTATATAGCTAAACCATCAGAACAAGGAAGATGTAGCCCACAGCTTTTGGGAAATCCTCACCTCATTAAAGTTATTGTTATTTTCTTTGTTTTCCCAACACATATCAGATTCGTCTAATGACTTAGAGCTCAATGTCCCACCTACACGAGCAGTGCTTTCAAGGAAGCTTCACCCCATTGCAGATTGTTATTAATGATATCAACTCTATAGGATTCAGCTGAGAAGTTGTAGTCCAAGTCAAAATGTTGGGAAGGGTTACACAATCCAGTTTTCCCCAGGCCACAAGTATTTTGAACAGTGGAGGTAGCAGATGTGAGTAAAGCTATTTTGAAATGAAAGTTTCTGATTTTTTCCAAGTTTCACATGCATTCAAAGTTTAAAAACTCTGTATAAAATTAGGTTTTAAACTATTCATTTTTATTCAGAATGAGAATAAATTTTGATATGGAGCTATTCTGTGAAATAGGTGTTCTGTGTTCCCATCATTCCTCCTGCTACTTTAGTGCACATCATAAATAGGTATTCCAGCTGACCTATTTTTTAATACCTATCACATGAAAATGAAACAATTCCCTGGTGTCCAACTTGGTACTCATAACTAAGGCACACAAAGCCAGCATAGATTATTGAAAGTTCAAATGAATGAAAAAATTAAAATTAAAATGAAATTTAGATATTTCTGAGATTTCATACTCATAGATTATCTAAAAAAAAAAATTTCTTTTTGAGCTGCTGGTAATATTTAGCAGTATGTAACTGAGACATTTATTTATTTGTTTATTGAATGGAAAGAATTTAAAATAGCACCACATAAATGTTTTCAGAGATGTGGATAAAATCTAAATATAAAAGAAAGAAGGCTTAAGAAATTTTCACCAGCAAATGCATTCCTTCCAAAGGTTTCTGTCTAAGAGCTAGGGTATTGGAACTCCTAAGGTTATAGATTATTTTTTAAGCAATTTCAAATTCCTGATAAGGAAATGTTCATCACCAAAGCTCAAGTCAGGAACCACCAAAATATATCTATTTTCTTCAATTGTTAAATCATCATGTTCTTTTTACATGGAAAGCCAGAAAGAAAAGACCTACTAGCTGAAAATTTTCAGCATTAGTTTCTGTTCTTGTCTTGGACTGATTTGTTAAACATAATTTAAAACCTCGGAACAAACTTTAGCTTGCTGCTATTTCTCCACCTGCTGTTTATATTAGGGAAGCTAGATTTTCTAATGATCCTGAAGCTCTGTCTAAAGATGATTTATTGTCTGATCTTGGCTCTTCTGGGTTTTTCTCCTCTGATGCCTTCAAGGTGCTAGTAAGTTCAGCTGAGCTAACACTAACAGCAATGGGATTTTTTTTTTTCCAAATTGTCCTTAATGGAGACAAGGCCATGATTTCTGTGACATTCCCACTGCTACAACTAATTTAATACTTGGTCTTCCATAGTTCTAAGTTTAGAAATAAAGCTTGCAGTTTGAAGGCTTATTTTTTACTGCTTATTTTTTACCCTCCCCAAAGTCTGTCTTCAACTAAATCATTCTTGTGAAAAACAAAACAAGCAAGCTTTTACCCTCCTCTTTGGCATTTAACCTTCAATGATTAATAAAAAGGCCAAGAGACTGATGGATATCACAGAATTAGAGAAAATATAGACAGAAGGAACTATACTAGAAGAGAGATGAGCTAATCTGCCTTTTTGATCTGCACTTTTCTAACAGCTCTGTTTCCTTTCTTGCCTGTAGGTTTGGTTTGTTAAGAACATTTTTGCCCTGTGACAAAACCAGAATCTTCTGAAATCAATAAATCCTGATACCTGGAGGTCACAGTAGCTTCTCATTGGCTATGACTGTCCAGTGGATCTGTCCACATTTGTTCAACCATGTATTTCTCATTGACATGATGAGTTTTATGAGGTATACATGAGATTTCCTTCTATAGAACCTAGAAACTTGTATAGTTCTTAGATTTGGAAGTGCATATGCACTGCTTTGGGAACAACTTGGACCTCAGAAAACACAATACTTAATGTTGTCTATAAAATATTTGCTAAAAGAGTCGTCTTTACTTTTTTCCTTATGAATACCTATGGTGTTAGCCATAGGTCTATAGGGTCTTTCAGACTGCAGAATCGTGACCTGAGAAAAGTGTAATAGGAAAAAATGTTCAAATAAATTGTTTTGGGGGATCTTTTTGCAAAGAAAAAGACTGTAAGTGACTTAATTTCTCTAAAAGAATCAGGCAAACTTTTGGACAAGCAGGAGTGAATCCATAGGTCTCAAAGGTGTACAGATTGGAAAGTTTCTATAGGAAGAAGATACTTTTCTAGTTGTGCAAATCAGTCTTAGTCAAAATGAAATCAACATCTCAGCAGACTGGTATTCATACATAGAATGTTGAGCTAACAACATGTACCCACTAGCAAGATACAATGAGGTTGTAATTGATAACTGGGGAAAATATGAGTTATTTAGCAGTTACTTAGTAATCATATTCTAAAACCAATGAAAGAGAGTAAGGTGAGGTATAAGCTGTTTTTAAAGGAGACAGAAGCTGGTTTCACTCATACATCTAAAATTAGGATATGCATTCTTTGTATCCCAGAGGATCAAATCCTGAACTATACTGTGAAGTTTTACTCATGTATTACTTAAGGAAGATCTCATAAATCAGTATAAGAAGAATAAGATAATATAGAGTTACATATTAACATTTTGGTAAAATTCAAAGAAAAAGGAAAGAAAAAAAAATGCTTCATTCTGACTATTCCATTTCTGTAGGGTTTTTTTGAACAGCAGTATTTCATCTCAAGGCCTTCTTGGATTTTTGATCAAGCATTAAAAATTCAGTTAGGAACTTGACATTATAGTAAGTGAGTAAAAAAATGAATTAAACACAAAGTTCATCAACCTCATCACAATGTTTTCACTTTTTTTTACGTATTCACAAAGTCAGCCCCTAAAAAAAACAGGAGTACCATATGACGTCGTGCTTAGCAATAAAATTAAGGGGAAGTTTGGCCAGGGGAGCTACTGCTCAGGGACTGTCTGGGCATAGGTCGGTTGGTGGTGAGCAATTGTTTTCATTTGCATCACTTGTCTTTCTTGGGTTTTATTTGTCTCTCTTGAGAATTCTCCAGAACAAACCATGAAGGGATGTGCTCAGAGTTTTTCGTTCTCTAGATAAACAGTATTAAATAGGACTACTATTTGACTGTATTTCTTAAGTATTTTTTGGGGGGTAGTTCTTACTATATAGGGTTGTTGTTTTACTTTGATTCTTTACCGTTCTTGCACTCAGAACCTACTTGTTCCTGTAGCTCCACCTATCTAGTAGGTTGAAGTCAGTTTTCTGCTTATCTGCCTCCCTTTAGTTCCTGTATTTGGACATTCCTGGTTACAGATGAGCTTAATCTGAACAGCAAGAATGGAAGTACTCAAATCCTGCATATCACTTAGCCTCATGGTTAGGCAAACACTCCTGGAATGACTGCTGGAACTGAGAAAAAGCTCAGATTTGAAGCATCTTATTTCTTGGGGAAGCAATTGAATAATTATTTTATTTAGCATAAGCTTTTATTCATTTTTGTTGTCATTTTTAATCATCCCTGCTCACTGCAGGGGGGTTGGGCTAGATGATCTCTCAAGGTCCCTTCCAACCCAAAGCATTCTATGATTCTATGATTCTATCCTAGTGGAATTATTCAAAATATATCTTTAATTGATTCTTGCAGGTTTCACTAGAGAGGAAGGAGGTACATCTTCATATACACCAGAATTGTGTTAAGCATATGAGGTAGGTCTTTGATTTAATTATATTAATGTTCTCAAAATGAAGAGAACTAAAAATACTGCTTTTTTTGTGTGTGTATTTTTTAACTCTAAATTAGCTGTGGTGAACACTGCATTCACCTCCTCTCTCTCCACGTGCAACTCCAACAACAGTAAATGCTAAGCCAATTTATCATAAACATCCATTTTACTGCTAAGCACTAGTAAAGTGATTTAGAAGGAAGTGTGGGAAGGGTGAGATGTAGGATGAAGACTATAAACCTGAAAATATATGTGCCTAATTTTAGGAAAAGATGAATATAACATTGAAGCTAAAATCAATAAAAAAGAAAAGTGCTATGGTGGAAACAGCAAGTCAGCTCTAAGTACAGCACAGAAACTCTGCTGGGTGCTGCCATACAGAATGATTATAATAAATTGCGAAGAGTGAATGGAAAAAAGATCCTGACTAGAGCCATTTCTATCCTGAGGATAACTTTATTTTGATTTGTGTATTTATGCATGCTCATCCTTTTTTTATTGCAGATATTTTACAGTGTATTGACTGCACCATACTTTGAGTTTCAAACAGACAAATTATGAATTTGGATATGAGTAGCAAGGTGTAGGTTTTTGTATCACATATTTGAAATTGGTAAGTAGATATAGCAAAAGGTATATTACTATATCTATGCCTAAATGCATGCTAATACTCAATTCTATTATGAAATGTTCTCAGGATTTTTTCATAGTTCTCAGATTGTGTATACAGTGCTATGCTACAGATTGCCATCTAGCTTTTTTTTTTTCTCAGCAATGTTTATCAATATGTAATTATAATTCATTTTAAATATGATGGTCCATTTTGAGGAATTCCAGTTAAACTTCTCTATATTTATTTTTCCTTCAAAATAGTTTTAAAGCTTGGCATATTGTTAATATTGGAGTAACATGATCATACTTACCTAGATCACAGTTTTGTATTTCATAGACGTTAAGTGCAATGTATTTTCCCATCACATCATGCATACTCTAACAGAATGGTATCTATAAAATAGTTTGTATTTCTGCAATTCAAGTTATTTGTGAAAGGTGGGGCACGGTTTATTACCTGCCCCATCCAAATTAACACTTTTCTCGTTAAATGTAGCAAGCTCTGCTTCCATGTACTTAGTTGCCTTAGTGTCCAGCCATAACTATTAATCTTCCTGAAAACCTTGAGCTAGTTCTTGTTATTGTTCACCTCTAGTCCATCCTTTCTGATGAGATATCACGATCGGTCCCTTCCAACCCAAAGCATTCTATGATTCTATGATTCTGTTTTCATTTAGAGGTCTATAAGCCATTTAACTATATTTTATATGTTTTATAAGATCTTTCAACATGATTTTTTTCAGGTTTCTTTTTACCTTTCTTGACTTTCTTGACTTCTGAAAATATGGCTGCAACAGTTTGTCATGGTTGCGGTTTATTGAGGGTTGGTTTTTTGTTTGTTTGTTTGTTTGTTTGCAAGTACTCTTTTTACTTGCTATTTTCTTTCTGAGTTTATTCCTACCATCAACTCAGGAGCCCTTCTCTGGGCTGACTTCAGCCTGCTAGATAGGTGGGTAGAACGGGTAGGTTCTGAGTACAAGAACAGTCAAGAATCAAGCCAGAATAACAACCCTATATAGTAACAAGTACCCCCAAAAGAATACTTAAGAAATAAAGTAATAGAGTAGTCCTATTTAATACTGTCCATCTGGAGAACTAAACTGAGCACATCCCCTCATGGTTTGTTCTAGAAACTTCACAAGCTGCAGGCAGGTCGAGAAAAGCTCAGACAGAACAAGCCTACTGAGCCTCAGTCCTGAGGACGTGCGAGTTCAATACAAGGCTTATGGCAATACTCTAACCAATTACATGGTTACAAAGAACAGAAGTCTCAAGACTCTAACATTTCCGAGAAATAACCGTTTAGGCAGAGGAGAGAGAGTTCTTGTAAGTGTCCCAGTGGTAATGAAAGCTTTATGGGAAAACTTGCACTTTCTTAGTCACTCAAGTCAGTCGACCACAGACAAATCTGTAAGAAACCAGCCATAATTTTCTAGTCCTTATAACCTCCTAGTTTCTTTGTTCTTGTCTTACTGTCTGCCTACTATGTTTTTATTTTTTACTTTATCCCTGCTAGTAACTGACTGAAGCTGGTGCTTTTTAACTGTGAAAAAAAAAAAAAAATCATAATCACTGAATCTCTTATGCTAAGAAGGGAAAGTCAAATATTTGAAGAATTGTAATAATTTCTTATATCTTCTGAAGGTACTACAACTGTAGCCTCTCCGGTTGATGGTGCAAAATAAATACACAGTGTTCAGCCTTTGCTGTGGTGTATTTTATTCCTTTGTTCATCCTTTAGATATGGCTTTTATCCTTTCAGAAAAGATCACATATTTACACAGCATATGGCACTTTTCAAACTGTACTTTAGAATTTACTTGTTATCTTAATAAACAAACATGAAGGAAATGAAAGAATTAAATAGGTACCAAGTTAAATAAATTTAAAGAAGGCCCTAGGGTTTGGGGTTTTTTTGCTTATTTCTTTTAAACATTTTAATCTTATCAAGAATAATCAAAGTTTCATTTTACTTTAACTGACTGAAGTAAGTTAGATTGAGTATTCATGTTAGTCTTCTCCATAGAACAGAAACTCTATACATGAAATTGAAATGGTACTAATTTTTAGGAGAGTAAAAATACTTTTAAAGTAAATTATTGTAAAGGGAGGAATAGTATGAATCCAAATGGAATTACACTTTTATAATAGTGACAATATATTGACTACTAAATTAAGTAGAAGACAAGATATGGTTTGCTCTAGCTATCTAGGATCATTAACAAATGTTACATAAATAATTAGTTTTATCCATTGCCTTTACCATTATTCAATGAAAAGGAGAAAAAAAAAAAGTATTTTTCTTTATATAAAGGTAGAGCATCTTCTAAATAACTACCTACCTCCATACGAGTTTTTCAGTATACTCTGTAACTTGTACTAGTTACAATACAGTATATACATAGTTTTCTATGTGACTGTTATAGGTAAAAAATCCAGCAAAAACCATTGTGTAAGATTAAGAAAAATACAATTATGTAACAGCCAAAAATCTTATTATAGAAGAAAATCATTCATATAAAAATAAAAAAAAAAATTAAAAAGTAATAATTCTGCCACTCTTCAAATGTTGCTAAGGGCTGAATGGTCAAGCAACTAAATGCCATATAGGTATTTAGGGCCTTTCAGGATGCAATTCTAAACAGAAGGGCTTCATTGATGTCATGGGAAAAAAAAAAAAAATGGTCATGTTTCAGTTTAATTCTTTGCCAAGTAAGGATGCATCCTGTTACACAAGTGTGTTTGCAAATCACTATGCAGGTCCATGATGTTCCCTTAAAGGAACAAAGAATATTGTTCTTACCTGAAAAGATGAATACTCTCCAATGCAAAAATGAAATTTATGAGTCTGCCTCAGGACCCACTGTGTGTTTCTCCAGGTATATAGAGGAACTCAGGCTTTTTATCATAGCATTTTACATGCATATCAATGACTTCCCAAAAAGAAGACATGATCTGTGAAAATAAGAGTAATGATCCAAAGTATTGTTGAGGGTTGTTTGTTTGGGTTTTTTTCTCTTTTAAGTATTTTTATCATGGATTTAAAATTGTAATTGTGTAACATTTGCAGGCCATATGCTAGCGCTACATCATCCCTGCCTTTCCTTTGTTCCCATACTTTGTTATTTATGTCCTGTAAATCATGTAATTAAAATTGGCATTACTGAAAAAGTAGTTAGCAAGAAGTAATTCATATTCATTTAGAGAGTAATCACATCATTATTTAATTATTATTAAGCAGACTTTGCTTTGAAAAAATGTAATACTTCATTTGCTCCATGAATATTTCACATATTTTAAAGGGAACAGTAAGTAAACTTACTTTGACTATTTCCCCATGACAACCTCACAGAAAAAAACAGATTTTTATTTTTTTTTTTGAGCTGGAAAAATTCATTTTTTTCATATGGAAACAAAGGTCTGCTGATGTTTGAGGGAAGAAATGGTATGTAAGTGCATGACCTGCTTTATGAGATTACATTAGATGTATTCAGTTATTTTGTAGAAAGCAATGAAAATCATAGTTATACTGGGAAGGTTTGACCAAAGAGATTTTGGTTTTATGTAAGTGCATATGTAAGTGCACTCATATTGCAGAGATTTATCTCTAAATGCTCTGAATATTTTACATTATAAGGTGAGATAGAATAGACCTACAATCAGTGTATGATGAAAGCGTTACCTGTGAACTTTTGATGTGGTGTGATCAGATGGGGTCCATTAGAACATTCAAACACATCTGTCAGGGGAATTACAAGGTCACTGATATAATAGATTTGAAGCCCTGGTGCATTCCCTTGATCTTTTTAGATCTTTTGTTAATAAACTGAAAACTTGAAAACATTATTGTTAATTAAGATCTGAAGGAAGACTCATGACAGCAAGAAAAAGAATACCTTTTTGATGTTTTGGGGTTTTTTTTTTTGAAATGACTGTGCTGATTGGCAAGAGCAGATGCTGTATATTAAGCACATACCACACTAAATCAACAATTCTCTTTGATTTGGCACCTTTTCTTCCCTTAGTCCTTTTGGTACTACTCGTCAAAAGCTTCCTGACATGAATATTTTTCAAATAAACACATCTTTTGAGCCTTCTCTTCTGTCAAGCTGCTTAGGATATTTTTCTCATATAGGGAATGTCTTTAGACTAATTCTCTGTTATCCGTCTCCTCTTGATATGATACCAATGTCTTCATTATTTACTCCTTTTATTTGAAAAGCTTTTACCCTCCCTAGGACTGAGTAAGGACTGCAGACAATAGTAATTAACATTCTGAGTACATATTTTGCTTGGTTTGTTTGATTTAGCATCTTGAATTCCTTCTTTCTTTACCAAGAAGGAATATCTACTATATTTCAGCTCACTTTCAGCAGGTCTTGCTAGACTTGCAGAGGCTCTTTTTGACTGAAGGATAATATTCAGTGAAAAGAAACAAACCAGATGAGAAAAAAAATGGACCTTGCTGTAACAGGCATTGTTTAATTTGGCTCTCTGGGACTGGCTACAAATCCTCCTCATTCTTTGTTGTAGAAATTACTAGTCTGGAAACAAGCTAGTGAAGAAAAGAAATTTCATTTCTCACTGTTTAGCTTTTTACACAAAGTATGACAATCACTTTTCTAAATATCTGCCTTTGCTTGATTAGGTTGCTGTTAAGTTGGTAGCTTTATCTAAGCCTCTTTTATCTGATGGCTTCATAATTCTGATAACATTAAGAACATACCTGTAAGGACTATAGTTATTCATTTGAACAATAACAGAGGACAAACCAAAAGATGAGGGTGGTACCTTAAACCTTAAGGTGAAGTAAAATTAGCAAATGATCATTTATTATAGGCAAATTGCAATTTTTGTTCTTATACCACAGAAAGAAAATAAACCTTTCAATCCCTGAGAGCCCAAGAAAATAGTCAAGTATTTACTCTGGCCTTTTTGGCTGAATTCAATATTGGTTAGCCCTGAGTCCAAAAAATTTTAACTCATCATAATGTGAAACATACCTTATGACACATTATGCTTATTCTTCACAATTGTTGTTTTACTTCATCTGACTGTAAGTGTGCCAGTAGAGTTATTGATGGTCTCTGGAATAAAGACTTGGCCCTAATACTCAGATTCTTGTTCAACAACATATAAGAAATAAAAGCTTAGTCAGGAGGCTTTAATTTTATTAGTCCCTGCCAGGACAGAACATTACAAAAGAACATTACAAACCATTATAGCCTTCTAACTACCCCAGAAATGTTACCCATATCTGTAAGTGCCAGAATATACTTATAGTTTGAATCTGAAATTGCTGAAACAAAGTTCTGTTACTATTATAGAAGATTTTTTTTTTTCTCGGTGGTTACTCCTTCTTAATTTTATACAAAAATAACTCCAGTTTAATAAAATAGTTTGGAACAAAAGTCCAGATGGATGAATAAAATGGAATTAAATGATCCTATCCTTTGCTTAGTCTAATAAAGTTTATATTGACTTTTTTTTCCCAACAGATTATGTAATTTTATTTTATGTGCTTTGCTTTGGACAAAGTGAAATGCAATGAAAGAAAACATTTTTATAATACCAGTGAATTAACTCAATCCTGGAAAGTACTGTTAATGAAATGTTTAGTGCATACCTTAATGCTAAAATATAAAGAAAGATTTCTTAATGCTAAAACTGAAGAAACACAGGAACAACAGAGAGAGAAGGATGGAAAAGCGTGAGAAACAGCAGAGGGGACACCAAGGTCAGAGCAGGAGGAGGAGGAGGAGGAGGAACTCTCCATGCCAGCGCAGATATCCACACTGCAGGCCATGGAGGACCCCATGCCACAGCAGGTGGGTATTTTTTGAAAGAACTGTAGCCCACGGAGAGCCCACACTGGAGCAGATTTTTTTCCCCTAAAGGGACTGCAGCTGGTGGAGAGGGCCAGCACTGGAGCAAGGGAAAGGTATGAGAGAGAAGCAGTGGCAGATAGAAACAGCTGTGTACTAACCATACCCCCACCCTCTATGCTGCTCAGTGGGGGCTAGATGAGTCAGGAGTTAAGGAGTGAAGTTGAACTCTGGAGATCCAGGAGGAAAAGTGTTGTTTTAATCTTTGTTTCTCTGATCTGTACACTGCAGTGCACAGTAACATCATCTAAACAATGTTACATATTAGATAGCTTGTGCCAACATTCATCTATCTATGGCATATCTATAAGATAAGTCTTTTGCTTAATAAAGTCAAACCTGTCTAGCTGTATAAATATAATATCATGTAATCATTAAAAGTATGACTGCAGAGTTAAAGGTTATCAGTACAGCACCTGAATATTTCTTTTTTACATATTATTCAGAATGTAGCTAAGGCCTTACTATACAAACCTTGTTTGATCTAAAATCAGATTTTTTTTTTTTCATGAACTAGTTTACAGACATTTAGTCTGTAATTCATAAATATCAATATTAGAACACTTCAATTCTGAGTTTGCAGTACTTGCTGAATCATATTTATTTTCTATGGATTAGTTAATCTTGTTCTTAAGAGTTATTGAAGCTGAATCTTATTGACAGAAAACAAAGCTCCTATTTTTAGAAATTAAGAGTGGCAGATAAAAGATTAACCATCCCAAGAGATACTATGTAAGTCTAAGCACTTCGTTAAAAATGATCATGAGAGATTGGGGAAGAAAGACTTCTCTTCCACTTGAAACTAGCAAAATGACTAGGATTTCTGTGCCTTTATCCGTAGTATGAAGAATGCTTCCCTTCCAACGATCATCTAGGCATATTTCACTCATTTTCTGGGTTTTAAAGCACTGTCTGAGCTTTTGATCTCTTCACAAAGCTTTTGTACTGTTTTGTTTGTCTGTCCTGTGAACTACAATATACATTTGCTTGTAGGATTCTGGGGATCACTAGTTCAATTTTTAATGTGTATGTGCTGACAACCGCAGGAGACATATTCAGTGACCGAATTGCCATTCTTATTTTCTTCAGTATGAAAGATGTTATTGCCCTTTTACATGTGGATAATTTAAGTATAGTAAAGCAGCAAAAATTTAGCATTAAAAACATAATTTGGAGTGTTCAGTTTTCACAGACTAGGAGCTGGGTGGGCTGGGGTTTTTTTAGGATATATAGATTATTTATGCAAATCTAAGGGCTGTTTTGATTTAATTATTATTAAGTACTGATTTTTTTCCCCCAAATTAGGACCAAGTTCTTCAAATCAAGCACCCTTAAAACAAGGAACTTGTGGAAAATTCTGAGTTAAATTTTGCCAAATGTTTGTGACATGAGTTTCAACGGGAGCAGATAGAACATTCTGGTTCAGCTAGGTGTTATCAACCCAGCTATTCTTAGATCACGTGAAGATTTCGGTTTGTACAGACTATATAAAAGGCTTGTATACATATAAACCTGTGGAGTACTTTCTCAGTTCAGTTCAGATTTCTGTGTGTGATACTCATATATCTTTAGCCATACACCAGTTTTCGCTTTTCATAGCAAAAAATTGAAAGATGATAGAGAAAACTTAATTCCATTCTCTTATCTCTCAAATACCAAAGCCTCAACCTATGCTTCATGTTGCTTTACTGCTACTGCAGCAGTACTTTGTGATATCACAAAGGGGATTTGACTCTGAGTCCTATGCTCAGCAGCCTAATTCCTTGATAGAGTGGCAAAGGTGCCACTTAACAACTGCAATACAGGGAGGATTCTGAGTTTCTGAAATAGTTCTTATTGCTGAACTGAGGTCCATTCAGATAAAAACTTTTTCCTAAATCATAGAAGGCAAGGAGGCCTGTTAATACATATGTAAGTCCTTGGAAATCTCATAGAGTTAGTTCAGCTTTACTTCATATTAGATTTGACAGTTCAAGGGTTGAACTTTTCTGTTCTTATGAACATATATTTGAATAATTTCTTTTTGTTCTCAGAATTCTTTAAGATGTGCCTGACACTTAAAGTCACTGTCTTCTCCCTAGAGAACGTTCATTTTAGATTTATGGTAACATCATCAACAAAAGTAAGAAACAGCTAACAGAAAAAAAGCAAACACAAATTAGTGACTGAAAAAAAAAAAAACCTTTCTTAGTTTAAGTTTAAGATCTTAGTCTAAGATCATTAACAGTAAAAAAAACCTAGTGAAACCACTACATCTTAACAATGTTGTTATTTTAACAGTGTTGTAGCTGTTAGGTCTACTGAAAAGTCTTCAGAAGCTAACTTAACTGTTAGGTCTACTGAAAAACTTTTCAGTATTTTGAAACAAAGGCTGCTACTCTGACGTGTCTTGGTCTTCTGGAACATGAAGAAACATTTGCTGAAATAAGGAATACATAACAAGGTTCCATGTGGCGGAAAAGTGCTTCTTGAGATTTACTCCTGAGGCACAGTGGTATTGAAATACGCCACTGTATGTGCTGCTGTGGTCAAAAGGAGTACACTTTGAGTAAAAGAAGCAATGTATCTTTCACTTTTTCATTTTGTTAAACAAACAAAAGAAAAGGTATCATCTATATTAATTATTCCTTATTTTTTTTCTTCTTTTAACATTTACATCTATGAAATTTTGATTATATATTCCAGAAGAAATCTTATTTCATGTTCTTGAATTCACACACTGGCCATTAAAAATAAATAAATATAGAGCCTAAAAGGAAGTAAGAAAAGAAACCTCATGTACAATAAAAATTTACTCAGTATTTAGTAACGTGAGTATCAGTTCACTAAGTAATCACATTTTTGGTTTGACATAAAATTTTTTCTTTCTCTAAATTTAACTTTCATTGCAATTTTATTCTTTAAAAACTGTCTTGTTTTGCTTCTTCATTACATGCAAACAGCTTTGCAATTTTATCAGAGACATGATTTTCACACTATTTGGTATTTTCAGGTAGAGTAAGTAAATTACATTTGCATATACTAGATCTTGGCTTTTGGGATTCTCCCTGCAAATCCTTCAACTTCTGTACATCACCTTATCAGGTTTTGTACAGGTGGATCCATATGAATAATTAAGGTTTAGCAGGTAATGTCCCCAAAATTTCCTATATACAGTTTACTGACAAGTAGGGATATAGCGGTCTCCTCAGAAACACACTGAGGGTATGAAAGCATTTTAATTCCAGAACTCAAATGCCTAAAAGACAAGCTTCAGTCATCCCACCCTTCTCATGCTCAATAGTATAGAAATGCACAATGACTCTCTGGAAACTGAATATTGTTATCTTACTATGTGGTGGGTTGACCCTGGCTGGATGCCAGATGCCCACCAAAGCCACTCTATCACTCCCCTTCTCAACTGGACAGGGGAGAGAAAATATAATGAAAAGCTCGTGGGTCGAGATAAAGAGAGGGAGATCACTCAGCAATTACCGTCATGGGCAAAAACAGACTCGACTTGGGGAAAATCAGTTTCATTTATTACCAGCCAAATCAGAGTAGGGTAATGAGAAATAAAACACTAAATCTTAAAACACCTTCCGCCCACCCCTCCCTTCTTTCCAGGCTCAACTTCATTCCTGATTTTCTCTACCTCCTCCCCCTGAGATGTACAGGGAGACAGGGAATGGGGGTTGCAGTCAGTTCATCACACATTGTCTCTGCCGCTCCTTCTTTCTCAGGGCAAGGACTCCTCACACTCTTCCCATGCTCCAGCGTGGGGTCTCACCCACAGCAGACAGTCCTCCATGAACTTCTCCAATATGGGGCCTTCCCACAGGCTGCAGTTCTTCACAAACTGCACCAGTGTGGGTCCCTTCCACAGGGTGCAGTCCTTCAGGAGCAGTCTGCTCCAGTGTGGGTCCCCCACGGGGTCACAAGTCCTGCCAGCAAACCTGCTCCAGCCTGGGCTCCTCTCTCTCCATGGGTCTACAGGTCCTGCCAGGAGGCTGCTCCAGCATGGGCTTCCCACAGATGTGAGAGACTGAAAGAGTTAATGCCTCAAACATTGTGGCAGGAAAAATTAAGGTCTGCATAGAGACAAGTTAAGGTCTCCATAGCAACAAATTGGGGTCTGCATAGCACCATAGGTGAGAAGCCAATTGGCATGAAGCCGGGAAGCATGTTGGAGGACGTGCAGTTCCGCCTTCTAATGGCCAAAGGTCATGCGGATTTCATTTGAGGAAGGGACTCAGGACCACCCAACAGATGCTTCATGACCACACTCCCCCAACAATGGCGCCTGTGCAGAAGATGAAGAACATTCTGGAACAAGCCTCAAAGAGGGCGAGACTAGGGGCAGCGGCTAGCCTATAAAAGATACAACTCTGAGAAGCCACATGTGCACCCACCACCAGACGATTCCATGCTGCTGCTGCTCTGGACCTGCCTCTCCTACCCAGTGCTGGTGCTGCTAGTGCAGCCAGAGGCCCTGCGCTCCAAAAGCAGCGCACCCACCACCGGAGGACTGCCATGTGCGCTCCCAGTACTAGAGGAATGCCACATTTACCATCAACATTGCAGGATCCAAGAGTGGTGATCTCTCTCTCTCTCCCTCTCTGCCCCCTCCCCCCCCCTTTTCTTTTCTTCTTTTTCCTTTCCTCTTAGAAGTATTTCAATTGTGGAATCATAGAATCATTTACGTTGGAAAAGATCTTTAAGTTCATCCAGTCCAACCATTAACCTAACACTGCCAAGTCCACTACCAAATCAATTAAGGGGACGGTAATAATTTCATGTTTCCTGGCTTGGTGGCTGGATTATTTTTAATGAAAGTAAAAACTAGGAATCATTAAGGTTGGAAAGGATCTCTAAGATCATCAGTCCAACCATCAACCCAACACCACCATGCCTACTAAACCATGTCCCAGAGTACCACATCTACCCATTTTTTGAACACTTCCAGGGATGGTGACTCCACCACTGCTCTCTGGGCAGGCTCTTCCAATGCTTGACTACTCTTTCCATGAAGATATTTTTCCTAATATCCGATCTAAACTTCCCCTGGCGCAGCTTGAGCCCATAGAACCCACATTGCTTATTGCTGCGCTTTCCTAGTTCAGGTTGTTGCTTTGCCATCCATAAAGTGTTTAACTGATCATTTAGTGTCGTTTCACCTTAATTTAACCCAAAGGAATCACAGAACCACTACAATCCTCCCTGGACAGCCCAATTTGGATCATGACACATGGGGTCACAGCCTCCTTTGGGCACATCCACCTGCTCCGATGTGGGGTCCTCCACAGGCTGCAGGTGGATATCTGCTCCACCATGGGCCTCCCCGGGCTGCAGGGAGACAGCCTGCCTCACCACAGTCTTCACCATGGGCTGCAGGGGAATCTCTGCTCTGGCACCTGGAGCACCTCCTCCCTGTCCTTCTTCACTGACCTTGGTGTCAATTCAAAATGGGTTGGGTTGTTGGTTTTTGGTTTTTTATTAATTTGTCTACAAATTAAGCAAGCTATTTTTGTTATTCCCATTATTCAGATAAAAGTTAACACTAGAAAATGTAATGGTAAAAAAGGTACTTGTCTTTGATAACCTCACCTGACATGTTTAAATAGGTTAAAACTTTATTAGGAACTCAGTATTACTGAACTTTCCCTGCCCTGCCTCTGCTACCAGCTGGTGGTAACATTTGCATTAATTCATCCTGCTCTATAGACACATTCTGTTCTGTGCTCGCATCAGTTCTGTCTTTTCCTACCTTACAGGCTCTATACTTTTCTAAGTTTATTGCTATCTCTTTTTTGTGAAATTATTCAGTCACATATTTCAGATGAAGAAAGGCATTGAAGCTGGTTACCCTTGTGCAACTGATTGTTAATCTGGATGCTATGATGCTCTTGATGGAATTCCTCTATTACAGAGAAGAGGAGATACAGAGAAATAGAGTATATTGATCTCCCAAGTCAAATAAACCTTTTAAATTTTGCTTACACAACATGTGTACAGTACTTCTTATTGTTTAAAAATGACAAAAGCTTACTTTTATGGGCTATCTCAAGATAACAGTATATATTGTTTTAATCTCAAAAAGTTTGGGGAAAATGAAAGGATACCACCAAGAGAAAAATGTTACTTAAAGCTCAAACCTTAGTATCGATTTCAGGAAAATTATTCCCCAGAAACAAAGATAAACCCAGATATAAATCACTGTGGGAATATAAGTTGACGGGTTATAGTCTTTTCTACAGAACTGAAGCTCTGGACGCTGTCATGAAGAAATATATCTATAATAAATTCAGAATCAATGCTTCATTCCCTGTCATACAATGTCTCGAAATATGAAGCAAACACCTTATGTGTGCAAGGCTTTGTACAATTACCCTTATTTTACAGAGGTTACTGAGGAAGATAATACAAGCCATTCACACAAGACAGACAGCAGAACTGACAAAGGATGTGAACTCCTGAGTTCAGTTCACATCACTGGAACACTTTCTCTTTTTTCTTGTTGTTTGTTTTTTGGCCTTTTCCAACTGGTCATTTTAATTTCTGTTCCTCGAGAGGGAAACAGAAGGTGACTGGATATTCATTAAAATCAGTGCTACCTCTGCCATGCACTAGAGGATATTTTAAGACAAGCAACAGAGTGAATTTTCTAATACATCTTTAAAAAATCAAAAAACAAAGAACTTTTATCAACACCTAAGTTGGGGAAAAAAACCCAATCCAAACAAAGAGAAAAGTTGTACAAGTTAGGCTATCAAACTAAGAATGCAACAAGGATAATATAAACAGCAATATGTTAATAAGCTTATTGAATTTCAAATTAAATTTCAATATTTTTATTATATTAACATTAATAGTCAATAAAATTTAACACTGATAGTACAGGACAACCAATTTCTTTGTGCTCTTCAGCTGAAAGCACCAAAGTTCTGCCAAAAAGAATGGTTGTGATATATACCTTTTCTGTGCTTGCAGGCCTCATGAGAGATGTCCCACCACATTTCTGTGATGGCGACTATGTCATAGCCATCCTGCTGCACAAGGGCTTCCAGCTCCTCCTGTTTGTTGCCCATGCTACGTGCATTGGTATAGATGCACTTGAGCCAGGCTATCGATTTCGCCCCCAACGTTGCCATGCTGCCCCTGGGCTCCTCACTAGCCGGCCCGTTTATATCCCCTTCCCCCTTCAAACCTAGTTTAAAGCCCTCTCAGTGAGTCCTGCCAACTCATGAGCAAGAATCCTTTTCCCCTTTGGAGACAGCTGATCTCCATCAGCCGCCAGCAGGCCCGGTGCCGTGTAAACCTCCCCATGACCGAAAAACCCAAAATTCCACCGATGACACCAGCCTCTGAGCCACTTGTTAATCAGGTGAGTTTTCCCATTCCTTTCAGCACTCTTAACTACCACTCTTAAAGATGCAGCTTAGAAAATTTTTAAGTATTTCTTGCAGCTTATGACCCTCTGGTTTTTATATTATATTGATTCTGACTGGCAATATTCTATCTGTGTAGCAAATTTTGTATTAATTGGATGGATTTATTAAACATTTTTATACTTTTGCACACAGTCACAAAACCTCACTTATCTGGCAGACCTGTGTAAAGTTACAAACACCTTTTTTCTGGCTAACCACTGGAAAATTTTTCTCTCACAACCCAAAAAACTGCTTAGATTTAGTTTGATTCAGGTTTTCCCTGTCACCATTAGTTTCCAATCCCAGGAAAACAGATCTGTTTGATGACAATTATAGTGCTGCAGTCTAGATAGCAATAATGTTTGAACTGCCCAGACAGTAGAACTAAGAGTAAAAAAACGCCAAAAAACCAAACCATAGGTGCTTATTTCTCAATCTAGACTAAAGGAAAGAAGTTAATTATTATGTTTGCCAATTCAGCTATATTCGGTTATGTCTGGGTTTTGTAATTTTTGTCAGTTAATAATGGAGCACCACATCAAATTTTGATAGATCATGACTAGTCAACTGGTCTGCTCATTAGTGGACCGGTACATTCTTCCAACATGATTGTGTAGAAGCAAGAATTTTTTCCAGAAGGTTTTTAGTCCTGAATGTAAAATTTAAATAAACCATCCTTCCCAGATTATAGATAGACTGAGCTTTGCTATGGCACAAGTTTATGAAACCACAATCCTTCTTCCTGCTCCCCCAACACACCTGATATATATTCTGCACAGATTATGATATACTTGAGTGCCAATTCGAGATTCAGAGTGAGCACAGAATGCCTACAGGTACGTAAAGAATTTAAGAGATTATATGCAATGGACTCACTTCATCATAACTTTGTACCTTAGACACCAGTGTACTGAAATGTGAGAACAAAGTGAGTATTTTACTGGTGATAATATTTCCATATGCAATAATCTTTTTGAACTAATCTGAAGGCTCTGTAAATTAATAAAATAAAAATATCCAATCCAAAATAGATGTTTTAATTAAGAAATACATGATATACCCTACAGCACATGCCTCCCACATCTGAGAGTAAGACCAAATATTTCTTATGGATTTTTAAAGGAGTCCAAAATTACCTGTAAACCAGATTTCTGGTCACTTAACATGTTATCACATTAGACTAACCAAAGTTCTACTTAAACTAGCTAGCTGAAGTACTGAGATAAATGCAGCTTCTGAATGAATTATTTTTTCATTGGAAGAACCAATGGTGGAAGTCCCACTCCAAATATGTATATATTGATTCAGGTGCCGATTTTAGGTTTGATCTAGGAATTTGTTATGTTATTACTCTGGAACAGTATTTGATTCATGACACACAAACTGAAAGTCAAAAACTCACTTTTAAAGGAGCACATATTTCTAACAAAGCTAATAGGAATTTTTGCAGTAAAATAATTTTCCTTTGAGAATGCCGATTTGATGAACAAAGACTTTTTCATACAAATGGGCCAAAGTTGTTGAAAATTAAATTTACTATTGACTATGTTTCTACATACAGTTATTAATCTAGATTGCCTGCTTTCTAAATAAATTGATGGCATCTAGTATAGAAGACTTTTTTTAAAGTTTCTACAGAATCCAAGTTCCCCTTTCTGGCCTTTTTGATTTTTTGGCAGTAAGTTTCAAAGAATAATTTGAGTTAATAAATAATAAATAAATAAATAAATGAGTCACATTCTATAATACTTAAATAATTTCAACAGTCTGTTTTCTTCTACATGGGAATATTGGGAAAGGAAAAATCCCAAATCTAAATTTTACTTAAATATTTTGTTCCCAGCTACATGTGTTCAATGGTGATTATTCCCATAAAAATTATAATGTGTTATATTTTATTATTTTGCTAATTATACATTACTATCTGTGGGGAACAATGAATAATGTAATAATACTATTACTTGCAGGCCAAAGTCAGAAATATATTCATGCTTGTCATTCAAGACAAATACAAGTTATAATTTTCATAATTTACCCAGATTGGAGTTAAATGTGGACACAATGAAATGCATGGACATTCTGACAAAAAGTGGTTACACCAGCAAAATTTAGAATTAGTGACTAAAATATAAAATATTTTCATTTTGGATGCCAATAGATGTCTTATTCTCAAGCTAGTGTTGCACAGGATCTCATATTCATAGTCTCAGCCTGAACCTCTAAAGCAGTATGGCTATGACGACATTTGATCACTTTTAACCTGCCTTCTCTCTTAAACCCTTGTGATAAGAATATATATATTACTGAGATATTTTTAGTCTACATTTTTCAGTTGGGTAGACTTTAAATAATGTCAGAGCTGTGTTACAGCTTTCAATTGTGGTACTTATGAAATGTTTTGCTAAGGGTATATGTCACACATTATGGAGCAGTGACGAAAGGAAATAGTTGGAGGTGAAAGTACTTTTGAGACAGCTTTGGTAGATTATGAAGCAAAAATAGCCAAGACTGGCACAGCTGATTAAGTGATATAAACAGACTCATCACTCAAGAAGAACAAAAATCTCAGAACTGTGCTTGTGTACTTGTACATCTTCTTGGATGTATCTATTTGGCTGACCAGAAAAGAGAGCTAGAAGTGAAATAACATACCTGCAGCATGGATGATCCTCTGGAGAATCAGGACATGGAAGTAAACTGGGAGCCAAAGTTTTTGCCAGAGTAAAGTGGTTCAACTTCTGCTGGCCTAAAGGATAGGACAGACCATTCCCTGTACTGAAGACCTCTGTAGCCAGTGAGTATAGAATATGTAGCTATCTTTAAATATGTATGTGATATACAATTTTATGCACATTATAAAAATTCTTTCTATAGAGACACAGGCTGCTTTGGGAGCATGCATCTTTAGTGATTTTTTCTCTTGTGGTATATATAAGAATAATTTTAACCTAATTTATTTTTTCCCTAGCCCTGTAGCTCAGGAAAGCCAATATTGCCATTGTTAATAACAAACCACGGGCTTTGTAAGAAACCTGCAAGGGCTCAGAAATATAACTTATCAGACTTGCTTTTTCTGGACTTAGTCTGGCTTGCCTGAACCTATGTTTCAGTTCGTTTAGCCATAACAGCAATTGCCTAACTGCCAGGTTACTATTGTCACTAGCTTAACTTTCTGTGATTGTGTAGTGTAGTCCTTTGTTATATAACTGTAGTCTCCAAAGTAGTTCTATAAGAATTTTAATATAGTTCAGTAACTGATAGAAATAAAAAGTATTTTTCCAGTGTTGAATTAATTATCTATTGCCTCAGAATAAAAATATAGTACAGAGAAGTTCAGTCATGGATGACAGCAGGGGCCTTGAAAGTTTGGACACACAGGTCTATAGGTAAATCTCCAATGACCAGTTATGGATCATTAACAGAAAGGTATTTTGGGAGCTGGGTAAAAAAGGTTTTAGGCATTTTAAAGGGAAAAAAGAACAAGTATAGACTATATGCAAAACATAGTATGTACAGTAAAACTTAAAAAAAACCATAGAATTGTGGACCAATGAAGAAAGAATGATTAGGTGGAATACGGGAACAAATGCATAAAAATTACTTCCAAGGACGAGGAAAAACATCATATCCTCTCAGTGAAGCACTTGGGGTGCTGACAAATTACTGCAGGCTTCTTCCAGCCTCATCTTCTTAAATAAAATTGTTGCCATTGACCTGCAGACGCAGAAGGGCAGTGAAAGAGTGAGGATAACACTATTTGTATAGCAATGCTAACTGCATTACTAGTGAGGCTTTTTCTTTAATAATCAAATACTTTGGACTGTCAGTATCATTGTAGCTGCACTAATATTAAGCTAATAGGCTAACAATGAATTCTTTGTTTTGCATATAAAGGTATGTGTTTTCAACCCAGGAAAACTGCACAGCATAACTGGTCTTGTATCCTGCCCTTCGGTCTTGGTTGTGATTTAGATGCAATAATTCAAGTCCGACAGTTTGATCCAATAAAGAACATTTGGTGCCTGTAAGTTAGAACTTTTTGTTCCCATAGGTTCCAAGACACGAATTTTGTTACATGGACATCCTAGTCAATGAAGAGAACAGCTAGGAAACTAAAAAACTTCGCGCTAACTATTGAGACAGACCATAAAAACATGTCTTAAATCCCCTATGTCCAGGATTAAGATGTCTGTATCAGGGTTGCAAGGAATAGTATGTGATTCAGAGTCTCTTCTATGTATAAGTCCATCCACCTTGTGATTTTTGTGGGGGAAAAAGTGTGAAGAGAAAGAGAAAGAAAGTGTTAGTGTCAATACACACTTTCTATAATAACAACTAGCACATCTATTGAAAAATAAGGATGCTGAGATTCAATATCTTCTTGCTAGGTTAGGAGGACCAAAGCCATATACATCAATCAAAAGCCATAAGATCCGGTGATTATGTGGCTATGACTCTACTTTCCTCACCCTCTAATCTCTGTCAGAGTAAGTCTGGTCATTGTAAAGCAATTACTTCTAGATAACTGAGAGTAGAGAAAGAAAAGAATTTACATTAGTATCTCAGTTGTAAGGGCATTCAGCAGAGAAAATGAATCCTGTATTGTCATCCTTATTCCATGGGACTGTTAATGCCACGCATCCCTTTCTTCTTATCCTTTGAACCATGGTTAAAAAAGCCAGTGAGGACTGTACAAGAGTACTGTTTCACTAAGCGCTTAGTTGGCACCTCACAGAAGAATATGCCTGTCCAAGTGTGTGATTCATTGTGCACTTTGTTTTCAGTTTTAATCAAGTTATTCCTTTGTGTAAAGCCAGCTATCAAGAAAGCTTGTCTCTTGCTCTTGTCTGTTTGTATCCAAGCCCTATTAGTTTTAATAAAACTGATCCAAAGCCTCCTAAAGTCAATGAGCCAAGGCTTCTTTTCACTTTGGACTGGACTCAAGTTGTCAAACCAGAAGCAGATCAGTCAAAGTTGACTGTTGTATTGCAGAAGATAGTTTGAATTAATCGACAAATCCTATTAACATTTTGAAAGTTAGTTTCTGAACTGTGAAGTGGATCCAGAACTGAACAAGATGTTCATGCAGGCTATGAAATAACAACTTACTGTGCACTTAATGTTATATTTAAGCTGATTTGTTTATTGCAAACTGGCTGTAACACCTTTTTTCCCCCACTATAAGGGTCGTAACAGATACATTAGATTACATAAAGTTGATTGTTATTAGTAACTCACACCAAATAATAGGACTAAATAGGACTTTTTCCCCAGTCAGTGAAGCTCAGATCTCACTTCTAGAATAAAATCAAATCTATCTTTCACAGATCTCTCTGTAGAGGTGCTAGTAGCAAATATATCTGATTAATAGCTTTTGAAGAATAGTATTTTGAAGACTATGAGTAAGATTTGGCCTAGATGGACATTCCACAGGCTGTCTGAGCAACCTATTCCAGTGCTTAACCAATCTCACTGTAAAACATTCTCTACTCATGCTGAGTTGGTATTTTCCTTGTTGCAACCTGTACTCAGCCTCTCTCAACCTTTCGTGTACAGCCCTGAGAAAAGTTTGATTCTGTCTCCTCGGTATCCTCCCACAACAGAGTTGAAGACAAGTTGCATTACCTCAGCCTTCTGTTCTTCAGACTGAACAATCTCAACTCTTTCCGCCTCTCTTGGTATGTCATGGGCTTCAGATGTCTAACCATCATGGTGGTTTTCCAGAGGGCTTGCTCCAGTTCGTCAGCCTTTTTTTTACTGGGGAGCTCAGCACTGGACCCAGCACTCCAGATGTGTCACCAGTGCTGAACAGAGGGAAAGGATGACTTACCTCAACATGCTGGCAATGCTCTTTCCAATGCAGCACAGGATGTCATTGGCCTTGATTAATGCAGGAGCATACTGCTGGCTCATGTTCAAGTTCTTGAACTCCAGGACCTTCTCTGCAAGCCCAGCTTGTGCTGGTACATGGAATTATTCTGTCCTCATCACAAGACATTGTTCTTGCTTTTGCTGAATTTCATGGAATTCCTATTAGCTCACCAGCAATACAGATTCCACTGAAATATATTACCACCATTCTCTTTCCACATAACCAGTAAAAGGTTGCCATACAGTGTGAAGAGAAAATCAAAACAGAGATTATTCACTATGAATAAGAGTCCCCATCCTGAAAAATCCTAGCAGATGAGCATCAAAACATCAAAGCCGTTTGGAATACTGCATTTTAAGCACTATTGTACTTACAGGTTTGAAAATTTGCCTGAATTTCAAAAGGCCTTGTTCAAAAACTTCATTACAATAGAAGAAACTACAATCCAGCAAGATGTTTAACACATATGCTTGATTTTATTTGATATAATCTCATTAACTTTGGTGAGGCTAAAGTGTGCTTGAAATTAGGTATGTATTAAGTGTCTTGAAGAATTAGGAATGTGAATAAGGACAGAAGGTCAAAGTTATTTATTGAAGCTTATTTCAAAAAACTTTGGAGGTTGAGGTCTTAATCGTTGATACCTACATTTTTTTCTTATGTTTATAATCCTAAATTTAGTATGGTGCACTGCCGAGTTATTAAACATCTGTATTGGTAATAAATACATGTAAGAAATCAGCATCTCTATGTTTAAAATATCTTCAGATAGATAATTTCTTCAACAGTAGGTTTCAAACAAAAGAGATATGCATGAGTCACTTAAGGTTTCACATTGTAAAGTTACATGAAAATAGAACACAGGAAAATATGAGTTTTAGTGTATTTGGTATTTTGTGCCTGATAAATTATAAATCTTTTCCTGATGACTAGATATGATCAGTACAATATATCTCAGCTGGACTTCCGATACAGTAAGGATCAGAAATTACAGTTCCCTAGGGAAGAAAGGATTAGTATATTTAGAAGAAACCAAGCGATGACAATAATTTACAAATACTTGCTCTCTTAGTAAAGACTGTGTTCTTTCCTATGGAGAAGTTCTTCTACTTAATATTTTCACTGACTTGCTTTGCACATAACCTACAATTGTGTAATGAAGTTTGATGTCCTGGTTTTGGCTGGGACAGAGTTAATTTTCTTCCTAGCAGTGGGCATAGTGCTGTGTTTGGGAGTTAGTATGAGAATAATGCTGATAACACACTGATGTTTTAGTTGTTGCTAAGTACTGCTTATGCTAGTCAAGGACTTTTCAGCTTCCCATGCTCTGCCAGGTGCACAAGAAACTGGGAGGGGGCACAGCCAGAAGAGTTGATCCAAACTGACCAAAGGGCTATTCCATACCATATGACGTCACGCTCAGTATATAAACTAGGGGGAGTGGGCCGGGGGACAGCTATCATTGCTTGGGAACTAGCTGAGCCTCAGTCAGCTGGTGGTGAGCGGTTGCATCACTTGTTTTTCCCTGGGTTTTGTTTCTCTCTCTCTCATTGTTCTCCTTTTCATTACAATTTTTATGACTATTATTATTGTTATTATTTTTATTATTTTATTTCCATTATTAAACTGTTCTTATCTCAACCCACAAGTTTTCTGACTTTTGCCCTTCCAATTCTCTCCCCCATCTCACCAGCGCAGAGGGTAAGCCGGCGGCTGTGTGGTGCTTGGTTGCTGACAGGGGCTAAGCCACAACATTGAAGAATGGCAGAAAACTAGGGAGTAATATTACCCTCAGGAAGCTGTATCGTACTGAGGCAAGGAAATGAGACTGAATATTGTAACATGGCTTCAAGCACTGTGGGTCAAATGAACTGGGATTCACATCTTGAGTTAAACACACAAATACACAAAACAAACAAACAAAAAGTTCTGGGCATGCAATCAGTTACTGGTGCCATCTACATCATAGCCATGAAAAATGCAAATAATCCTAGCATGCTACTAAACCCACAGAAGTACCATGCCATTTTACAAGGCTGTGATAACATTGAAATGTAGAAAATTAAAAAAAATATTCAGAGTAAAGCAAGTAATCAGCTAAACTACTAAACAGGTCTGAAGACTGTTCATTAAGAGAGCAGTCTGAAAAAAAAAACGTGGATTGTCCAGACTAGAAAAGAAAAAAAATCAGAGAAATATGATGACTGTCCCTAAGGAGACAAATACTGAAGAATAAAAGCTATTTAAGCTGATGGACAAATGAAGTCAGGAGGGAAGTGGTTATAAAATAAGCATGAATTAATTCAGTTTCAAAATTAGGAATTAGTAGGATAAGAACTTTTACTAGGATAAGAATGATCTGAGAACAATCTTCTACAAAGGTAGTGTTTCTATCCAATAGATTTGCCACAGCCAGGGACCAGTTTACATGACCTCAAAGGCCAATTTAAATTTTATGTTCCTATGAAAGATATCACAATTTCTTTGATGTATTGCTACCGTATCTATTGTTTTCCAGCTTTGCTGCCAGAACAATTCAATTTCAGTACATCCCACTGTGATGCTGAAAAGTCAGTTGTTATGATTTTCTTCTGCTTCTTTGAAAGTATTCCCTACGGTAATATCATTTTGTTACATATTATTGTACCAGTAATATTTTTCATTTTTGGTATTGTTTAAAAATAACTAAATTAATATTTGTGATTAACTGATTCTTTGAAGTGGCTGAAAATAGAAAACTGAGAAAAGCCTAATGAACCTAACAGTGTACTGACAAGATTATGCAGAAAAAAAATCAGATGTAAAAAGGTACTGTGCCAAAAGTACAGACATTTTTTCCCCTAAAATAATTAAAAATGTGTTTTCAGAACATAGGTGATTTTGCTGAGTCTGCATTTTTTAAGGGCAGGATCTTTTTGTAAAATAGGTGTTACTTAACTATTTTAATATTGTTCCACATAAGTAAAATGTGTGCTGAACTTGATAAGTCTTAAGTATATTCTTACCTGAAAACATGAAGAAATCTGCTGTCTGAAGTAGTCCAATATGTGATTATAATAAATGTTGATTTTTCACAAGAACCGTAGTTCACTTTTAATTTTTCACAGTCTTTCTCAAGGTAACTAAGGTACTGTATTTGTTGTAGTTACATATAAATGCAATTATCTTTATTTTAACTTGATAACATTGACAGTGGGACTGATTTCTACTTTATGTAGAGTTTTCTTATGAAATTTTAGTTCCTTTACCAAACATCTCAAGTGTGCAATGAAAGACTTGACAGCAGATTGAAGAATTTATTAGTCTGATCCAGGATGTCTTTTTATGTACAATCATATCTAGCCTCATAACCATCTTACACAGAAGTCTATCTGATTTAGTAAATGGGTTTTTTTCACATAAATAAGGTTTCTTTTTTTATATATAAAGCTCCACTTCTATAGTAGTTCTAACACTTATTTGGACTCAAAGCAGAAGCTGTCATGTGGCCCACAGTGATGCAACAGTGAGTTCAGAGCAGCAGAATACTTTTATTCATAAAAATAAGCTTGCTTAATTCAATAGCCTTGCCTAACTGCATTTATATTTTGGCTCTTACTGAATTGCAAATATAAACACAGCTAGAAAAAAATCATCCCTAAAGAAAAATGGACTGTTTCCTGAACTGTTATAATGATAATAAGATACCTGATACTTCACTGATAGTATAAAACAGGTTTTAACTGTTTCTAGTGTTATTGCATGCCACCCTCTGCAATAATTAGTTATAATAGTCAAAGAATCACTTTTTTTTCAGTGCCCAGTGAAATCAATAGAAAGACAATGCTTTCAGAAAGGTTTGGGATTATGTCCTGATGCATTTCTTGTTTTTCTTACAACTGCTAAATATGTTACTAGACTTGAAGCCCAAATGACAACAGCAGTTTTGGCATTAATGCTATTTTGGTGTAACTGGTCCCGTCTTACCGTACATCAAATTGAAATTCTATTGAATCTATTCACTTTTTCATTACTGATCAAAGAAAAAATTCCAGAAATATTGTCTTTTGAAAAGGTGGGCCTGTAAGGACTTGTCTACAGCTGTCAAATTTATTGACATAACAGGTCATTAATAATTATTTTAAAACAGTATTTCATCCTGAGAATATAATTACTTTAAAATAGATTCCACATGCAGATCTGGAAGACTTCCAAATCTAGGCAGGTTCTAGTTTAATTTGATTGATCTCTTTTATCTGTGATACAGAATTCCATCATAAAAGAATATTTGAATAGGTTTGCAGTGGTCTGAGGACAACTCCTGGGATAGGGCTTATTTTCATAGCCTTGGTCTTAAAATTTTTTTAGCTGGACTGACAACATTCAGAAATAGATTGTGATGGGCTGACCTTGGCTGGCTGCCAGACCCCTGCCCAGCTGTTCTGTCACTCCCTCTCTGCAAGAGGAAAGGGGGAGAAAATAGGATGAAAAACCTCATGGGATGAGATAAAGACGGGGAGATTACTTACCAGTTATCTTCATGGGTAAAACAGATGTGACTGGGGGAACATTAATTTAATTTATAGAATCATAGAATCATAGAATCGTTTAGGTTGGAAAAGACCTTGAAGATCATCCAGTCCAACCATTAACCTACACTACCAAGTCTACTCTAAGCCAATCAAGGGTAGACTAGACTAAACCATGTCCCGAAGTGCCACATCTACCCATTTTTTGAACACTTTATTGCAAGTTAAAATAGAGTAAGATGGTGAGAAATGAAGATAAAACTAAAAACACCTTTCCCCTGCCCCCTCTTCTTCCCAGCCTCAACTTCACTCCTTCACTCCAGACTCCACTACCTCCTCCCCACCCCAAGAAGCCCAAGGGGATGGGGAATGGGGGGTTGTGGTCAGTCCATAACATTTTGTTTTTGCTGCTCCTTCCTCCTCACACTTTACCCTGCTCCTGCATAGATCCTCTCCACAGGCTGTAGTCCTATAGCCCTGCTCCTCCATGGGCTCTCCACAGGCCAAAGTTTCTTCAGGAAATATGCACCTGCTCCAGTGTGGGCTGCAGGAGAATCTCTGTTCTGGTGCCTGGAACACCTCCTCCCCCTCCTTCTTCTCTGACCTTGGTGTTCAGAGGATTGTTTCTCATCTTTCCCCGCCCCTTACTCCTCACTCTACCAGTGCAATGCTTTGCCCTTTCTTAAATATGGTTTCCCCAAGGTGCCACCACCTTGGCTGCAGGGGTCAGCCGTGCCCTGTGCTGGGTTGGCTGGAGATGGCTGGAATCGGCTGTGTCTGGCACGGGGCAGCCCAAACCTCTTCTCACAGAGGCCGCCCTGCAGCCCCCGGCTGCTGACAGCACCTGGGCACCTGCACCCAGTACAGGTAGCTAGAAGTGTTTTGCTTGGGTTTGTTTTAGTCTACACTGAAAAATAGTAATGCCAATTTTATAAATGGGATTACAGACTGAGTGAACTCCACTGGCTACCTCACTAGATGAACTGAAAAATAACAAACATGAAATGGATGTTTTAGAAAAAGAAAAGAATGTGAATATTTAACCAGAGATGTTTTGATTCACATGAGTTGTTATAATCCATCCGAGTACAGCTCGAGTGTCTCAGTATGCCTTGGCTTCGTAGATCAGTTTCAGTCAGAAACATGGCCTTGCTGGATTATTTCCTTTGCATGTAACACCAGCTTTGACCTTTGTAAGTAAAGTATTTCAATAGCAGGAAATGCTTAAAGGTGGTTTTGTGATTTGTACAAATGTTTCCCAGGGACTAAGCAGAGATTATCAAACTCATTTCTTTTTGACCCAAAGTAGATCTCTTAACCTAGTTCTTCAGAGTCCAAGGACTTGTGTACTAATCCACTAATCCTCCTAGTCTCACAAATTATTGAAAGTCTATTATCTGCAATCTCAGACTGAAGATCTGTTGGAAAGATTGTGACCTCAGGGAAGCCCAGATAGTGAAATATATTGCCCTACGTTATTTAATTTCTCACCATTTTAACTTTTTATTGATTTGCTTTGCTTTGAAAAACAGAACTGTCTTCTCATTTGAGAGTAATTTTTTTCACAGACACACTCTGTATTTATAACACTTTGAGAGGTTTTGGGTTTTTTTTGAGCAACCCTGCAATGTGGTATTGAAGGAATAGCTTCTGCATTATAGCAACTTTCCACTTCCTCCTCCTTCCTGCTACTGCAGAGGATCATGGGAAAAGCTACAAAGGTTTTGAAGCCACAGGGCCCAACATGATTTTTATTTAATTAAAACCTTGTTGGAACTCTCCTTTTAACTTATCTGCCTTCACATTGTAAAACTCTTCATAACACAAAATTCTTCAACAATATTAAGAACATGGGTCTAAGTGCTAAGTTTTAGGATATTATACAAAGATATGAATTCTTCAGAAAATCAGATCTGAATATTCTAATTCACCAATTTATAAAAATCAGTTTTATATAAAATGTACAGAGAGATTACAGTGAAAATATATTTTCTTTGGAAAACATTTGAAAGATTAAAATGGTAATAAAGAGGTTACTCAATTAAAAATCCTGAAAGTAAAAGTTGGGGACATTCAAACTGGTAAATGGGAAGGACCTATCCTTCTTTCCTTACCCAACTTCCATTTCTTTCAGCTTCTTTTTCTTTTGCTATTTTAAATGGATTAATATCTGTGGCCTGCTCTGTTCACTACTAGAAATTGTGTAAGAACAAAACCACATGCTCTTCTATTTCTTTGCCCTTTGCTAAGAAACATATCACATACCTTTATCTATGAACATGCACGTTTAACATCAACACCAGCTTGAAGCATTCTTCAGAACTGCCTGTTTCTAGCAGTAGCTAATGTGAGTTGTCATGACATAATAAAACATATGGAAACATCATTATATTTCTCAGATTCCATACATTGTACTTATGCGCAGTTTCACTTCATATAGAGAATGTGGATACCTAAGAATAACACGCAGAAAATATATTGACAGAAAAAGTGCTATGAACAATAGCTTGTGATAAGAATTGGAATTATGTGTGTGATTGAATGTACAAGTAACCTGTCTTGTGTACAACTTACACAAGACAATAACAATAAATACACAAAATAGGTGTATTTATTGACATAATACACACTTGCCCACCCAGATCATTTTTATGAATTATTGGCCATCTAGGGGAAAAAAAAAAGTCTTCACTTTTGAATGCTGTGACATGTATTGAAGCTATGTGTTGAATTCATCCCCCATTCACACGTAAGGAAAAAAAAAAAAAAATCTGTGTCGGCAATTACAATGTCAAAATTTATTATTTTTCATTATCACTTCAAAGAAGAAACAACTGCAGCTATTCAAGGCTGGATCCACAAAGAAATATAAGGGACTCTGCCTGTGACACCACCACTGGACAGGCTGACCTGAGCTCCCTCTGCCCACACTCATTCTGATAGTGAAATACTGAAAAAGGGTAACACAAATCTGAGCTACCTGCATTTGAGTCAAGATAATCATGTTTCTTCAGTACTGCTAGGAGGGCTTGTCAGCTCTTGTTTTCTATCTCAGCATTCAAACATAATTATTTCACTGTCAAAGTGAATTGGACCTTAACATTTGTATCTCAGTGCTTATGTGAAATGCAGATGTGTAACCAAAAGATATGGGACCAAATAGATTTGAAACTATTTGTCACACTCAGAAATCTCCACTATTCTTTCCTAAACTACAAAAATTCTCTGCCCCTCATGTAAAGGCTATCAGGCTTTTAGCTCCAAAGCTTTATTCCATGTATTTTATCTCTGAAGCCTGCTCCTAGTGTAATGGATGTGTGCTAGGTGTAACACACCTGCATGGCGCACCTCCCAGACAAAAGTCTCACAGGATTACTCCTGGGGCCATTTGCTCACAGTCTCTAGCCATACATCCCAGTCTCTCATTTAAGGAACATTTCCCTGCACAACAGCTCTTTTGACGTGCATCTTATTTCTGAGGACAGGGGTTTTTTTTTCTGTAGTTCCCTTGCCCATCCCCATATATAACAGTTCTTGATTCAGAAATTTTTCAACCTTCTTTTTGACACTTTCCTCTGTCCACTTTTGATTTCCCAGCAAGGAAATTAGTCTCTGCCTTTATTTCTAGGAGACAATTTATCTTCATTTGAGATCTGTCTTCTTGAGCTCCTTGACTACAAAGATAATCACCAAAGCAAGGACATTCCTACTCCTTCTTTGCCCTCTGTGTCCTGAGGCATGGGTAGCCAGGAGAAGCTCTCCAGCTTCTTGTGGGAAGCTGTTGCCATAGCCCAAAGTGCTGGCAGGAGTTGTTTAGCTATCTGGAATCCCTCTGCTATCCAGTTACAATGATGAGGAGGAGAATTCAGACAACTCCAAACTGGTGTGATAAAACTCCCCCTGTTGTTTGAGCATCATCCACACAATACTGTCAGATTTGTTTGAAGAGTGGAGGAATTCAACTACCAGTGGAGACCTAAGAATTAACAAATTCTAATTTGCCAGAAGATACAGGAGGTACACTTGTGCTATTCCTTCCTTGACTTTACCCCTCAGCACTGCTTGCAGTGCTGTAGTGTTTGCAGTGCTGTAGCTGTAGAAGCCAGCGTGTCCTGTTCCTTAGAAAAAGAGCAGCAAGCAATACAATTTCCCTGGCTGCCCCAGTTGCAACCACTTCCTGAAAAAAGTGTTCATACCATGCATTAGTACTTTAGGACCAAAGACTGGAATCAAAGAGTCTTCGCTCCCTGACTGCATATTGCTCAATGGTAAGCAACAGAGCCAGGGTTCCGTTTTTATTTTCAGGCACAGGCCACATGGCTTTAATTCTCTTCTGTATCGTGACACAGTTTCAACAGGGAAGTGGGAAGGCATTTCCATAATTTGGTGATTAATGTTTTTGGCACCAAGGTACATTACTGGACTCAGCCTACATCTGTTCATACGCAGACATGTGATTATCTCCAAAATTTCACTCCAATAATTCCTAAAGACAAGAATAGGGATAAATGCTTTGCTCTTCCTGATGCAAGGGAAGCATTCAATCATTTTTGTAGCAAGTTTACAGGCAACTGTAACTCTTTACCTGCCTGCCTGTATAAGAGGTTAGACTACTCATTCGGTAATTTCTTCCTCAAGTTCTTAACTTGTGGGCAAGCTACAACACATTTTTCAGAATGAACTAACACATTTTATTGCTTGAAATGTCAGCTTGGAATTTGTGCCATACTGTTTTAAGTTGGAAGAGACCATGACATTGTAGTCACCAAATGATGTAAGATGTTATCTTCAGTATTTGTGGGATTTTTTCTGTGTTGAAATACTTTCCAATAGCCACTTCTACAAATTTAATTTGGTCATCTTCACCAGTATTTTCAGCATATTGAAAACTATATTTGCACGAGGCAATAAAATCTTCACTTTACTATTCAGTTCTTCCTATTTAGGAATTAAATAAAGTCCATTCCAGCGTCTGAAGATCAACCATCAATCAAGATTTAAATAGTGTGTTATCATACTGAGAAGTACAAGTTTATTGTATTGATATGGATCTTTAGTATACTCTGGAGTTACCTCAGGTTCACAAAGCAATTAGCCAATAATGTTAAGAAGTTATGGCTAATTTAGCTAATGCTTAATGAAGCCTACTAAAGCTGTCAGGATTGATGAGCCCAGTGAGATTTTGTGCAAGAACACACATTAAAGTTAGGGTCCTCATCTCATTTTGGCAGATTAATCATTATCCTAAATGATAGTGTTTCTTTCTAATGATATGAAAAGGATGTGTTTTCTTCTTTTTAAAATTTCTTAATGGTTTAAGTATGTGTGTAGCACATGGATTTTATGTCTAAGGAAATAGTCTCTGGTGAACATCCATCCTTACAAAACAGGTAAAGTAGACATATGTTTAAATGTCACAATTACTGGGGCAAGCAACACCTATGTGCATTGTGGTGTTGGTATTCTTAAATTTCAAGAAGTTTTGTTTCTGCTGCTATGTTTCATTAATATGCTGGTATGTTTCATTATTACATTTCATCAATTTCTTGAATGAATCATTAGCGTTCAATGAAAAGATGAGATATTACAATAAATCTAAACAAAAAGATATAGTAGAGAGGAAATTTACATCACAAAATATTAAGTGAAGAAAAATTATGACATATCTTATACACAGCAGCTTGAAAGTTGTAGTCTAAAGGAGAAACTCCTTTCTGAATTGGCTTTATCTTTTATTCATGAAATGTTCTGTGCTTTTACAAGCTGTTATGCTTTTCCACACAGCTTATGTGACAGCATAGATCCCCTTCCTTCAGAAAGCTCAGCACCCCACTGTGTGTAGTTCACTTGCTTCCAAGCTTACAAATTCAGGCAATGCATCAGATGCTAGAATAAGAGGTAAAAAGCTTCCATAAAAAAATACATATTCCACACTGCATATATGCATGCATACTCAGACAAAAAGGAGAACTTCCCTAAAAGAAAGACTTCTATCTAGTAGGGATATTGGATGAAATAATGAACCGTTTAGTTTGGAAATTTGATATAAATATGAAGCATTGCTTCTATGAACGGAAAAAAAAAAAAAAACCACAAAACCAAAAAAAAACCCAAACCAACATTTCTTTTCACTTAGCTAGTAATATCAGTGTTTTGCTATTGGGACTCAGGATTATGATGTTATGGACCATTTATCTTATTAAGGGAAAAAATACATAAGTGATTCTGTGATTAACTGTGTACCTAAATGTGATGAAATTAGTTTATCAAAACCAGAAAAGTAGCATAAAAATACATGTGAGTTTAATTGGAAAAAAAAAATTAAAAAAATTATGCCTGTAAGTTCTTTTTTCATTTTGTATACATAAGGGTTGTGAAATCTTCTACTGCAAAGGAAAAGGGGTTTTCTTTCCTCACTGTATTAAATCATACCTAATAGCAGGACACTCTTTTATGAAACCCAGTGTTCAAAATGTATATGGTATATCCATTTATGCTTTTTTTTTTTTTTTCTTTTTAATTTATTGACAGATAGGGTACAAGCCTTATATAACTTGTGGGAAACTTCTCAGTCCTATTATACAGAAGCAAATGATCTCCCTCTCTTTCTTCAGAAGAGTTAGAAAACTTGTGTAATTAACTAATGGCACTGAAAGAATACAGAAAATAGACAATACTGTTGTTAAACTCTAAAAGAAACAAAAGTGGCTTGGATGAAAGTGTCATATAAAGCATTGTAGTAATGTATCACATAAAAAGTAAACACCACCATTTTTGTACAACGAGAATATTATGAATAGGAAAACAGAACTGGAATGTTCTAAGCCAGTCATTGCTGTAAGAAAGGACATGCTAATAAAATAAGGAGCCTCAAAATAAATTTGACCACTCATAGCAAGGACACAGCATCATTGTAAGCACTTATTTCCCTCCCAAAGAGAAATATTAGGAGTTCATCGTATAAAACTATCATATGCAAATTACAAGGAGATATTATGTTAAGCAAATTTATTATTAGGGATATTATTTTGCATAAGTTACTGGACAAAAGATACAATTTAAAAACATCCTTATTTCCTGTTCACAAACTATTTATAAATTATATAATGTGATAAGTGTATTTCAGTGTTTATTATATTTTAAAAGTTTGTGGAGTTTTTTTCTTTACTTGTGGCTTCCTGTAATTACAAAGTTGATTCATCCTCTTTTTAGGAACTTTTTATTTGTGTTTTGCAGCAACTAATAATGCTTATATGAGTACTTTTCCATTTAAGTAGAAATTTACATAGGTGACAGGTATGTCAAAGATTGTATATACAGAGAGGGAGAGAGAAGGAAAGAGAAGAAAACACAGATGTATGGAATGGAAAAAGTGACAGCAGGAAATTAGAATTAATAGATTTGTATTTAAAAAGGAATTCAGAACTGAAGTGTTGGATTTAAATGGCAAACTTTCAGATATATTAGAACCATGGACAAAAAGAAATTCTAAATCAATTTCGGATGGTATTTTTATAATATTAGTTCTGGTCATCATACTTTAACAAATAGTTAGATTCAGACAGGAAATATTTGGATACCATAAGACAATTGGAAACAATCTGTTTCTTCTAATTAATCAAAATAAGTGCTGTCTGTTTTTTATATTTCCCCTTGTCCACCTCTCCCTTTCTTCTCACACATAAATAAATCCAGCTTCTGTTTTATTATGCTGTCATGAAAAAAAACCAAATTGATTGTATAGCTCCCTGAATAATTAATCATCAAGGTGAACAAGGTCTGTAGAATTTGGACTATTGCAGATATAAGAAAATTACATTTGAATATATTATTAGCATTTCTTCCAGATGACATTTGAAGGTAACAAATTCTGAATATATTAGCAAATCAAACTTCCCTGTTTGACAATTGAGTGCCAGAAGATTTTAAAAGTTGTTATGTTTCTCAAAGGAAGAAATAAACCACAACCACAAGACCCCCAAAGTAATATACCTTTACTGAATATGGTTTCCTCAATGCAAAACACCTTATCAGCTCCAAAATTCAGTTCTTACTAGCATGAGTTGATGCAGAAAACCTGTTGGTTATTAGAAAGCAGAAGTTATAAAAAGATAAATAAATGGGAATTACTTTGCAGAGGGATGGAAAGACTCCACAAACATATAAGTTCAATGTTTGTCCTTAAAACTTTCACTTGTCTGCTATAACTTTATGTGTGTTTGTCCTTAAAACTTTCACTTGTCTGCTATAACTTTATGTGTCTCTAATCATATTTGGTATCTTTTCAATAGTTGTTATATTAACATTGGGCAAACATGCAATAAACTGTTGTAAGCTTTATTTAAGCAAGTTTAGAAAAGTTTTTCTGTCACATCTGTACATGAACTTGATATCACAATATCCAAGCTTACCAACCTATAGTTCAGCTTTCTGTAAAATATTATGTGAAATACGATCTGCAAAATTATCCCAATCTATATGATATGCTGTCTGTTAGCATACACACAAAAGTGATGAAAAAATTCATTATTTACACATAAAGGGTTATTACATATATTCATCTGTCACAAGCCAAACTTACTCGACGCCACCAAAATAGAACTATTATTCTGATTATAATTATGCAATCTTTGCTATTAGTACAAAACAAAAAAATAAACAAAAAACTCATACATTGAAGTAATAATAATGTGAATGATTTGATTTTGGAGGAAAACATATTTCTTAGGTGTCAATCTTGTAACAACCTCATATATACACTATTACCTACAGATACCTTAGTAGTGCCATTGATCATTTATTTTTATATATTTATGCTATATGTGAGAAATATCTGCTGCCTGAGAAACTTTACTTTGTCACCTGGAATGTTCAAACCCTTAACTGAATACCACTGATTTCAGACCGAACAAAAAAAAAAAAAATATAGAGGGAAACACTAGGTTTTAGGTATTGTATTTCAATAAGTCTTTAATACTGAAGATATTGTTTTTCAACTAGAAAGATCATGTAATGCTGTAGATAATATAATGTAGTGTAAATAGTGGAGTCCTATGGAAAAATATAGGTAGAAAGGGAATTAGTAAAAAAATATGGACACTTTTAGTTAAAAACCCTGAAAGCCCAGCTGATAGCCATTTCAGCGATTTAGGGACAACTTCTATGAAGCTGTTCTGTGAAAGCTTGAGAATATTTGTAAGAAAACAGGAAATGCTATTATGTATTTTTGAGAAATACATGAAATAGTTGGGTCTTCTGCACTGTACATTTACAAAAACTACAACTTACAACTATACAACTATACTAATTACAACTATATACTTCATCTTTGATTCATTTCACCTAGAAATTGAAACAACGGGTATCACATAGAGGGAAAAGAAAAAACAAACAAACAAACAAAAAAAACCAACAAACAACTCAGAGAAACTCTCTCTTTGTAATTATTTAAAATATTTTTTTTTTACTGAGACCACTAATTCCATTTGGGAGCTTAATCACTAAGAAAAAGATTGGGTTCACATTCCTATTCATTGAAGAGAGAAGACTTTTAAACTTTTATTATTATTTTTAATTGTTTTTCAGCAACACTTGAGTTGGTCAGCCTGCTTTCAAAATACTGGCATTTAGATAACAGGCATTGTTAAGTATGAATTATTTAGGGGATATTCTAGACATGCGCCAAAATTCTGATAAGAATCAAAGAAATGGCATATTATAAATTCAGATGTTTTTGCACACCTAAGATAAGAGAGAGATTCCAACTGTGAAATAGGTACTGTTGTAGTAAAACAGGTATTTTCTCCAGTAAGAATCATAATATGTAGTTTGACCTTCTCCTGCAGCAGTGGATTCCCAACACAGACAGCCATTTGCACTGATGACTGGTGACTTAAAATAAAGATCAAGAGTACCTAGTGTCTGCTTTTCCTTTCTTCAGATCAAATACAGACAAGTCAAACTCCTTTGTTTACTGCAGTCAGTAGTTCACATTTGCTTTTTCTGTAATGGAAACCAAATTAATACATCACATATCTTTGCTTCTGAAAATTACCACATATGTTCAGAATGTTACCCTTGAATAACTTCCATATTGAAAATACCAATTGCAATCTGACAGTTTGTTTAACTAAACACAATTGGAGTTCGGCTGGAAATCTCATTTGTAAATGGCACTGTAATGAGAGATTTGCAGGGCAGCTTTTGGGTTATTTTGCTTTAGGTTTAATTTTTAAATGACTGATTGAAAATGAGGATTTGCATAGTCCTTAATCACAGCTAATGTGCTAAATAAAGTCTTTTATTTCTCTTTTCCTACTTTACAACTGACATGGAAGGTTTTTTTTTATATATATATATTCATTTGGAGTAAAATCTGCATAAGTAACTGGTTCAGGAATACAAGATTCGTATTTTTCCTTATCTGATAGATTGTTTTCCAGTAGGCAAGTAGAATATTTGGTTGCATGAGAGCAGAAAGAAATTATTTTTTTTAATATAATTTTTTAAAGTAAAATTCAAAATAGTTAAATTAATTGAAAGATACTGCTTGGTTACTCTGTTGTAGGAAAAAAAAGCCCCACCCCATGATCACTTCTTTCTGTGTAGGAAAATCACTGTATCCCCACTTCCATGTTTTATATTAAGCTGAGTGCTCTTTCACAAGACGTTCTACCAAGGTCAGGGGATTTTTGCAAGACAATATTACAATCTGATCCTGTTATGACTCAGCCATGATAAACTGTTCCAGGGAAGTGTAAAGTGAAAAGACAGTACAAGAAGTCTTTGTGATTTCTGCTTCCCACCACACTGTTCAAATACACAGGAACAATAATACATAGTTAACTTAAGAAGTAACAGGTTTCCTGCTCTTGGGCTACCTCTGCACTCCACATATGTACAGGACCAAGAATTTAATAAACTTCTTAGCACATTATTGGACATTAATTTTGAGTGTTTAGGTACTTTAATGATACATTCATATTTTGGCTATTGCAATTTAATACATGATTTGCCTGTGGGTTTTTTTTTTTTTTCTCTCTCCCAGTATCAGTCAGGCCTTCACATACTGCAGATCTTTACTGTTACCTCTGCAAATGAGTGAGAAATGTTTTTCTACAACAGTTAAAATATAAACTACCATATGAAACAAAAGCTTTTGTTAATTTTGTTTGCAGTCAGCTATGATTTCAGAAAGGTAGGTCTATTTATTACAAAATATGTGTTTGTAATATTTATAAATATTATTTCCTACTTACTTTTGTATTTATTTATAATGCTCCCATAGCCTGTTAGCTGATGATTAAAAAAAAATGAAAGTGTAAACTTTAATCATGTCAGACTAACATATGCAGGATGAAGCCTGAAGAATGCCTGAAGCAAGCACTGATTTTCTGCACATCTCTCACTAAGAAAATAAATGTTTTAATTTAATTGTGGGTAGTTTACTTCCAGATGAAGCAGGTAAAATAAAATTTTACCATAAATATCTTTTGACCTTCTTTTGAATTTTCATCTTTTTCTTATACTATGAGCTGACATAGCTAATGGGACTTTGGGAAGACCTTGAACAAAATTCAGACATACCACTGCAATCAATGTCACTACTTATTTTAATGAGTCCAATTTCCCTTCCATGAGCAGGGTGGTACAAGGATTTTAACTACTTTTTCTTTGTGTATTGATTGTCACTTACAGGCTGCTGAACTGCTGAGAACCGCATGGGAGGCCTCCTTGGGTCATAGGATGCTTATTCAAGAGGAATAGAGCCCCACTGTGAGACTGGCCAGCTGGCACTGCTAATCATGGTATGCCTGACACTGCAGCAAACACTGCTGTGCATTGCTTCAGAGCCCCTGCAATTAATTCCACCGTAAATTACATGGAAGATGAGGCACGAAGAACCCTATTTCTGGAAATCAGGGAAGACTAGTTAATACTAAGTAATAAAGTATTTTATAGATGGTCCTGGATGGTATTAAAGGTATATTTAGATCTAGTTTATAAATAACAAATAACTTTTATGTGATTTACAGTCAGATCAGTAGCAGGAGAGTGTCACAGAACCCAAAATATCAATACATTGCTTTGATCATTGACTGTAAGTACCCCAGAAAAATTTTTAAAGAGGGTCTGTAGCCATTTGTGCCCCATGACACTGACACACTTCCTACTAATAATTCACTACATTATTATAATAGAAATACAGTAGAAGTTGTAACTGAAATTTAGAAATAAAATCAATAAACACTTTAGCCATTTTAAAACATTTTAAAAAGTGGAACTGTAAAGACATTACAAGTTTAACTTTAAATGTATTGACCAGAAATTCAGTTATTTTGTATACCTGTAAATGTCTTATTTTATTTTAGTCTAAATAGGAAAATACTCTATATCCCTATTATGTACAGTTGACCTAATATTGAATAACTTAATTCTTTTTTGAAAAGCATTATTGAAAAGTAAAATAAAAATATCTTCATATTAATATACTGATTTCTTCTAGTCAGGTAAAGGATTAAGTGTATAAAATTGATTTAACCTCATCTCTAGTGAATGACTCCATGGAGGTAATACATTTATATACAACCAAAATGTAATATCAGCAGTTAGGAAACATTTAGTAAATACAAATTTTTTTATTGTATACCTATATAAAATATGAACTAAATTCCTTAAGCAATTTCTATGAACAATGAAGTTTTGAAAAAGGGTTAAAATTTTAGTGTAACACTTTTATTCAAAATTCTGCTACATGTTATCTTAAATAATAACTAAAGTTCCAAGCTAACAGTTCAGGTTAAAAACTTTTATTTAACAGTGTAAACTACAGAGGAGAGTAGAACTGGAAAAGATTTTATGTTATTTTGGCTTCTGATCTGGAAAAAGTAACCTGTGAGATCAGCTTCTCCCCTCAGGGAAAGTGAAGATTCACATTATGGTTCTTTATGTGGTTCTCATCACCATATTATTCAGGTACTTCATCTGAAAAAAGGTCAAAGCTTTCCTTTGTCTGGACAAGTAAAAATTTCTAGTGTATTTCTCAAGCACAGAAATAATGTCACAATCTCAGAGGCCAAATGTGGCATTTTTCCACCCACAAGAAAAATGTCTTGAAAAGATATACCTTTTTGAAATAGAATTTAACAGTAAGCCTTTGTTGCTTATATTAAAATGGCAAGATGCTAAATTTCCTTTATTTAAGGGAAGGCAGAAAGATAGTATTATCGGTCACTACTGAATACTTTGGTTTATATTTCACTTACCTTCTGCTAGATGTCTCCTGCACTGCTATCACTATAAGAAAGGAAATACCACCATTTTAAGAGGAAAATACTCTCCCATTTTCTTTACAGCCTGCGCAGGAATTAATTTCACACACAATAAGCAGAGATCCTGAATGGAAAAACTTATTATTTCATCATCTATCTATTACAGGTTTTAAAAATAACTTAGGTTTTTCCTGATCTGTAACTAAAGTCTCATTTGATGTAATTTATATCCATTACTTCCAGTTCACTCCACTGTGGGCATACAGAACAGTTTATTTTATCTTTGGTCTTTGCAACCATATTTTTGTGTATTTGAAGGTGGCTATAACTTCCCCTCCCGCCCCCCTGAGGTAAACCATCCAAATGTTTTCAGACTGTTCTTGTAAATTGCTTTTTTCTACCCCTGTCTCTTCCCAGCTGATCCACACATTAGAAACAGGGTATACACTGTAATTTAACACCTTCAGGTAGAGAAGAGACATTACCTTTACAGACACCACATAATTGTATATCTGTCTTTTTCAGAACAGCAGGCTAGTTCAACAGTAGTTCACTATAGTTGCTTTGTATCATAATCCCCAAATCCTACTCTGGAGAATTGCAGTCTACCCTCACACTGTTCTTCCAGTTTGTGAAATCATTTGTTTCCATCTAAGTGTAGACTTATGTCTTTGACTTCATTAAACACTGTTCTATTTTTTTCATACCAGTTTTCCATTTTCCAAAACCAGTTGGAATTCAAATCCAGTCCTCCTGCAACTGCAGTTTCCCACAACGTGGTGATGTTATATGGATGTAAAAATATTAAATTTCTGTTCCAACATCCAACTTACTCTCAAGAGTACTGAATAGCCTTGAATAGTACTGGACAGAAGCCAGGGGAAGAGAATCTCAGTATGTACTTTGAGTTTGAAAGAGATCCATTGATAACACTTTCTGAGTACAGTTTTGCATCCATCGATTCTAGGTGAGTTATATAATTTGTCCAGGTTCCACTCTGGAGAATTTTTAAGGTGCTATTACGTGAATCAGATTAACAATAAAGGTTTGTTGGTCCACGGGTAGTCTAAGCTATTTTTTTAATCTGTATGTATTTTCTCTTCCTGTCTGATGGGTTGTGGTTTAGGTTTTGAAATTATGTCGTTCTGAATTGAAGCAATTTCTTATTTGTACGTGGTATACGGGTATGCGTATTTTCCTTTGGACATAGAGATTTTTTTTTTTGTTAAATATCCATACTTCTATAGATTAAATATGATCTCTTTTATAAAATTTTGGGCAAAATTTAAAAATGCCAATAACTTTTTAAAAAATATTCCACTACACTGGAATCACTAGACTTTCAATATTTTAAGTAATGAAAAATAAAGCACGCACTTACACAGTCCTCTCACCCTATTACAGGAGATTATATAAATGACAAAGTAACCTCAATGAATTAGGAACACAGGTCATAATAAAAGACGAACCTTTGGGATCATTTTAGCAATTCAAAGGTTGGGGGAAAAAAAGAGTAATAAATAATTATCTAGCATAAACTGAATTATAGTGTAGCATTCTGTAATTGAAATATCATGTCAGAGTGTTAACTGTAATTGAGTACTACTTACAAAATGTTCATCATGGTAGAAAAAATCAATCTAAAGCAAATAGGAAATATTTATAATATTGTGTGTTTCACAGTGGTACAGTACTTTAATTATAAGAAAAATTAATTAAAAATTTATTAACTCAGGAATATATATTACCATATCTTTTTATTTTCCTTCCTTCTCTTTTCTTATCACCAGAACTTTAATTTCCACAGTGTTTTGCTCAAACAAGAAAATAGCACAGTTTTTGTGAGGAAAAGAATATTCAAAAATGCCTTGAAGTTTGAATTAAGAAACCATCAAACTGAAATCTATATACTATGTAAACTACAGTATACTCTCACTGCACTGCACACATCCAACATATGAGGAAGTAAAGTTTCAAAGGAAATGTCCTCTGTCAATAGATGTGGCAGATCAGAGAGAGAACATGAGGAAGGAAAGACAGCAGCCGAAGGATCTTCTTATTTTCATGAACACAGGTCAGCAGCCCTAGTTCAGCCCAGCTGCTTTGCCAAGATCACTTTACTCTGTGTTATTACATCCTACTCGCAGTGCAACCATCAGACATCTTAGTGATTGACAGAGCTCAATTCATTAACTGAAATGTGCAGATGTTCTCCATTTATTCTCTGTCTATTTTCATGGATTTGCACTTTTACACATTTTCCATTTTCAATAAATGGTGTTGATTGCAAAGTATCTTACCCTGTGAAACATAAAACCAGAACAGAACAGCACAGTGAACAGTTTTGAGCAGTCATTCAATCACATAAACCAATATTAAAGTAGGTGACACATATCAATTGCAACACCGTTTAGCAGCATGTCTAATACCACTGGAAGTGTTCAAGGCCCAGTTGGATGGGGCTTTGAGAAACCTGATCTAGGGAAAGATGTCCTTGCCCATGGCAGGGCAGGGTTGGACTAGATGATCTTTAAAGATCCCTTCTAACTCAAAATGTTCTATGATTCTGTGACTGTGATTTTAATATGACAGCTCCTCATGTGCAGCTGTGTCTGAATCATGACATACTTTTGGAGACTTCATGCATACTTCCATCTAACACTTCAGTGCTCAAGATAGCTTGTCTCTTGTGGTTGCCTATGCCAAAACCTGTGAAAACAGGTACTGCACAGTCACCCATTGAGATGCACAACTGCAGCATCTGAAATCCACATTTAACTTTTTGAACATTTCTTTGGAAGTAAGCACATGTTATCATCGTAGTAGCGAGTATATTGGCATCTAAATGATTTTGGAGGCAGTGTCCCTTGTCTGCTACCTGTCTCCACAGTCTGCTATGACTTTATATCTTCTAAATTAATTAAAAATAATCTCCTGACAATATCTTCATGGTCAGGGTATAGTTTTCTCTACTGTGGAGGACTGCTAGAATCCTAAAGAAACTTTGTGATTATGACTGAAGAAGAAAGAGAGATTCGGCCATCTTATTCTTGGTACTGTCTCCCCAATATACACATGTAAGAACCAATGTTTTGCACCTAATATTATTTTAGCCCAGAAGGATGTAATCATCATCTTAGAAATTCAATCACCTACTGTGTTCAGTGGAAAATGTGTTTTCAGTAATATACATTTCTAACAACATAATATACCTCAACATCTTCTACCTCAACCACTGAAACGTTCTTCCTTTTGAATTCTTCTTTGCTCTGTCTCGCAAAATCTCCTTGCTCTTAAAATGAATGTAATAATTTCCATGGGAATTACAAGCCTGTGTGTGTCAAAGCTAGAATTTGGGAGGTCAGCCTTCACAGGGTGAAAGAATGTTTAAGTGAAACTAACTTATTTTGCAATTACTTTTCTTATGAAGCCCCCTCTCCTGGCAAGCACAGGGATGCTTCACAGTCAGCTTGCTGAATTCTTCACTCTGAGGTTCTGGAGTCATAGAAAGGACAGCAGATACAGCTGACAGTTTTTAATAACACATAGTAATCAGATTAGACAATGATTATATTTATTTATTGATAGATTGATTTATGTAATTTTTTAATCCCTAAAGAATGTAGGTTTACTTACCCTGAAACCATCTGTAAACTGAGGTCCGTTTAAACAAACACTTTCTTTTCTGTTTTGTCTGTGGGGATCTGAACTTACATATCCCAGCAGATACCCAAGTTGTAGGGTCCTCAGTGGAACTGTTATTTACTTGCCTTACAGCTGTCATAGGCTGCACAAAGACCTATTTTTTCCTTCCTATAATACTAACAATCTTTAGAGTTAAAAAATAAAACAAAACAAAACAAATAAAACCAGATGTGATGCCTCCCAGATGGCTGTTACATTTACAATGTCTGTTATTTTATCTGAACACAATTTGGGTCAGGACTTAGAACAAGCTTTTCTACAGTTAGCATACCCATTACTGATACTATACCTTTTTTATACCCATCGCTTACTAAATTATTACATATTCAAAAGAGAAAATCCTCAGTGATTGCAGATATATAACTTGGCTGAAAACACAATTGAGCATTGGCCCTCTAGGAGGAAGAATTACTCTCCAGAATACTGCCTGAGACATTTGGTCTCTGATCTCCAGTCTCTGATCCAAAGGACATGTATTTACTACCTATGTGATGTGACTCAACAATAGAGCTGTTACCCTACAATACCCCATAGTTAGGTGATTAAGGCAGAGTAGGAAAGTTTCACATTCAAAGAAAATTGTATGAATGAAGAAAGAAATTATTTTACAAGTCAACTTTTGGTTTATGACACTGAAATATTTTTCAGGGGTAAAACAAAAGCTAGGACAAAAAACCAAAAAAACCAAAAGCTTCGGTCACAACAACCCCATGCAGCGCTACGGGCTTGGGGAAGAGTGGCTGGAAAGCTGCCTGGCTGAAAAGGACCTGGGGGTGTTGGTAGACAGCCTGATTGTGCCCCTGTTCTCAGCACTGGTGAGGCCGCACCTGGAATACTGTGTCCAGTTTTGGGCCCCTCAATACAAGAAAGACATTGAGGTGCTGGAGCGTGTTCAGAGAAGGGCAACAAAGCTGGTGAAGGGTCTGGAGCACAGGCCTTATGAGGAGCGGCTGAGGGAACTGGGGTTGTTTAGCCTGGAGAAGAGGAGGCTGAGGGGAGACCTTATCGCTCTCTACAGCTACCTGAAAGGAGGTTGTAGTGAGGTGGGTGTTGGTCTCTTCTCCCAAGTAGTTAGTGATAGGACAAGAGGAAATGGCCTCAGGTTTCCTCAGGGGAGTTTTAGATTGGATATTAGGAAAAATGTCTTCATGGAAAGTGTGGTCAAGCATTGGAACAGGCTGCCCAGAGAAGTGGTGGAGTCACCATCCCCGGAGGTGACAGTTAGATAATTCTTCTAGAAAAGTAAAATTTGGAGTTACACCATTTCACAGAATAATGAAAAGATTGTGATTTATGTTCAATCATAAAACTTTGTTTTGTTATTATGCATATCTATGCATGTTTATGTTTAAAATGCATCTGTTTAAAACCTCAAATAAAACATTACATGAACAATCCTAGAATAGACTCCTGTCTCTATATAAATTCAACTGCATAACATTTTTCTTTTTTTCCCCCTTTTTCCCCTCTCTTCCCACCCCCGCGTTGTGGATGGCATAGTAATCTTTGTACTATACATGCTCTTCAAGCAGATATGATTGTGAATTTAATGTAAATTTTTCACTCAAAGAATATGGAAGACATAACAGGGAATCATTTAAACTGAAGCTGTGTTATCTCTCACACTGAGGACAGTCTGCTGAGGACTTGAATTGACGATGTGCAATTCCTCGCATCCATGCAAAGTGACATGATATCCCTGTCTTCTGAATCCAAACCAAATTTTTTGTGATGACAGGAGACAGCTGAAAATCAAATATGTGCTTCTCAGTGTATTCTGAGTAAACTGTAAGTCCATGGTTGATCCTGGCAAAATGAGATTCAGCTACTCATTTGGCAAACCTGAACATTTTCCTAATTTGAAGGTTAGTTTCCGATCTTAACCCTTAATTGTACTGTTGTCATTTTTATTCTTACTGAGCTTTTTTGGCCTATCTGTCTCTTAGCTAATGTGATATTATCCCAGTATAAATAGCAATATAATTTTTATTCTTTACTGTAGTCTTTTCTGGATCGTTTACACTTCAGATACATGCTTTTTTTTACAGTTTCTACAATTTTTGAATGGATGACTGACCCTCTTCCTGAGCAGTAGCAAATGTCAGGATCTTTAGCTGTTTGCTGTTCCCAGTTTACCATTTGGCTTTTGATATGGTACATATTTTATGGACATTGCCTTCTTGCTTGTCCCTGAATAAAATTCTTTGTATCTTAAGTTGCAGTTTCCATAGACACTGCAATTTCAACACCATTTTTAGATGGCAAGTTTGCTTTAGGCAGAAGCTTCTTTTATACACTTTGAGTAGGGTTTTTACATACTAATCTGTCTTTCAGGGCCCTGTTCAATCCATCCCCAAGTTGACAATATCCTGACCTTTTTTTTTTTTTTTTTTGTCTGCGTGGAAAAGAATAGATTTGTGTTCACATTGATCCTCTTACAAAAATCAGAACCTTTTGCTAATAAGAAGTTTTTCTGATTATAAGCACTACTGCAAATTTCATCCTTTTTGTACTAGTGTTGCAACTCTTGTTTTCTGTGAGGCTCCTGATGTACATAGTGACCTATTTTACTTGTTACCATTGCTGTTAGTAGATGTGGAATTTATTTCTATTTAGCTGTAACATTAACTTAGAAGTATTGCTGCAGTGTCTGCAGTGTAAAGAATGCAGGCTAATATCCCCAACTGTATTGTCAGAAACATCAGTATTTCCTGAACTGAATAGTGTCTGCCTATTTGATTGGAGAACTAACTGATCTGAAACAGTCTAAGCCTGGCCTAGAAATGTTAGTGTAGTTCTGGACCCCTAATAGTAGTGTCTATTTTACATTACCATTCAGAATCAATTGCTTGCAGAGCTACCTCCTGAAAGAAAAGTGAAATTCTAAAGATACACATCAAAAATCCTAGTTTATTTCTACAGTACTCAGTGGAACACAAAGCAGGAGTAGGAGGCTTGTTAGTTGGATTAATGCCCAGAAACATGCACTGTTTAATGGGTGGATTATTGTAGAAAAAACAATTTCTACACCGCAGAGCAATGGTGTTTTATTCTTTGGATTATTTTCTTGCAAAAATGTGTGTACAAGTACTTGTAAATGTAGCAGATTAAAATATTTTATATTCACTAATATGGCAAATACGTATCCTTTGAAGCAAATATATATTTTACCTTTACTTTTTCTATTTATGAAGCTATTGACTTTTTTTTTCCTTAGAAATGGTATACTACAAATTCAACATGTAATCTCTAACTTGGCTTGTAGTTGCCAGAAGTAATAATCAAATGAAAAGATTGTACAACTACCTGTAAAATATCAAACATTTCAAAGCACAATATCTTATCTAGATGTATGGGTGGATAAGCTACCTAAAATGTTAAAAGGAGAAAGACTAAAAATAAACAGGATATGAATGGGAAAGTTACATGCTCTAATTGAAGCTTTGTATGAAAACATTTTAGGCTGGACAGAAGGGGCAATAAAGTCATGTAAAGTAAGTGTACCTTTGACCACCTCTGCCTTCTTTCTTTGTTCATATTTTCTTTAACTATGCAGCAAACATTGGAGTCACCCTAGTCTAAAGTTGTCCTTGAATAAAGAACAATTACAAATTGAACTAGAACTACAAGTTAGATACATCTATTTCAGACAGTGATACCTATTTCTGGGAAGAGTTGTATTTTCAGAAATGTCTTGCAACTAAGTGTCGAATTCACAGAACAATTTTAGCTGGGGATGGGGAGGGGTGGTTAAGAATAAAGGCAGTCAGGATATAGTTGAAAAAAATGACCATAAAAGAAAAGCCTGTACTTTCATCCAGCAGCTCAGGAGTTAAAACCTACATACCGAAGGTAAAGGCCCTAGCTTTAATTCTCTCTACTTTCTGAGAAGAATTGACTCACCATGCATATAGCTTGTATATTCTGCTAGACAGAAATCCTTAACCCTAGGCAAACATGATTTCTCTTTGTGTGAGAAAAAAGGTGCAGGAAGTGGAAGACTATCACTTCTCCCTCCAGCTCAGAATATCACCCTAAACAAACATTAAGTCACAACATACTGTACCTACTTAAGCATTTGGTCAGTGTTGAGCAGTATCAACAGGGGACGTAGATTTATCTTCCTCAGCAGATTGACCCCACAGTTAGGAGGTTAGTGAGGTGAGACAGCCAAAACTCAGAGGAGTCTGTAACTACACTCGAGAAAAGAAAATTCCGTCTTTCATTGCAAAATTGTAATCAAAAGCATACAACATCTAGAATTTAACCAGTTTAATTCCTCTAATGTTGATTTTTGTATTTCCATGTATCTGCAGCCCCTATAAAATGCATGCAGAAAATTGCTACCATTATTGGTGTTCTGCCATGTTCTAAAGCAAGACACAGGGAAGGTTAAATCCCATGTCAGACTAACAGTAGGGAGAGCTGAGTCAGCACAGCCAGCTTTCTAGCAGGGACCTATAGAGGGATATCCTGTATGTACTGAAGAGGATAGGGGACTAATCTGAATTCTTGCCTTCACTAGAGATTACTTCAAGTTTAAGAGAGGTGTCTCAGAGCCTACAATTACTTTTCCCACTCTGTACCAGAACTAGAAGTGCAATTCTAGTCATTAAATGCAAACTTCCAAGTTTAAAAGCAAACCACACAGTGCAAAATTTCCAGAACCTTATGACACTAGAATGACAGTTTTCAGGATGTAGTAAGTAAAACTTAAATCCTTTACTGGTATTTTAAAAGACTAATTTCTGTCATCTTTTAATAATTTAATTCATCTAGATCGGTTTTTAAAGGTACTTTCCTGAAACCCGAAAAATTTGCTAAGGATTTAAAGTCCAAAGAACTGTGAGTGAAAATGACTTTTTTTAATATGTATTATAAATTTTTAAAGAAAATTTTTGGAAAAAGCTTTCTTAAAATGAAAAAAATTTACTTTATATCACATTTAAACTTAGGACAAGTTATACAGAATGTGGCTGCGAGTTATATAACACATACATCCTTAGGAAACTAGATGTCATTAGTTATGCTGCTATCAGAATAATTTCTCTGTGTTTGTAGGTCATTTACAATTCTATCCTCATTTTTTATCATATAGTTAATCAGTATAATTTGATATATTATTTGTGTAACCATTTTCACCGTATATATGTACTTTATTTCTAATGCACAGAGCTGCTTTATGCAACAGATTATGCAGGGCACCCTGCATACATCTTTTATGTCCCCAGGGTGCTGTAGCACTAGCTGCTGTGGGCATGACACTAAGCAGTTCTCAGTTAGCCAGATAACTATGTGTTCTGATTCATGAAATCTCTGAGTTTTCTGAACATTCTTACACCTCTCATCTGCATAAATCGTTATGATTAGCAATTACTAAGAATGTCTTACTAATATCACCTAAAAATATTTACTTTGGGTTTTTTTTTCACTTTCTATACATTTTTATTCTTTCAAATAATTTCCTGGTCATCTCTAACCATGACCTTTGAAAATTTCTGCTACCTACACAAGCAAAATAAAACGTTGTTCCTGCACTTTGTTTCAACACACCTTATATCATTTCCTTAAGAAAAAAGCTTCCTAAACTCTCTTTATTCTTTCATGATATTTCTTCAAAGATATCACATAATTTCACTAAATGTGTTTTCCACTTAATGATAAGCAATTATTATTCTTTATATTCACTTGGTTTTCTAACAGTCTATTTTGCTGTAGAATATGGAGACAAATCCTAAGCAATTAAAGATCAATTACGATGTCCTTGCAGGAAAACTTCACATGTAGGTTTCTAATTTAAACACATGTGATCAATTTTCTGTGATCCTTTGACTTTCCTGTCTAAAATGTTTCCACTTGTCAGTGGAGAAACTTCTAATGGATAATAGGAAAGTGGACTGGAATTTTAAAAAGTTGCAGTTAACAGCAGCACCATATCTACATAGTGATGACCTATATCTTAATTCCAACATTTGTGTTAACAAAATACAGTTGTAGCAGCAGAAATCTGTCATGAGTAATGAATTCCCTTTTACAAATAAAAAAAAAAATGTTATTTTAATTCAGAAAGTAAAATGAAATAGTAGAATCTCTTTATGAGACACTAATTTGTAATGGTTATCTCTTCATTGGAGTTGTAGTTCAGAAAGTTGTTCATCTCCCAGTTATCCTCACCTACACCCTGATGCACCCCACAGTGTGCTTCCAGAGTACAAAAGCTGAGTTCCTTTTGTATGAAAATAACATGGAAGACTGATTCCAGGGGATTATCTAATGGACACCAGCTTCTGACAACCATTCATTTCATAGGACCAAAATAGAGAGTGTTTAAAGTCTCAAACATGGACAATGTAGATGCCAGCTCCTGTTGTTTGCTATATGAATTTGATTCTGTTGTGCTTGCTGATGCAGACAGTCATACAAAAGCATATTCTATATATTTCAGTAGCTGTTCTTGTGTCTTTAACTAATTTTTAACTTCAGTTAAAATGGGTTCTCCATTTTAACTATCTTATTAAGTAATTCTGCTGCATCTGGAGTTTGTTTTTTGTCATGACATTATTAAACACTTAAATATGATTGGCTTAAAATGTCTTTTATGTGTGTGTGTAAAGTATTGTGTATAATAATGGTGCCATATGAATAACAAGTATACCTGATAATTTGTTCACTATTTTATCTCAGACTAAAATTAGTAATTTTTCCCCAAATGGATTAAATACAGGAGGTAATTAAAATGTTTAAGATATTCTGTGACAGTGTTCAGTTTTAAAATAATAATTAATAATAAATAGTTTCTATACGATGGGATGTCTTGACATAACAAAATGTGTCTGCATTTCAGTTTAGAAAAGGAAGTACAACTGTTGAAGCTCCCTCTGGCATGACTATTCTGGAAGGAAATACTAACCGAGGAAAAAATCCAAACCACCAGATCTTCTATTTGAATACTAAGGTTCTCCAATTTGACAAAGTGTTTCACTGAGCTTTAATATGATCATAACATTATAATATCAATATTAATTAAACTATATATCTGCATAGTTTGTATAAATGAAGAGTATTGAAATTCCATTACCGTCCTATTGACATATAATATTCAAAAATAAATTAAAAAGTAAATATTTATTATACATAGTAGTAGTTCCTTTTCCATAGGCAATGACACTGCTTTTGGGGTAGGTGTTACACATGTGAAGGATGAGGTGTCCCATATTGTTCAGAGTCCCCCAAGTACAGCACAAGAGAAAAAAAGTACTTTAATAAACATTGGAGGGACACAAGGAAACAATGAGACTGGTCAGTCTGATACGAAGTAACGTCAATATGCCACCAGCATAGACATTGCTTTTGTGGATAAAAGAGACTTCCAAAAAGGGTTTTCAGGCAGCATTCACCCCGTATTGGCTGTGCTGAAGAATAAAATAATGATGACCATTAGTCTAATTAAACATTAACCAGGGAATTATCAAGAAACTTTAGAAGCAAAGAAGGCATCAGCTTGTGAAGCAGTGTCAAAGAAACATGAAGGTCTGTAATGGGGTTGGGGAAGACCCCTTGGAACAAGAGGAGGAGCAGTGACCCTGCACTGCCAGGCATCACCCCATGGCATCCTCAGCCCTTCCTGGGCCAGGCCCAGTAGCTCCCCACTGGGCATGGGAGCACCTTGCAGCCAGCCACGTACCACAGTGCAGGGGTGGCACGTCTGCTCTGGGTTCACGTGGGGCACCTGCCCACGCCGGTGCCTTAGCAGGGTGCCAGCAGTGGCAGGGGTGAATGCAGAGCAGGACCACTCATGTCTCCACAGGAGGGTTTGCACATGGGGGACCTGCACTCACATACTGGGGAGTGGGAGGGTGTAACCCATACTACTGGGGAGTGAAGGGGGGCACAATGCCTGAGAGGGGCATATAGTTACAGAAAGGTATTTGGAAATTTGTAGGTGTATATTAACATTTTCCTACTGTCTGGTATTGTGGTTTATTGGTTGTATTGCTGATGTTGATCCTGAATGTATAGTTCGTTGATTGCCAGTTAATTATGTGTCATTTATAAATCCGTAAACCTCTCTGATCCTGATTTGATTTGAACTATGTGAGTTGAACAGTTTTTCTCTATGACAACAATGAGGTACTTTGTGGGTGGTTATAGGAGCTTAGAGTGGGAGAAAGTGCAGAGTGGGTGATAAATGTTGGTATCATGAGCCATACAGACATAGAAGTTGACCTTCCATCACGTTGTGACAGATTATGGGTAAGAAGAAGGACTATGAAAGTAAACAAAAATAACTTATACTCTATATGATAAGAGAATGAAAGCCAGCTGAGAGATATAGAGAAGTTAAATATTTCAAGCTTATGAAAGCTACTTCTTCTAATATTATAGCAGTTGAATGGAAAATTGAAATCACCAAAATGAACATTTTTCTCTTTCACTTTATTTTTTCATTCATTGAAAGCCGTGTTTTTCTGACAAGAAAGGATTTCATTGGAAAGTATCTAACTGGCTCTTATACTGTCAGAAGAATTGGTTTGTTACTGGTTTAACAGTTTTCATGTGTATGGTGGATTTTATTTTCTTTTTAGGTTTGTCAGCAAAACACACAAACCCATCAACTTTCCCCTTAGTTTTAACAATATACCACTGAATACTTGAATGTATATTAATTAGTCCTAAAATCTGGATAGCTAGTGGTCCCTGAAATTTATGCTGCAATTGTTCCCAAAGGTTCTTAAATTCTAACACTGTAACAGTTTCAATTTTCTAGTTTAGGTTTCAGCTTGATATATTGAAATGCATTCCTCCTTTCTCCATAGTTGTTCTTTTTGTAACCCACACTGAGTAATATTAAAATTTAGGTTCCAGTAAAGCCATTTTGCTTTAAATGACAGAACTATATTCCTAAATCTAGACTTACTTGAAGTTCCCTGAAGATTACTTTCAATTAAGTGATTACCCTGCAGCTATCTCTAATTTTGGCTGACTAACAATCATGAGCATAATAAGCAGCTGAGGCAAATTATCTCATATGGTTCTTATGTTGGCTTCAGTCACACCCAAATGTTTAGGGGTCCATTTTATGAGGGAGAAATTTTCCTTTGGATCCATTTTCTTATCCATTCGTCAAGTAGAGATCTTTTAAATATGTTCTGAACCTCTTTTCAAGATGAGATGATAACCAAGATTTTTATTTTTATGACAGTCACCATCCAGATATCAAATTTGTACATAGGACTTGAATTTTCTCATTGATTAGAACCTGTGAAAGTTTTCTTGTCTGTGTTATTTGTTGAATTTCTAAGCTGATCACTATCTTCCTTCTTGATTTCAGATCTGTGCCATACACAACACAGAACTATACCCAGTAGGATTAGAAAGAGATCTAAGAGCATCTTCCACATAGTAAAAACCAACCAAAGCAAAAACCCCTCTGTAATATCATAGATGTAGTCAAAGTTGTTCATTAATATTTCCTATTATACACAGGCCTACATTCCCAGGAAATCCTTGGGTTCAAGTATACCATGTCCTACTTTACTGTCATGTGCCGGGCAGCTGTGTCTTAATTCCTGATGGTTACCAGAAAGTACATGTTTGTCTCCTGCTTCCCTTAATGGCAAGAGTCAGACCAGAAGGAGCAGGATCTGTAAGGGTGCACTCCGTAATCTTTCCATTACTCTGCATTAAAAAATTTGGAATGGAGCATTATCAGTGCCCTGGCACTACAGATTTAAAGTTTGGTTTAAGTGAGCAACAGCTCATATGCTAACTTCTTTTTTTTGAAGTGTGTACAACAACCAGTATTAAGTCCTGTTTCAGGGTAATCCGAACCCAGTGTGTGGTAACCTGCCTTACCTGTAAAAACCTGTAAGAACATCAGCCAGCAGTGTGCCCAGGTGGCCAAGAAGGCCAACAATATCCTGGCTTGTATCAGGAATAGTGTGGCCAGCAGGAGCAGGGAGGTGATTGTCCCTCTGTACTCGGCACTGGTGAGGCCGCACCTGGAATCCTGTGTCCAGTTTTGGGCCCCTCACTACAAGAAGGACATTGAGGTGCTGGAGCATGTCCAGAGAAGGGCAACGAAGCTGGTGAAGGGTCTAGAGCACAGGCCTTATGAGGAGCAGCTGAGGGAACTGGGATTGTTTAGCCTGGAGAAGAGGAGGCTGAGGGGAGACCTTATCGCTCTCTACAACTACCTGAAAGGAGGCTGTAGCGAAGTGGGTGTTGGTCTCTTCTCCCAAGTAGTTAGCGATAGAACAAGAGGAAATGGCCTCAGGTTTCATCAGGGGAGTTTTAGATTGGATATTAGGAAAAATTTCTTCATGGAAAGGGTAGTCAAGCATTGGAAGAGGCTACCCAGAGAGGTGGTGGAGTCCCCATCCCTGGAAGTGTTCAAAAAATGGGTAGATGTGGCACTTTGGGACATGGTTGAGTGGGCATGGTGGTGGTGGGTTGATGGTCGGACTGATGATCTTAGAGACCCTTTCTAACCTTAATGATTCCTAGTTTTTTACTTTCATTAAAAAATAATCCAGCCACCAAGCCAGGAAACATGAAATTACTTCTCTCCCCTTAATTGGTTTAGTGGTGGACTTGGTAATGTTAGGTTAATGGTTGGACTGGATGATCTTAAAGGTCTTTCCCAACCTAAACAACTCTATGATTCTATGATTCTTAGTTCTTTGTTTCTCACAACTGAGCAGTATTGTACTACATGGTACCTCTAGGGACGAAGTCAGATTTTTCTCTCCTGCTTCTTGTTAAGACTCTTTGTTTAATTACCTTAACAAACACTTGCTGAAAACACAAGGTAAATATTTATATATCACATTATGAGAAACAGTGAAAAACAGAACTTTCTTACAGATGTGTAAATCTTCTTCCAAGGAACTTAGCATTTAAAATAATGCTAATCACAGTATCTTTACTTATGAAATTGAAAACAAGGATTTTTAACGAGTTGTACCCCATTTTACCTTCTTCTCTTAATTCCTTTGTCTTTGGGACACCCTTTCTCAAACCCTTAAATATAATTGTAGTATTTTCTAACCAGTGAATGATTATAAATATGTGCATTTCATATATGTTGGCTTTCATATGAAAATGCATTAATTCCTTCATATCTGTGTTATGCTGGCTAGGTGTTCTGTTTATATGTTGAAACAGTTAACTGCTCCAGCAGAGGCACTGAATTAAATATCTTTCTTTGTAACAACTAACAAGAAAACAAGATAAATGTTATTTGGAGAGACTATGAAAAAGGAGTTATTTCTTAAGTTACTTTGTCTCATTTTCTGTGTAGTTCTACAAGACTTCATGTTCATTTCCTTATCTGAATATATATCAGAATTTCCCTGACTTAAAGAAGGTAGATTACTGAACACTAGATTTTGCTCAGGTTTTTGATGTACAATTTAGTTGCTTATTTTCTGGTACTTCCTTAAAAAGTTTTAGTTGTCAGGAATACTGTCTGTTTGTTTTTACTTGAGTAGTTGGGTATTTCAATTTCCAAAGCCACCTAATAGGTGAATAGATATGGATTGAGATCTATAATTTATGCTCTATTGCATTGCAGTTATAGAGGAGACAAAATTTAGTTGAAAAAATTTCTGTGGAACACAGTCCATGAGACCATATCTTTCCATAGAAGGTGATAATTTTGTTGGTATATTCTATGTTGTAAAACATGTTCCTTGGTAACATGTAAAAAACAACATTTCATTTTGAAGTTTATTTTATGTTATACATTCCTAAATTAAAACAACTCTACTAGAAGAAATATTTGGATCAATCAAAAGTCAATTCAATGCAAAGCTTCTATGAAAATTTGGAATCTCAGATATTTCCACCTATCTGGTATTCCAATGTCTAGGCAATTTAACAGTTTTATTGCAAATTTACATTTTATTATGTGAGCTGTTTGACTATATCTCTTAAACATCTTGATAAACAGTGTATAAATAATTCATAAATTGATCTCTGAAAGTCACAAGAATGATGTAAATTGTAGCATATTTCCTTAGTAGATAGTGATATGACCTTTAAATCTAACATACTAATTTGATTGCTCAGTTGAAAAAGGAGAAAAGACTTTTTTAATTGTTATTTATATTTATAATTTTATGTTAAAAATGTCCACCTTCTTCAATCTATCACATATTTAAATTCTCTTTGACCTCCAGTGTCATTTACATTATGTAATTCTCGCAGAATTTCTGCAATGATACTATGGTTGAATCAGGTAAAATTGTTTGCCTGACATTAATGACATTAGTGTTAAAAATAAGTCTTTTAGAACAAGTACTTAGGTACATTTTATTATACATATCACATATTACACACAACATACACATTTTATTTTGCTTTGGTTATTACCAGTGTAAAAACTAGCCCTGTAACTTTATCACTGTAATGGATTATATTTCGCACCTGAACTTCACAGACTTTCGAAAACCTAGTACTATTGCCCTTGTATAGTAGTTATAAAGATTTTTAGACTTCGGGGTTTTTTGGTTGTTTTTTTTAGTTCCATTCCTGGTCTTCCTCATTTCTTCCACAAAGAAATGTAATGTCACCCCTCCAAGACAGCTGCAAAGTCTGCTGCTGCATTTCTAGACTGTGGAGATCAAATGTTCTTATTTATTGGTCTCATCAAAGTTTCAAATGTTGTGAATAAAATCTGCTCTACAAACTCAGATTTGCATACACTGTGTCTGAGAAACTGCTGGCTAATGAAGTTCCACTTTTGCAGTACTGTCAGTACTTCCAGGTCCTCTGAGGCCATGGCTGTTCATTACAGCTACCACCCAAACTGCCCTTTTCTGTGTCTTTCCTTAAGTAATTTGCATAGTTCTCTTCCATCATTCTAGTGCACCAGCTATAGTTAAGGTCAAGCAGAAGGTGGTGTTTCTTCAGTATTAATATTTTATATTCCATTGTCATTTATATGTAAAGAATTCAGCCAAATTTTGCTCAGGTTATATTCTTGACAGTAGATTCACTTACTGCAAGCTTCAGGTTAATGCTTAGATATACTCCATCTGTTTACTGCCTATGCCTGTCTAGTTTTTTGCCCTCTCTCCCCCTCCATGAACATAACAACTGAAATAAGTGTTTGTCCTCTTCAAGCCCATCTAAACAATTATCCTATCTTTGCTGTTAGGGAAACTCAGATACGAAACATGTGAATGATTTTCCTATGGTCACGTAGGAAATTGGAGGAGAAATAATTTCCCCAAGAAGTTTGTCAGTTATTAGGACCTCTTTTTTTGCTCAAGGGTCTATACTCAATCGAACTATGTATACATGAATGGCAGAGTCACCACTGGTGACAGAGATGGGTCTGCTCCATTTTAAGCATTAAATTAATCATTTGTCCCTTAGTAGGGACAAATAGTAGGATTGCATAGTAAGATTACAGAGGAAATTTAACAAAAGGACCATATGTGTCTACTGCATTTGTCTACAATGACAGCTGAAAGAATAGGGACAGAGTGTAAGATATTTTATTGTCTTTGGGAACATTTGGATTTTTTTTTTTATTACATGGTTTTAAAAACAGTTTTATTCAATTAATTTTTTAAATTACAAAATCGTTCAGCTATAAGAATTTTTTTTTTTTTTTTTAAGTACTGGAGCATTTATATTGCCTTACTTCAGGAAAACAAGGATTGCAAAAAATCCCAAAACCACATAGCTATATGAAATAGATACAGGTATATTATGTGTTTTTGTAAAGTATATGTATATATGTATCTTAGTTCACCTTAAAAATATTAATCTATTTTAAAGCACAAACTTGAGTCAATTTTCTGGAAGAAATAAAAAATGAAGTAAACCACAGGAAAGAGTGCAGTTTGGAATGAATAATAAGACTAACTTCTTAAAGGAACAATACATGAGTGGGAAAAAGATAACTGGGAGATGGTTCAACTGACTGGCAAAGTTTGTTCTTTCCATTCCTGAATTCAGTGTTTAACTGTATCCTAAATTACCTACTCCACTAGGTGACACTGAGGCAGTGGAGTCTTTTGGTACTTGTCAAGGAGAATCAATAACCAGTGTCAGGTATGAAGGGAAAAACTCACTGTGTTTGAGTCTTTTGTTTGTCTCACAAAAATATTCCTGTTTTTTTGAACAAAAAGTATCTTTCAAATCCTATCCTAGTTCATAAATATTTGAGCCATAAAGCCTTTTTTGTGAGGTTAAACGGTTAGTCTCTCCAGGTGTGAAATCAATTTTTTGGAGCAGAAGAAATTTTATTTTGCTCAAGAGGAGGAAAAGGAAGAAAGGGAAAGAATATAAGTTTTTTCTTCAATTGTAGAAAGTGTGAAAGGACCGGATATCTGAGAAATTTCATCTCTGAAAGAAAAGTTGATACCAGCTTTATTTAATCTAGAAAAACAGAAGAGCAACATGAAAATAATTTCCAATTATGTAAAAGAGGAAACACAAGAAAGCAATTTTTTTTTTTTTTTTTTTTTTAATTTATCCACTGTGGATAAGACAAGACCAGAAATACTGTGTTAAATACAGATAACGTTTGTTATTAGGTATACTGGTTTTGGCTGGGATAGAGTCAGTTTTCTTCATAGTAGCTTGTGTGGTGCTCTGGTTTGGATTTGTGACCAAAACAGTGTTGATAACATCCCCATGTTTTAGTTATTGCTGAACAGTGCTTGCACAGTGTCAAGGACTTTTCTGTTTCTCACACTGTCCCTCCAATGAGTAGGTTGAGGGTGTGCAAGAAGCTGGGAAAGGACACAGCCAGGACAACTGACCAAAGGGATATTCCATAGGATGTGGTGTCATGCTCAGCAATAAAAGCTGTGGGGAAGAAGAAGGAAGGCAGGAACATTCGGAGTTACAGCATTTGTCTTCCCAAGTCACTGTTATGCATGATGGAACCTTGCTTTCCTGGAAATGGCTAAACATCTGCCTGCTGATGGCAAGTATTGAATTATTTCCTTATTTTGCTTTGCTTTTGGATGCAGCTTTTTTTACCTATTAAACTGTCTTTATCTTTCTCACTTTTACCCTTCCAGTTCTCTCCCCCATCCCATTGTGGAAGAGTTAGCAAGTAGCTGCCTACTGGGTTTAAACTACAACATTAGGAAATTTTTCTAACAAGGATAATTGAGCTGTAAAGTACTTTACTAAAGAGACTGTATACTTTTTGGCATTATAATTTTAAAGATGAGACATAAAGATGCAAGAGGACTCACAAGCATATACTGAGTCCAAACCCTTTTGGGCTGCATTGTGTCTCAAGGTCTTCTGCCTTCTGTTCCACAACTCTATGGTCACAGCTGATACACACAATCATCCAAACAGCCATTTATAATGCTGTATGAATTCTATCAAATTCAAATTGTGTTTGGCAACTTCAGCTTCTTGGCAAGTTCATAAAGCTTTTCTATATTTTCTAGACATGACATGAGAGGATATTTTAATCCATATTTGGCTTCTGTGAAATGCTGAGGTTCAGATTTGAAGCTGAAGAATGAATAACTTGCAACCTCTCCCCCTTTTTTTGACAATAGATGGAAAATTTCAAACCACTTCATTTTAGTCTATAAATTATGCAATTTTTATGAGGAAACTTGTTATAAATTATTGTCTTTAGGAGCTGCCAGCTGCAATTGAGCCCTATCAGGAAAAAACATCTAGGAATTTGGATCTGAATTAAACCCCAAATCATATAAAGATGTTTACACATGATAATGCAACCTCAAAAATAGAATTAAAAAACCCCTATATTTCTGCAGTGGAAAGCTAGCCACAAGATGTATTGCAGATATAGGAAGAGTCTAACAAATTTTGAACTAAGCAAGATGGTTCATTTTCTGAAAAGCTACTGTGGACAAAAACCATAAATAAAACAAAAATGTCCCACTGATGATTCACTTGCATTTTTACTAAATCAAGAGTTTGTGTATCTTTGGCAAATGACTCCATGACGTTGTATGGTCCCACTTTTAATACAGTGAAACTTAACTTTTTTTTCATAATTGATACTCTAAGTAACTGCCATTTTCTGATCATTTGTTTTAGGAAATATTTTTCACAGCGTATCATTATTTGCACTGAAGTTTCCACTTTGGGAAATGATTTTGTTCCTTCTGAATTGCTTAAAAATATCAGTCTTTAATGTTTGTGTGACATTACCAGCTCAGAAAAGCTCATATCTACTCTAAATGTTTGAACCTAGCACAAATGAATTAATTTGATTTTCTAGCATCAACTCTGGTGGTTTTAAGATGCCATAGCAGCTGAATCATAGCCATCTTATCATTTGGATCCAAAATCACAGAGAGAATTTAACACTGTATGTTTTGAATCTGGGAAACACTTAGGAGGAAACTGACATCCCAGCTGAGTATTCTAACGGCTGTTACTGACTCAGTTACAGTGATTCAAGTTCCAGATGTAGCTTGTTCAAAGCAAGGTCAAGAAGTACTTCATGGGCTGCATTATATGCTATATACATATTCTACAACCCCCAAACTATATTCTTATGTTCTAGATGACATGCATCATGGTTAAAGGCTATAAACAAATTGCTATAGATAAGATTCAAGCAGCATTGAGCAATAAAAGTACAAATTAGGTGGATTTCAGTGCATATGTCCAACAGAGAAATCAGGAAAAACCTTCCAAAAATGGTAAGCAGCACTCAGGACGCATAAGCATTTACATGAAAACTCATCTAAACATTTGAAATTTTGCTGCTGTGCATGCCCTGAAGTCTCACTGTCTGGGCTGAGTTCAGCATCAGATGCTGAGCCCAAGTTATTCAGCCTTGTAGAGAGGCAAGATACATGAGCTTGAGGTAATACAGTGGTATGGCTTCCTGGCCATAGTTGCTTCAGATCTGGCCAACTCTGGTCCAACTGTGACTATCTGCTATGTCAGAACAATAGGCAAGGAGTCACATTGAGCCACAGAGGAGTGTCAGCATGCATCTGTCTCATTCTAGTTCAGTTATTTATTAGTGTATTGCATGACTTTTCAGTTCTATTTTTCCCTTCTTTTTTCTGTTTTAGACTGTAGTGAAAGTGTTCTCCATAGCCATCTGAATGTTTCAGTTATGACTGTTATTGCCTTCAGGAGTCAGCAAGCAGAGACAGGGTCATTTGGAGGAAAAGATGGCAGAAGTATAACAGCTATCTGTGCAGCCACAGTAGCCCTGAGATAAACAGTGGCTGAAATAATCCCCATTGGAGTCATAGGAGACATCACCTTGGGAAATGGATCTCCATGTTACAGTGCTTCAGACTGATATAGAATCGTAGAATCATAGAATCGTTTAGGTTGGAAAAGACCTTTAAGATCATCCAGTCCAACCTTTAACCTAACATTACCACCACACCACTAAACCAGTTAAGGGTAGAGTAGTAATTTCATGTTTCCTGGTTTAGTGGCTGGATTATTTATAATGAAAGTAAAAACTAGGAATCATTAAGATTGGAAAGGACCTCTAAGATCATCAGTCCAATCATCAACCCACCACCACCATGCCCACTAGACTATGTCCCAGAGTGCCACTGTCCCTCCTGAGACAAACACAGCAAGTACAGGGCCAAGGGGTTTGCAACCATAGTCTTGAGACCCGCCCTGTCCCCTCCTTCCCTCTGGTCAGCTCCTGCCTCCCACACCCAGGATGCAACATGGTACCACCCAGTGCCCATGGTCAGTATGTAGTCAGCATATGTGCTCAGCACAGCCCTACACATTACCTGAGGAATCAGAAATTCTGTAGTATAACTCTGTGAAATGCCAGCAGCCTGTCAGAGAGATGGGGGCCTGTCAGTTCCTCCATAAATACTTACTTGCTGTGAAGCCCTTTGGACCCATTTTTGTCCTGTGCAGTGGGTCTGTGCTAACAACTCCCCTTTTTAAGGGATATTAGCCATTTTTAAGCAATATTAACTATGGATTTCCAGACTTTCCATAGACATTCTTGTTTCCCAATCAGTTGCTTAAAGTCTGTGCCACTGGCCTTTTTATTTTTTTTCTGCATCTCTGTTCACTTTACAGCTATACAGCACTAGAGCCAGCAAACACACAGCTGTAAGCAGACAAGGGCAAGATTGTTTTGCACTTGGAAATCTGTTCCTGCAATTGCTGTGGCTGCAATTCCAATTTTGTTAGAAACTAAAGCTTTAGAAAGGCACATCATAACCAAGAAAGCCAGCATGAATCCAAACTTAATAACATTTCTAAACCCATACCCTTTGTGAGCCACCTTTCTCAACTCACTCATGAAAACAGTCTAATTAACTCCAGTGTGCCTTAGAAAGCTGAACAGAAGACAAGACTGAGAAAATGATGATGTACACTTTCCCCTTTCCCCTTTCATCTTTTGACATTGAAATACTTTGCTGATACACAGGTCCTTTCAAATTCATATTTTGCTTTTCCAAAGAATATTGTAATATATCTTCAGGAAGAGCAGCATACCAAACAGAAAAAAAAGATTCCCCCGTCCTTCATGCCAAGTCTGAGGGAAAGGAAGGGGACATTTTGTCTTCTTGTGGCATATGTCTAATGATGCATATTATATTATATATTACAACTCCTACAGTTATTTGCAGTCTCTTGGATAATATTTGCTGTATCTTGACGGTCTGATTGGCCACCAAATTTGGATCTTTGCTCCCTACAGCTTCCTGAGGAGGGGAAGTAGAGAGGGAGGTGCTGATCTCTTCTCCCTGGTACCCAGTGACAGGACACGTGGGAATGCTTCAAAGTTGTGTCAGGGGAGGTTCAGACTTGATATTAGGAAGCATTTCTTTACTGAGAGGGTGGTCAAACATTGGAACACACTTCCTAGAGAGGCAGTTGATGCCCCATGCCTGTCAGTCTCTAAGAGGCATTAGGACAATGCCCTTAATAATATGATTTAACTTTTGGTCAGACCTGATCGTGGTGAGGCAGTTGGACTAGATGATTGTTGTAGGTCCCTTCTAACTGAACTATTCTATTCTATTCTATTCTATTCTATTCTGTTAAAATCCTGCAAAGTTACAATTTACAGTTTTTATCAGTAGTTTGTGAACTGTTCTGTAAAATGTTTGTTTTCTTTAAATGTCATTACAAATCTCAAGTAAATCATGGCAAGTGGTAACTTTAAACCATTATATATTATCCTACATTCATCTTGTGGTGTCAGGGTGAAAGCACCATAAACTGCAATAATAGCAAAATGCTTCAATATTTTGTTTATATGTGTTATATTTCAAGGCAGCAGTTAATTCAGAGACAGTATTACTCAGTGAATAGAAGAATGAATCATAAAATTTTGCTATAACTTTTTTAATTTCTATCTTAACACACTCACAAGTAAGATAATACCTGTCTGGATGACACTAGAATTGTTTTGACATTGAAATGTATTGCTTAAATTAAAAACATGTATACTCTGCAAATTATTAGTGAGTTGGGAGGCAAAGAACTTCTGAATGAGTTATTGGCTTTTGTCATTTTTTGAGCAGAGGATAGTAATTTAATTGTGAGCTACAGAGTTATTGGCTAGATATTTGACATTTGTACATATATGCAGATTATGGAACTGTGATAATAGTCTCCACCCAAAGAGTTCTCCAGTTCCCTTTAAGAAACAATAGGCAACAATTGTATTAGTTGTTAGTAGAGCTGAGCAGGAGATATTTTCTCTTTCTGTGAATAGATTTTAAACACTTTTCTGTTGTCCACTGGGAGGAAACCAAGATTTCAGAAGTATCCTGTGAAAAACCTTCCATGAAATCTTTCTTGGAATAGCTGAATATCTAGGGCATTTATTAGGTTTATGGAAGAGGAAGGGCTCCATTCTGTATTATAAAGATTCTTTGATTATCTATTAAAATTAAATAGGTATAATAGAAGAGCTTTTGAAAATGGAACTAGATTAGTGAATAATTTTAAAACTTACATGGCATTTGTGAAACTCTTACCTGGTCTGTATTCTTCAAATGTTTTTTCTCTATACCAATTAAGAATCTAGATACATGGCAGCCACAGAATCAGTCTGGTTTTGATCTGAAATTTTATCCTGCTCCTAGAAAACACTTAATTTTTTTTTTTTTTCTACCCATCAGAATTTTCCACAGAGGATGTATATATCAACTCATTTCTAAAATATAAATGTAAAGGTTTGCCATTCTGATGTTGACAATTTGTCCAAATTCTTTGACTGCAGCAATCGATGCAGGCTGAAAAAGTACCATGCATTCTAAATGGGTATTGTTCTGATTTTTTGTGTTCCTGTTCTTGATGAGATAATCCTATTGAATTAACTTCAAACAAACTAACATGCACCCTAATCTTTCCTGATTTCTGAAAACCCTTAATGTCCAAAATCAAATAAGTATCCAAGTTCTCTAAATAATTAAAATGTTTTATATTATTCCTATACTTCAGATAATCTTTAGCAATCATTATAGTTATAATCCTGTAATTGGAGGACTTGATGTCCATTTTGGGTCTTTGAAGAAGATAGCCTGGGGCAGAGTGTGAACTTATCTTTGTTAGTATATAGAAATCATGGACACAAGGGTGGTTTCTCAGCAGCTTACCACTTTACAGTTTCTTCTTTAGTCTTCTTACTGTCAGACAGCTATTTTTCTGTTCTACTTAATCCCCTCCTCTTCACACACAGCAGTACAGAATTTACAAACATTTAACTTAAAGTTTATTAATAAACCAAACAATAGAAACTCCATACTACCTTTTAAGTCCAGGATGGACCCATTAATATAGATGAAAGGCTTGGGCATTTGCAGTTAATTTTTAGAGAATTATGAAATACATTGTTTTCTCACAAAGATATATGCATACAATCACATTCCCCACAGATTCACAGGGAGATGAAGGCATAAAAAGCTTTCCTAAAACTCAGAGGTAGAGAGTGAGTTCTGACTTTTCTCACGTTGTTTCTTGTCCTTACACTGATGGTTGTTACTGGGTTCAAATTGTCACAGATTTCAAACTGAGTATGACCTCTCAGATAGCAGAGTGGCATAGTTGAACATCAGAGCTATTTAATTCTCCTTTCTCCTAATTTTCCAGGATAGAAAGAGGAACTTATCTTTAGACACTTTTGCAGTCCAAGTGAGAGTATTTCTTTTCTGTGTGGTGTTGGACTTTATAGATGTTACTGTGCATATATTTCCCTATATATATAGTGACTTCAGATCTGAGCTCCTTGAAATGCAAAAAAAGAGATTAAACATTATGATGCTTAGGGATATAATACCTAAAAATTACAGATCCACCTCCTAAAATGAAACACAGAATGTTGGTTTAGATGCCCAGGTGTTCCCATAGACATAATAATAAGATTTGTTCCCATATTGGGAAATCACAGCAGCAGTGTACTGAGTGGGAGGGACATCTGAGTCAGGCAAAAAATAGCTGAAACTCCTCTATGGCCTCAGAGGACTATCTCAGTAGGTGCTACTGTGAAATGGGTTTTTTACATTCTAAAACTAGGTTCCACAAATTATTTAGGGTCCTAAATTTAGAAGAATTTAGTATGCTAGGTTCACAAAAAAAAAAAAAAGATCAGGAAAAACTCACTGATCAAGCTCAGATATTTCAGACAATCTAATATCTAAGTTTTAAAACAACAAGAAATCCTCTCTAGTGTCTGAAGTGCTTTTACTGTGTGATTATTAATCTACACCTCAGTTCAGTAATTACTAAAACAGAGTTTCCTTATCCAGAGTTTGGACACATCAGTCTTTCAATCCTCATTTATAATGATCTGTTTTTAGCAATGGAGTGGAGAACAGAAACCCTTTGTTCCATAATTTAGTAGTTTGGGAACGTGTCTGGGATTTGAGAAATGATTTAGGTTTTGTGAATCAAACTTTTACATTGAAGTGGCTTACAGTTTGCTTCAACAACTACCCTGGCAAGTGCTCTTTAGTATGGGATGACAAATGTCCTTGAGAGATAGGTCGCAGGAAGCTATTTCAGTAACAGCGGGGATTATAGCCAGAAAGATTTTGCCTGAAATCTTAGTTGCCAATTTACCAAAGGCAGCTTAGCAGGGTTTGGGGTACATGGGAGGGGAGCAGCAATGAAACAGTATTATAAAGAATGGCTGAAGTTTCCTTCCTAAATACCTGGACAATTAACTAAGAACAATGAAAAGAAAAAGAAAAGAAAAGGAAAAAAAAAAAAAAAGGAAAACCCCAAAAAACCCAAATAAAAACCTGCCTCTTGAATGCAAATTACCATATCATGAATATGTATCATATTGTGTTCAAAAATATAGTACAGAAACTGTGTGAGAAATCTGATTTTATGCACAGCAAGGGATCTAATCTTAGCATCTTTACAAATAACTAACAGGTTACCTACGCATCCATTCTCATTGACATATTCCTTCTTTAAATCAATAGGGTTAATTCCATGCCTGAGGTTTGAAAATCTGGAAAGTAATTGTGAGGCTCCATTCCAGACAAAAGTTAAAGAAATAGATCAGTGGCTTGCATACAAAAATGTGGTTTCACATCTGTATTGGAATATGTTTGTTTGTTTGTTTGTTTATTTAAATATGGGAATGGGTATGAGCTCACATTTCCTATGGGGTATTTCTCTTCCTTAGTGGAAAATAGATGAGGGGATTCTTGGAATCAGTGTCTCAGAAATACAACTAAAAAGAATCCCGATGTCTTTAATTCTGAGTGTGGATATCTATTCATATTTAAGTCAAAGCCCCCAACCTCCAAGGTGGGAGAATTTTTGGTGAAAGTTCTAAAATAATTCTTTCAAGCCTTTTCTTTTTTTCCCATATAACTTGCCAAACTCAGACTTTTAATGTGAAAGCTTTTATTTATAGATATAGATAGCATATTCTTAGTAAAATTAAGGTTGCATAAGTGCTGTTATTCCACACACTTTTCTCCCAGGAAGAAATGACAAACCTCCTACACATGCGAGCAGATAATTTTTTTTCTTCAGATAATTTCATGCCCTTGCAAAGCTAGCCCATTTTACATGTGTGTTTTTGCTGTAGTATTAAAAGAATAATTTTGAAAGAATATAATAAGCCCTGAAATTCACTACATGTGGGCCATTTTACTCATAATAAAGGGATGAATTTTCAAGGGGTGGGGTCCTGACTACTCTCTACTCCATATCCTCATTGATGCTCCAGCTCAGGGTCCTCTTTGGAATTCGGCTACAGTACAGTCACAAAGGTAATGAGGTAGACTCTTGAGGAAAGGATTTCCTCAGGACTCCAAGGCACTCCGGTTACAGGGTTACAGATATTTTCGCCAAAGTGCATTGCTTGAAGAGAATGGTTCTTTGCCTCTGCGTTGCCCTGAGGCATTTACCAGGATAATGAGACCAGTCATTCATTTCCTAAGGCCAGCTGGGGTCTGTGGACTGCCAGTGAACTATGGATCACTTGATGTTGTCCCATGCAGAGCTGTCTGGTCACAGGATGGCAGCTTTCCTTCTTGTTTCCAGCTGCTATATTGCACTAAAGACAGCTAGAAATACATTAAATACTTCCCTAACATTACTTTCCCTTGTAAGTAATTGCTGCTGTTGTCACAGGGATCTTAAGGGTTCTGAAGTGAGACAGTCCAACATGGTTATAAAGAGTTGTGGAGGTTACTGAGACAATCTCACCATGAACAAGAGGTTTAATAACAATACAAAAAAAAGCAGCTTGCTAGTTTAGGCACAAAAACGTAGCTAAAAATACAGGTATAGAAACAGCTTCCCATGTTTATAATCTAATAACAGAGGAAATTGATTTAAGTGACGAGAGGTGTCATCTTCCTGGTATTACTTGGCGTGCACTGGGATGCAGAATTGGAACTCCTTTGAGAAGGAGTGCTTTTGAGTTTTGAAACAGTGTAGAAAGACAGGTAATCAGTTGATCATTGTCTGGAGATTTTTTGGATATATTTTGATTCAATTTCTGGGTAAACTTCTGCAGCATGTTTGTGAAGGTAGTTTGACTGTGGTGACTTCTGGATTGAGCTAGTATTTTCATTAATGTCCATATAGGAGAGAGTATGAAACACTGCACTTTCTTTGGTATGTTCATAATACATGCAGCTTTACATGACGATAATTATAAGGGTTATAATTAAATCTCATGCTTCAGCCAGTCATGAGGAGTGGGACAGTCCGTTTTCCATGGTAAACAACTGGAGAGATTTACTCCCTTCACATCTCCCAGAGCATCACTGATAGACTGTATTTGAAGACTGACAAGGCCTGGTGGGAAATATTTTGATATCTTCTTCTTTTGATGCTTAGCTGGGGAGTTTTTCTTAGGCATTCACAGGAAAGCGGTTACCTAGACTGGGAGGTGGAAGGAGTGTAAGTCCAAGTCAGTTTGGCAAGGCTCTTGATATTCTTGACTTAGCAAGCATTTTTAACTTCCTAGGAAGGATGACCTGATTGGCTCATCTGGTCATACATTCCTTAGCTAATTTTTTTTTTTTTTCTTTTAATTCCCTGGAAGGAAATAAAAAAAATACCAAAAGGTTTTAACTCAAATGAAGTAATTGCAATTAATAAAAGAAGAGTTTATTACAAATGTAACTGGGATTTACTTTAATGATAAGCAAAAAAGAAAAGAAAATACACAATTTTAAAAGGCATGTATTTTATAGTGAAAATATTTTTTACAAAAGCTATGTGCATAATGGTTAGACTGGATGATCTTAAAGGTCTTTTCCGACCTAAATGATTCTTTAATTCTATGGTTCTAAGATTCTATACTTTCTGAGTTGTTCAGAAAACATGCAATAGTGATATGCCTGTATCATCATTGCTATCTCAAGAAACGTAGATGGTCTAAACCATGACACTATTGAGAGCACCTATGCCTGTGGCTGTGCTGTAATCCTTACCTGTGCTTCTGTACAGAAAAAGGATCCTCTTTATGGTCACACAAAATGAACATAACTACTCAAAAGTAAGCCTGAGCTGTATATACTTTTCCCAGGGGGCTTCAAGGTTTGGTCCAGAAAGGCAGTCTGCTAGCCTGCAACAAAAGCTAGGAAGTTCATTATTCTCACCAATTCAAGAGAAAAGAAAAAGAAAGAGAGAGACAAACCACACAAACCTAGGGAATAAAGAATTGTATATAGATGACAAATTCTTGAAGGAAAGCAGGGACGTTTGACACTTCCATTTGCTAGCAGTGAGTTTTGTTGAAATGTATGCCTATAAGACATAATGTATGGTTTGGTCTGGTTTTGGTTTTGGTTTTCGTTTGGTTTTTTCTTTTCTTTTAAGCACATTTGAATATACTTTCCATATGTGATTATGTATGCAGCTGTGTGTAATATATTTTTCAGATCTTTTGACTCAGCAAATCTTAAAGAACCAATAGTTCATTATTCTAATCTAATACTCTAATAACTTTATTTTATATACACAAACAGGAACAGAATGAACAAGATTTTGAACTTAGTGTAGTGAAGTGCAATAATGATACAGGCTGAAATCTTTAAATGCAATATATTAATATACGAATATGAAAAGACAATTTCAAAACCTGTACTTTAAACACTTTCATCAAAATAAGATTGTAAAGTCATGGTAAGCCTTCTGAAAATTAAATTATCTTCTAGGGAAAAAAAAAAAAAAACTAAAATAACATAAACAGCCGAAATGACCCAGAAAATACATTTTCTTCCTTAACAGTCTTCTGGGGTTTTATTTAGGAAAATGTGTGGGTATTTTTTTCCCTCAAATTCTGTTTTCAATGAAACCCAATATATTGTTTATAGAACTTCTTTGTCTGGTTCCTCTTGTATAAATTTAATTTTACTGGTAGTGCTATAAATGATTTTCAAACAGTTCTAGGAGAAAGGGGTTTTACATGATTGCAAAACTTCAGCTTGCACAGTCCTGAGCATTCAGGTTTTATTTAGCAGGTCTCTGAATGTCTGCACCTCATATAGACATTAGTCTTAGTACCTAACAAGAGTACTTCATAGATGCTCTCATCAGCTCTTAGGGAAAGACTACAACATTTAAAACTACATGATTTAAAACACATGCTTAAACTCTGGAACCTACTTAATGCTAAATTGCTTGATTACTTTAAATATAATTTACACAAAGTTAAATGAGCATAGTTTTAACATCGTGAAAATATTTTTATCTGATAATAAAAACCTATATTTAGCTTTGCTAATATTTTCTCATTAATGTTTGAAAATGCACCTTTTGTTTGCCGTTCACTTGTAAGAATTTCCAATACAGTAAATTTCAAGTAACTGTTATGGGTTAAGTTCTATGGCGGTGTAAACCTTCCAGGATCTTTCTTACCAGTAAATGAAATAATCATATACCTTTCTTTGGCAAGGCTCTTTTTTGCTGCCAGATTGTCTCTATATTAAAGAATAGCACAAAGGTTCTTTGAGGCAAGGCAAGGAGTTTTGGGGAAACAGGTTTTGTTGCTGCCACACAGTCACTAAAGCTCTTAAGCTACTTAGGATGGGAAGGAAATTGAAATTTTATTGAAGCTGATGTATCTTACAGAGACATAACAGTTTCAAAAAGAATTGTAAACAGGATGATTTCTTAGGAAAAGTGTCAATACCCTAGTATTTCTCAAGAGAGTACAAAATAAGAATCTAAAGGCAACAGAGACAGACCAAAAGAAATTGAATTTAAAAGGCAATATTTTCAGCCTGAAAATGGATATTCTGACAAATCTGATTCTCAGTTGCATTTAAAGTATTGCTTGTTGTTCCAATGTAAAAATAAATGTTTTAAAACCTAATTTTGTGAAATTATCTTAAGATGGAATACCTGGTCTCTCAGGAGCTCTAATACTTTCTTTATTAAAACTGACAACTTAGTACAGAACAGATAATATAAGACAAGTAGTATCTGCCCTTAACATTGCTGTATCTTCCACCCTTACGAGGATCTGTCATAGCCTGAGATTTCTTTTGGAGCAAGAGAAGTAGTGGGGAAGCTGTTTCTGCCTTGAATTTGGTTAAAATTAGCCTGCTAATATGTATTTCCATATAAAAGAAACATTTTAAAACCAGAAATTTCTGTCATTGTTGTTGCCATTAAAGGGGACTATCTCATGTTAGCTGAACTAGGAAATACAGGTCTTCCTCAGCTCACAGCTTCTGTACAAGTGCTTCCATATCTAACAGGCTAGGAGATTGCAAAAAGGGGTGAGTGTAAATCTAATATGTATGTGACATCAAGTTTGGATTATTTCATTCAGTGTAGCTAGAAAATTGTTAGGACATTTCTTTGATTTCAGAAAACAGCTGTTTATTCACTGTGTTGACTCAAGGACAATGTTGACCTTAATCTTCTGGGTCTTTATGGACCTGGCTTGCATGAACCCACAACATGCTGCCTGTTCTGGCTTCTGCAGGATGGCAACTTGCCCTGTCATTCATGTTTCCCAGCAGCCATGACATTACTAACCTCAAGGGTGAAGCTCAGAAGAGGGAGAAGATGGGGCTTCCTTGGCAATATGCCCCACAGACTCAGCACTGATTATTCTATGAGAGATTAGAGGGACCAGTCATTTCCCAGGCTTCAGAGCACAGAGGCAAAGTAATTTCTTCCACTGAGCATTTCAGCAGGTGCAACTTAAAACAGTAATAAAGGGGTTAGGTGAAAAATCAAAGGATTCAAGAAAATGCAAGGCTCTTGCCTCTTCTTCTTAGAAGAAAAAAGCAAGGACAGGGGAAGAAGGGCAGTTATTGTCCTTTTTAAAATGTTCCTGAATAATACTCAGAGATAAAAGAAGAAAAGGAGACCACACATATTTCTGGATTCAAAATCTTTGTGAAGGACACAGCCACTCACATTATGTCATCACACTGGAATTTGAAGGTTTCAATGAAAAGAATGATCATTGTTTTGTAACAAAAGAATTAAAAAAGAAAGTTATAAGTTGCTTGATCTAAACAGAGATTTTGTGTGGCATTATCTCACTAGTTAGTCAAGTCTACATTCACAAAACAGTACAGAAACTGAAGAAAGAGACACATTGTCTAAGCATCCCTTCCTCCCTCAAAATCAACCAGCTAAAACACATGTACCCAGTAGTTTACCAAAAGATCATGAAAATAAGACATAACAAATTCATTTCAAATAATATCAATCTTTGTCCTATAGATTTTCCTTCTGGATGGTGTTCAGGCACCAGTGGTGGATTTTTTACTCACCCATTTTTCATTGCTTGCCATAGGAAATGTACCTTGCACTGTGGAGCCAAATATGTGGCCTTTGATGATGCAATTTGTGTGATCCAGGCAGTTAGATTCATTTCTCTGATGGTAAAATATTACAGTGTATGTTGATTGATACCTAGGAAATAAGCATCCTTGGAAAAATGCAAGACTCTTGGAGCTGTTAATTTCAGCTAAAGCTTTATGTAGTCAAATAAAGCAATTAAACTGCAGTGAAGGGTCATAAAATCAACAGATGATGCTGTGAATTTTTGTGATGTTATTTGCAGGTGGCATGAACAATATGCTTTGCACAGTTGGTAGTCTGGATAGACCAAGTGAAAGATAAGAGAAGTTAAAGTTTTTAAGATAAAAATAATATCATTGAATACAACTATAAATAAAATTGTACTAGTCTGGGAAAGTAAAGGATAAATATGAATTATTTGGATAACTGTACTTTGCATGGCAAGATCAGTTCACAGTTTTATAGGCATGACAATGGGCTTTTCTATTAAAAATGTTACTTGATAGTTTCCATGATAAGACTCATTTTAGTTGTTTATACATTTTCCAAACTTTAATGATTCAGACTTATTGAAATTTGCCTATTTGATATCTGCCTCAGGTCAACTATTTTCAAGCATTTTTCAAACACAAGGCCAGTGAGCAAGTTCCAACAATGCTCTGATAATATTCCTGTAATTAAAGTTTTTGTGTGTAATACTAAATTTTGTGAATAGGTACAGTACTTACTATGCAAAAGGAATATAATTTTTACTCTTGTGCATTGCAGGATCAGTATGTTGTTCAGTGAGCAGCTTGGACAGTTGTTCTATTACGTATGTAAAATTGCCTTGACTTGAAAAAGGGACTTGCATCATTGACTTCAATGGGACTTTGCTTGACAATGATACACCAGAATGTTGCTCCCAGCTGTGCAGTTATCACATTATTGCTATGCCACTAGAATTCATGTGCTTCCTAACTGAACCTGTCTATATAAACCAAAATCACATCCTTCTCTTAAAAACAACCAAGCAAGAAGAAATTTCATACTTCCAAACTAGATGAAGATATATGTAGGCCAAATCAATTGAAATCATTTGTCATTTGACACTGACAAACTAGAAGAGAGCAGAAATGAACAAAAATAAATGGGATGAACACTTCATGATGGAAAATTTCAAATTTAAATGAGTAATTAAATAGAGGGGAAATATATATTGTTAACTGTATTTAATTCATTGAATTTAACAAGATGCTATGCAATCAGTACAAGTTATTCTGAAGGTACTTATAGATTATTAGATAAAGCTTTGTAAACATTATAGCAAAAATAAATAGATATTTCCAGATGTCTTTTGAAAATAATATGTTAACCTGTTGCCCAATACTCAAAAAAATTAAAACCAATGTTTTTACTATGGATTCTCTTGGCTTCAGCTATCAGTTTATCTTACTAATTAAGCTACATTATGGATTATTTTTACCAGATTAAACAAATATATAATATACATAAATATTATTCTATGTAATGATTAGATGTGAATATACACATTTACTTAATTTCAAAATATTTTGTGGTGAAGTTATGCCTGAATTAGGAAAACACAGGCACAGATACATATTATGGTTTAAGATAGTCTTATCAGAGGGAGATGAATAAAAGCCTGTTGAGTTCTGTTTCTATGTATCTACTTGCATTTAACCAAAAATAAGAGTGGAGTAAATGATGGAAGTTGATGTAGTCTATGTGCACAATAAAATACAGTTCACTTCAGCTTTGCAACAAAACACTAGTCAGCAAAAATCACAACCGGCCATAGACATCGATTGATGTCAACACTGTACAAAACTGTACATGACAAACAATCAAAGGAATCCCTTCTCTTAAACAACTTGTTGGCAGACTTGCTGGTGCAATGTTTTGGCTTCCTGGAATTTAAGAAAAGGAGGAAAAGTAATGAAAAAAAGACAAACTTCTTCCTTTTATTTGTTAAAAAGCACAATCTGACTAAAACAAAGACATATTTAGAGCAGTTTCACCACCCAATGCTTAGGTGCTACCTACTGAAGAATTCTAACAAGAAACAGTCTGTACAAACTGGAGAGTAGTAAGAATTCTCAAAGACAGACAGACAGACAAAGAATGAAAGAAAGAGACAGAAAAAGAAAGAAAGGAAAGAATGAGGTCACTGATGCTTTAAGCAGAAAAAGGCACACTGGAAAATACTCCTCTACAGGAAAAATTTCTGAGCTTACTTTATTCCAGACTTCAATAGCCAGTCCAGAGAAAACATTAGATGATGGAAAGCTTTCTCAATAGACTATAAAAGCAATTGAACTTTTAATTCCTCCCCATCTTTCCTAAACAACAACGGTATCTAGTTGTTAAAGAATTCCTACAAAAAACCTACTGGATTATGCATGATCTCTTGGAGTGAAGTCACAAAAGCAGCCTTCATGCAGTATATCTTAACCCATTCTCTTGTTAGCTGACCCACTGTTTCACAGTGGGGAACAGCATTGTCTGCAACAATAAGTAAATCAATCTTCACATCTTTTCTGACCAAAGTCACTTCGGTCTTGTATCAGAGTTTTTTCTTCTTTATACTTTAAGAACCCAAGAATGTTGCCTAATTTGTTTCATTTATTATTCACATCTGTTAGGTTAATTAAAACAAAACACCAGAATATTCAGTTGGGATATATAATTCTTTTGTTAGTTGTCAAAATTTCTTTCTACCTATCCTATGTAAAATTTGACTGAACAAGCATTCTGCAAATATTTCTACTTTGTCATGTACAACATTTCACATTTCTCCAAAATTCAACCATATCTATACAGGGAATAGCTTAGTTTTATGTTGGAGTTTAAGATTTGGGTTTTTTCATTGTTTTTTCATTTATCTTCACCTGTTTCAGACCAATTCAATTTTCTGTTTGTTTGCTTGGGTTTTTTTTAATATAAAGTTAACAAATGTGTTCAATTGTTTGGCTGAAATTAAATGAACTCTTTGTCTTCACCCTCCTGAAGCTCAGTATCACCTCAACCTAGCATTCTGAGACCTGGTTATGTCCTGTTTAATTCAGTGGTTTGTGCATGCAGACTGTTCTCTATGCCTTTAGAAAGGACCTTGAAACATAATTCCTCCTCCAATTCTCCTATGTTATAACACTCACTTTTTAGGAAAGTAAAACTTAGCCCATTCTAGCATTCCTTACCATAGTCAGCAGGGATTACTATGATTTCTTTACCTTTCAATGCAATAACCACTAAGGTCTCTAGCTCTTAATGAAAGTTTATGAAGAGTGAAGCCTTTCTTAATTACCTGATTTTTCATTTAAGATACTTAAAGCCATTCAAAGGCATTTCACCATTTGTTTACCCCATTTACTGCTCCTTAATGTGCTAACTTCTACAAGGTTGATTAATCATCCTTCTAATCCAACAGGGAATGTTGCTTACAATGAAAGTCCCTTAGATTTTCATCTGATAGTATATTATGCTTTCAAATACCATAATAATTATTTCAAAACATGCCTACCAAATGGAAGGCAAACTTTGACATGAAAAAGGATGATCAACACTTCAAGGTGTTTCCTTAGATTTTTTTGTATGTTTTGGTTTTTACTTCTGATCTTATCCCAGGGTTCATATTTATTCATGTGTTCAGTTTGGCTATCCCTTTCTCTTTTCAATATTTACCATGTCATTATGCTGTTCACCTCCTATATTTTCCCTTCTTCCACTCTTTCTCTTCTTTCCTTGCAGTCATAAATTTGTTTTTTTCATTAAGCAATATATTTAAGAAGCAATAATTAGATCTGAGAGAGAGCTCCCTTTATGACTTATAATGTTATTGGAACATTAGCAATCCTCTTCACTCTGCAGAGTTAATGCTAGAAGTTACAAGCAGATTTTAAAAGTCTTGAATAGCAAAATAAGAGAATATGTTTATGGAAACACCTGATGTTGAAGGAACAAAGCCAGTAAAAACACTTAAGTGTGATTCATTCATTTAAACTTCAGAAACTAACAGGTGATGAATGATGAAACTGCATTAAGAAAGTCACTCAATTATAATAATGTCACCAGTTTGCCTCAGAGGAAAGGTTTGAAGCCATGTGCTGGTTAAAATTGATAATGACTGTATGACTCTCAGGCTATGAAAAACTGCATAGCCTGATACAGAAAAAAATAAACTAATTATTAGTTCAAAAAGAAGCCAGCAACTGATACAGAAAATGATGTTAATCTGTCTGGCTTTCTGTTATTTTAATGATAAATTCTCCACATTTCACCATTTATTTATTTATTTATTGTTCAGTAAAACGACCAATTTAATGAATGAAGGTGAAAGAGATTGGACAGAGAAACTAGTAAATAAACCCCAGTAGAACTGCTAAGTCCCTGTTTCTACATGATACCACAGTTGTAGCCATTTTAAGTTTCCTTATTCTCATCAAATTTTTAACAATTTGCCTTTCTTATTGACTGTTAAATAGGTATCATGTCTGAACTTTAGAAGCAAGATTATTCAACAGCAATCTGTTTACATCTACCACATAAATATATCCATACATATGTTGTTATATACACCGAGTACATATGCATACAGAGAGAGAGAGGATTCTGTGACCCCAGCGGGTTTCCTGGACTAGGAGCTGATAAGCCAAATATAAAGTCTGCCAGCCCAACTTTCAAGCAAGTAGCATGTTTCTAAATTGAAGGTCTCCTCAGCAATCACAATATCATCACAGACATGATCTGATAGTAACATCTGGCCTGAATCAAAAATTATAGTAATAATAAAGCTTTGTACTCCGACATAGTCATTGTGAGTTCATGTATATAGTTTCAGGGTTTTAGTGTAAAAACTGACATAACCATTTTAAAAATACCATTTCTTAAATAGGAAGCATGAGTTGAAACAGATGAATATTGACTCATTAAGTGTAAATAAGAAAAGCAGCTGTCATAACATATATTCTGTGCGGAAGAGAACAGTGACTGACTTTATTGGCTGCACAGCTTGCCTGTAGGAGCCAACCACATCTGGCATCCTTCGAAAGGAGATATGAAACCTATATTCATTTATATTTGAAGACATTGTGGAAGATGAATAAAGTGGTTTTTGAGTGGTGTAGGAACAACCTAATACCAAGAAAAAATACAATGGATGCTTGGTTTTGCATATCACTGGATCCACTGTCTGTCAAGGGGATTTATACTTTTCTAATAAATAGTTTCTTCACGTTCCTGGTGTTTACTCTATCACTGAATAAACCAGTAGTGATTATATGAAGAAATTCTAAGCTAGACTCAGAAATTAATTAAAATTTAGCATTGCAATATCTAACTTGAGTGCCCAATGTACCAGTATGCCATAGGATATCAAAATGACTTTTAGCATCTTGGCACCCTGCAGAATGAGAGGGAACACACTGAAGTAAAGCACTCATAAAAAGGTATCGTGTAGAGACAGGAAGACCTCGTATAGCCAGGAAGCGTCAAAGACGGGAGTTATGGTTTATAGGAAATGGTGAAGTAAATCTGGAAAAAAGGAAGCCTCTGTCTCTGCTGGTATTTACTGCCATTGTCTCTGATTTAGTCCCTAAAGTCACATCAGCATTTTCTCACATAAGGATGATAGCATCCTTTACAGTCCTCCTATTCCCCATTATGTGATAGATGTCAATGTATGTTCTAAAAAATCTGGGATGATATTAAAGAAAAATGTCATCAACATTATTCTCAAACTCCAGAAGCTGACAAAGATGAGGATAAAAAAGGCATATCTCTAATAACCCAAATTTTCAAAATTAAATATTAGACATCTCAAAACATACTACAAAAAAAACCAGAAAAATAAAATTTGCAACGCATTCAAAGGTGGTGACGGTTTTTTGTTCCTACTAACAACAGAAGTTAACAATGGCACATATGAAGATTTGGAGCCATATTTTTCCCCATGACCCAGTTGCCAATAATAACATGATGTGTTTGGCTTTTTGATCAAATGCTTTAACCCTGAGACACTGCAGGCATAGGACTACCAGTATGAATGGTTAACTAGATTACAATTACTATAGAGTTGGGTTTTTTTTCAGGAAAGCAAACCTTTTTTCTTCCCCTCCCCCCTTGTTATGTGACTAAACAACTCCCATGAAATTAAATAAATGTTCTTTACAAGGTGGTCCCTTGAGACACCCAACATATAATTTGGTAAATGTTACAACTTAACACTTTTATGTCAAAACATGGAAAAAAAAATACTAACAATAAAAATTAGTTTTAAAAGATAACAAAATAGAAACCTCAATGTAAGTGAATGCTCTGGTTACCATGGAAACATGTGGAACATCAGCTTTGAAAACAAGGTTCCTTTTTTTTCAATTATTAGTCAGGCCACAAGACATAAAATCTTTGACATCTCTACCCAGCTCTTTTCGAATCTGCATAAAGGAAGAGCATTTAAAACTCTATGTGGAACAACACCAGTTCCCTTCAAGCTGACTTACCAGTCTCCAACCTGACTTGTTTGCGGACAAAGGAAAAAATGTACAGGTCATACGTATGAGCTTGCTAGCATCAGAAAGCTATATTTGCCTTGGGAAAGGAGATAAATATAAGGATTTATATATTCATCTTGGGATGATTTTATGAAGAACCTCATGTCTGTCATCCTACAAGTCTTTGACGTTTTGTATGATATCACTGACAGCTGCTAAAACCACTTATAGCACTTAGGATCTAACCTTATCAGTAGTAGAGTGTGTTTAGATGTACCCTGCATGCCCTAGGTACTGGAAGAAGTTTGAATACAAATGTCTTATGAGCTAAATATATAAGGGATAGAATAACAGTAAGAAATAATGTTAGAAAAATTCTATCTGCAACTAGTTTGATTAGGTATTTTTGAAGGTCCAAGCAAGTAAAAAATGCTCTGGGATTTAGGAGGGTTCTAAACATTTTTTTCCTAAAAATTCCAGCAAAAATGGTTCTGTAAATATAGCTGCTATGCATGAAAAAGTAGGAACAGACTTATTTATTTAATAGGAAGATCTGTGTGATTTCAACTAGAGGGAGAATTGTAAGCTTTCATCTTTGGCTTCTGCATTCTTGTCCTGTTAAATTAATGCTTTCTCACTTACAAGTTACTTTTAATCACCAAGAAAGAATTTGTTCTTTCTGAAAGAATTTGTTCTTTCCAAAAGACCAGAATGAAGATTTTTCACTGTTTTGCTTTAGCTAAACATTGTATATACAAATGTTTCTACCTCCTTTTCTACATTCTTTTTTTTTTTTTTTTCTTTTTCATACCAAGTGGTCATATGTTCTGCCATTTGTGCATGGAGCTGCATGGACATTATATGAGTTATGTATCCCCACACATATTCTTGAAGAGTTTTTGTTTGCTCTTAGTAGTTAAGTTTGTTTTCTTGTTGGGGAAGGGAGGGTGTTAGGGTTTTTTTGTAGGTATGTACCATATCGCCATACTTTTTTGTTCTCTATCTTTTCTCAATTCAACCTAACTTATCACAGAAAGGTAAAATAATATATGGAGGAATGACTGGCTGATGAAAACTTGGGTTATCAAAAGTCGGAGTAAATCGCCATCTCTTCTACTAAAGGAAGATCACCAGTGGAAGACATTGAAGATTTGTGGTGGGACTTGTATTACTTAATGTATTCACAAATGACCTGGAAAGGGAAGTGAGCAGAAAGTTGACTGATGATCTAAAATTATTAATAGTGGTAAGAATAAGAACAGATTGTGAAGAAGTGCAGAAATACTTCCTAAGTTTGAGGGACTGGGGAATCAAAGTGTAGGTGGAATTCACTAAAGGTAAATAAAATACTGCGCACAAAGAAGAATAATCTTAATTTCACATATAGAATTATGATTTACTGCTCAGGAACAAAATCTTAGAGTCAAGATTAGACAAGACATCTCAGTTCTTGGAGACAGTGAAAAATCCTATCAAATATTGAGAATTATCAAGAAAGAAACAGATAACAAAACAGAAATAATCATTAATTCAGTGCAGAAATTCTTAATTTGCCTTGAATACAGTTGGCAGTCCTGTTCCCCCATCTCAAAAAAGGTGGAGTAGAAAAGGAAGAGTGTCAGAGAAAAACAATAACTGTTCAAAACTATAGAACAGCTTTTGTACAGTAAAGAGATGAATAGCCTAAGTGTTTTCAGCATGATGACTACTGAGGGTAGTCATACTGAAATATGACAGAGATATACAAAATCAAAAGGAGCACAGAGAAACAACGTGGATCAGTGTTCCCTAATTTTTCCCATAAAAGGTAAGAGATGCTAAATGGAAATAGCCAAAGCCAGGTTCCATCCAAAACCCAAACACTTTCCCTGCTTAAAAAAAAAAAAAAAAGAAAAAAAATATTAATGTGATAGATAATAAACCTGTGAAACTTGCTGCTGAAGGACATTGTGGATGTCCAATATTTATAAGCATTAAATGGGAGACTTTGTACCATTGGAAAAAATATATTTTGTGTTATTAAATAGATAGAAATCACCTGTAGCTCAGAAAAATTCACTGCAGTAGTTTGAGGATAGGAGAGTAATGTGTAATATAGCCTGAGGATGGAGAAAATAATATATATGCTTACCTTGTTACAGCCCCTACACAATCTTTAAGATCATCCTTGATAATCAGGCAGGATACCTAAAATCTTAATACAATCATTCATGCATTCTTAATATTTAAGGACAAATGCAAAATTAATGTGTTTCATAGGTATTCTGAAATAATCCACATTAAAAAAGAGAGCAAACTGATATCTTAATTGTCACTGTTTCTTATGGATAACATAGGTGGAAAAGAGATGCATGTTTGTGGTGCTTATTTAGCAAAAATGTTTCGTATTCTGAATAGTGATCCTATCAGGAGGTGACACGGGCAACTGCGTACAAGTAGATGTACTTTTCCATTCATTTTGACAACATTTTTATATTAGCATATGTTAGTACCTTGCAATTTTAATGATTTTTTTTTTATTGGATTTTCCTTTGGTATAGATATAAGATCTACAGGTTGATAAAACTGGATGTAATTCTAAATTCTAGATTTACATTCTGAAATTGTGACACCCAAAATGTCATCAAGGAAATTGAGAAAAAAAAAAAAAATTGAAAGAAAATGAAAATCATACACATTTTTTATTATTATTTTTGGGTGAAGAAAGATAAATAATAGTACTAAGTGACAAAAAGTTAAATAATCCAGTTAAAAGCTAGAAATCATTATCATTTAAAAATGCAAACAGACAGGCATAAAGGAAATACCATATGTTACTAGTCATATCTGATAAGAATGGAAGACTTCTGGTTAAGTCACCCATCTCTGTGGTAACCATAAACAAATTTTCAAATATTCATTTCCCTTATTTTGCTTGTTGGCATAAGCAGAAGCACTGAAATATAAATTCTTGAATATCTGAATATGTAGATCTGACTCTGGGCTTATCTGGAGAACATGCAGTACCACATATATGTCAGAAATTTTTCTCCTACAATGAATCCTGTGAAGGTGTGGAAATACTTGAGAAAAAGCTATCATGTTTTCATTTGAAAATTACTCTGAAAGAGGCTGTTGCAAGTAGAGGTAAATAAAACATAGTATAACATGGATGCACTCATAATAAGTTTGTTGTTATTCACTGGTTTCCTAGTAAAAAAAAATACCTATTATCTTTTAAACATGAAGGCTGAAGTGAAACTTAAGGATGGCAAGCTATTCTGATAATGGTCCTTTTTATCAGTATAGAATTATCATAATATATGGTGATTATTTGATCAGAATTGTAGAGGTAGAAAGGCACAGGCTATGTTTCATATCAGTTAGAGTATACTTTGAAAATTAAAGTTTAAAAAAATGCAAAACAAATCTTAATAAATTCTTTGGAGTGCAATGGAAGGGAGAGCAACTTAATTTTATATTGTCCTCAAGTGAAAAGTTTAGTGACGTATAAGTAAAAGTATGTGACATACATTAATCAATAACCTAATAATGGAAATAAATTTCATCCAATATAATTTTGTTCTTAATTAAAAATAACCCTGGGAACAGTGACCTGAAGTCAAGAGCTTAAACTAGAGTACTCTCTTAACAAGGAGACTGCAAAGCTATTTTCTCAGTGAATCTCAAATTAAAATTCTCTAACTCTAAAGAAAGACTAGCAAGTGTATCATCTGCTGGCTAGACCATTCTCATGGGAAATACGCAGTTTAATTTTCTGAAGAAGAAAAAGAAACTTTTCCTATATCTCCAAGGGAATCCACATATTCACATTTTTATTCATGAAAGCTTGTCTGAAAGTGTGTATCACTAAAAAACTGCTGTTTCAACTTCTACCACATGCATTGTCTCACAAAACATACCAAATAATTCTGTTATTTCATGCTCCTGATGAGTTATCATGTCTTTACTGCTGAGATTGTGAATTTTAAATGCTATCTCTACATAAATGCAGATCAACCTGTGATTTAGCCATACATATACTCTGCATTATCCATTGGCGGTTTTTTCAGTGTCCAGAATTGAGAGGAAAGCAGGTGACATAAAAAAAAAAAATCTTTGGTTCAGCACATATAAGAATAAATCTGGATGACTGAATTAAAACTGTGAAACTGCAAACTCTTTAAGATATAATGTTTGTTTTCACCACTGGCTGCTGATCCTATTCTTATTGAAATCCATGACAGTCAACATCAAATTCACTGATAAAATATGTATCAAATTGCATAACATTCTGAAAAAGCATAAAATTATTACTTTGTTATATGCAGTACTTTGGATATACCTGACAGTCACTGACTTTCCTCAGTCAGAATATCAGACCAAATTCAGTGATGTTTCTGTTGGAATATAACTAAAAAATTGTTCCAATAAGTCCAAATGTATGAGTTCTATTACTGTTATGTACTGTATGGGTTAATATTCTCACAATTTTTATGCATAAAAAGATGTAAAATTCCTTTGGTACTAGGCACCAGTACGAATGCCACAGTAATCAAAAACTGTATTTCAGTTTTTTTCCAACTACGCTTGTGGATTTCAACACCAGATGGCAAAATTCAGGTAACAGAGATCTATGAAGAAATACAAGGTCCTTTAAGTTAACAGTACAAAGAAGAACATCAAAGTAATTTTGTATCATATTAGAAAGAAAAAGACTATTCTTCCATAACACCAGGGAAGCACATAAAGAATATTCATCACGGCAAAACCACATGAAAAGTTAGAACTAAACATCAATATATTCTCAACATTTATTCCTATGTCCTGATCTCTGTTAAACAATCCACTTCAAAGATAAAAACAACCTGACATACTTTACACAAGTTTCACTTCTACACAAGTGTTTGCACAGGACCGCTTTTTGTACCCAGCTAGCGGTGCTTATTCGTAGTAATTCAGCACAGTTGGGGCCAATTATCTCACCTTCAGGGTATGAATAGCTGCTAGCTGCAAACACCCTTTGTTGGCCACAAATTCATGATAACATTTTGTCCTGTTGTAGTCTGCCTGTGAAATCATCTTTTGTTGTCAATGATAAAAAAGACTTAATCTGTGTTGGAATGTGTATATTTTCTTAGCAACCTAATTGAAAATAATAGATCAATATTAACAACACTCATATATCTTTTCTTCACATCTTATCAAGTTCTTCCATAGGAGATTATATATATTACACCTCATTTTCCTTAATTCTGTGTGTGACTTAAATGGAGCTTTACTGTTCCATTATTATGTGAAAGCTTCATTACTGGTGGTGTTATGTTTATTTACTTGGATGAGAAACTACAAGGAAGAAAAAAGAAGTTACACATGACTTCAGATAGACCACTCTGAGAAAAATATATATATTAAAATACAAAAAAAAAAAAAAAAAAAAATCCAATCTGTTGTCTTTGAAGGTTTTATTTTTCATCCAGTCTAGCAAATTAAAAATTTACACTAGTTTTGTCATGAAGATTAAAGGTTTGGATGTTACAAGAACAAGGGATTTCTAGTAGGAAAAGTATTTTTTTTTTTCCACAAAAAGCGAGGAGACATCTCATTATGTTTTGTTCTCATAGCTTTGGCTGGGATGACAATTTAGGTCTTTCTAGGTGCGACTACACTTTGAGTAAAATAAGCATGCATATATATGGTAATTTTTGAGCACTGAAAGCATGCTATAATAGGAAGGGTCAATAAAAGATTATTTGGAAGAAATTTGAAAGCATGGTTGACAGCTGAAGGAAATTTAATAAATGGCCTTTAGAGCAAACTTTCTGATTCAATAGAAATGTATTTCTACATGAGAATAATAAATAATATGAAGAGCACATACCGGCACAGTTGGGTTTCATAGAAAAGGAGGTTCACTCTTGCTTCAAGCACAGTGTGCTATGACAAATATAACATCAAATATCCACATCCAGAGAAAGCATGAAAATGACTGATCTACTGAATAAAAATACATGTGGAAAAAAAGAGGACCAGCCCCTCCTACCTTTTCAGCAGCTCTGTGTTGTGAAGAAAGAGCTACCAGAGATCTCAAGATCAGATCAGGACTGAAATCTGAGTCAAGTAAAGAAACCTAGAGTTAGGCATGAAGGTCCTGCAGAGAGATGGTATTAAATCTACCTACCTTTCATTTCATTGCATTTTATTTGATTAGCCAAGGCAGTTCTTCCTCAGCATAGTAGCTCTGGAGTTGTCATTATAAGATTGCATTCTTCAAATATTTTGTGGGGAGCCTACCCACATACCAATGTATTTTGAATTCCACTCTTGGGTGAAAGACCTAGATGACTATCTTAGTACTGTAAATTTTGAGTTACTTAGCCATCAATGGAAATTAAATGTAATAACTCTTATCATACTTTCCTTTCTTCAACAACATACCAGTTCAAAAACAGTTGCCTGGACATTGTCAAACAGAAAACTTCCCTGTTCTGAAAAGTCTTTCCTAGGTGTGACAGCATATCTTCCCATAATTTATAAGCAGTCTGATCTCAGGTTGCTTTCTAAAATAGTTGACGAAAAATATGCATTCAGTAGTCTCATTTAAGGATAATGCTCACCAAAACTACCAGCACACTTATGCAGGTAAAGGGGTTCTAAAATGAGAGGGACATAGAGCTCTGGAATTAGCACTAAGATTTAATGGATTGTTAGAACAATAGGAAAACACTTAGAAGAGGCAAACGGTAGGTTGAGACACTAACCACGAGGCTTAAAGCACTAAGCAAGGCATTTAAGATACAGTGTATATGTTTTCACGAGTTTACTAACAAATCTACTCTGATGCAACACAACAAAATACAACAGAATTGATGACACATTGACACAAATAATAGATACACTTTACCTCTCCCTAGTTAATTGATATTCAATGGCAATACAATGAATCCTTGAGAGTTCACTTAGGGGACCTCCAAATAAATGGGGGAATTGGCATCGAAATTACTCTAACATAAAGCTTTCTCCAAGCATAGTTTGTCTGTATTAGACCAAAGACTTCATTTCCATCCTGTGAGCTACACGGTAAAGTTTTGTGTGCAGGCCTGATTATTTTGTAACATACAGCTCTAATCTAACCAAAACCCAGAGACTTTTGAACCTCACAAAGGTATTCACAGATATTCAAAGCCTATGTATAAAATATAATATCAGAATATCACTAAATTGTAAAATGATGTTCACTGAGCAGGATCTTTAAATCATTTTTTACCCTGGTTCCTAAGCAGATGAAACTGCTGTCCTCTGTGATAGTATGTATGCATTTCTCTCTCTTTTTATGGCAGGGCCATATAACTGTTGAACATCTTGTCCAATTTCAATCAACTTTGACAGTTAAAGTGATGATCAAAAATTTCTTTGACATCTTAATGTTGAATTACACTCCAGAAGTGTCAACTGATTGTAAAGGGAATTTACATGTTTAAGGTGTAGACGTCTACATCTGGTGTGACGAATCCTACCAAAAGCTTCCAGGAGCCAGTTACAGGAAAGACCCCTTATTAATGGAACCTCAAGGGATTATGACTGAATATGTTATTTTATCTCAGAAAATCCATATAAGTGAAGACAAATCAATGTAATGTATAAATCTGTATATACATCATATAATAAGTATTTCTAATACTTATAAATACACAAGAACACTCAATGTATGACAAACTTCTGTGTGGGTTAATTCTTCCTGGAGTGAAAACAACAGAAGACATATATCTATGTGGAAACAGGTGTCATTAATTCCATTTTACACAGTGAAACATGTTACTAAGCTTAGGGGAACAACATTAGAGCAGCTCTACATAAAATTTTTGTGATGCTCTCTTTTTATTGTTGTAAGATCTTTAAGCGTTATGCTGTTTACCAGCACCGTTTCAAATACTGCACATCAAAATACCCTAAAATAAAACTGAAGTATGGATAGGTTGAGCTTCCACCCTTCTTACACGCCAACAAATGAATCTGGCTACAATGAAATACCTTGAAACCCAGAACTGGAATAAAGGCATTTGTTCTTAGATTGTCAGTATGTTATACAATAAGACTGGTCCAGAGCTTCTAAAGTAAGGAAAAATAATTCTGAAAATCAATATACACTGTTTTCTTTTTTACTTTTGGGAAAAATCATCCCACAACAAAGAACGTGGTATTAGCTGGATACCTGTTGGTATTTTGGTGTACCTCTACTATTTATACTAAACGGCAAGCCTGATCTCATCTGGGGTAGTTTAATGATGCCTGTCAGCTATTCAATAATGTGTGAGTCCATTTCCCTTGACAGTGCTTACCTTGTGGAGACAGTTAAAAGGTTTGAATGCTGATAAGCTCATCTTCATCTATACAGATAATACAAAAAATCTTGATAACTGTTGATTTTGAAAGACTGTGTCTAGAATTGCTGGTGTACTTAGTGGACAAATTTGTTAGGCATTTAAAATACAATCCAATGAGATGGAAGCCAGTAATACAGTACATTTCAGAGAAATCGTGTGATAGGTGCAGTTCATCTCTCCTGGAAACAGTACTAGTTGACATGTCCTGGAACTACTGGTTTTCCACAGGCAACTACTTAACAAATCTCAAATCACAAATAGTCTCTTGTTAGACAGAGTTTTAAAGACAAGAGAATAGCCCACAACAGAACTATGATGCAGTAATTCTAATTTTTCAAACTGATTCTTTAATATGCAAACATGTAAAATATTAAAAAGAAAAGCAGTTTCACACTGCAGGATGCAAGTATAATCCAAACCTTCCTGGGAGGTTTTGTTTTGGCTTTAGTTTTTGTTTTGTTTTCTTTAGTATGCTTTACTGATGAAAGAGGCCTAGGGAATAAATGTGAATCTGCATAAGTTTGATCATATTAGTGTGATATGTTTTAATGTTCCTGTATAAAATCAGTTGGTGTAATGGCTTTCTATTGTCCAAACAACAACTTCATCTAATGTTTCAGACTTCCACGAAGGTAATGATCCCTAAAATTAGTGGAGACCGTTTACTCCTATCTTACCTGCTTACTTAGGTCTTGCGCAATTTGAAGTCTAGAGCCTGACAGTCCAACTCTTTTTCTTGCCCAGAAAATGCCTATGTCAGTCTGTTCTTTATATCCAAACTCTGTATCCCTAGCTTGATCTTCAGTCTTTCAAAACATTCTCCCTGCAACACCTTGCAGATACTATTTCAGACTTATCTCTGCTATAGAACCTGTTTTTCTTTCTGAATACAAAATAACTAAAGGTACAAATTTTATTACATTTTTTACAGAATGTATATCTTGTTCTCTCAAAACACAGGCAAACATAAGTTAACTGACTGTCCTGCATTCTTGGCATTCTCTTCCCATAAATCTGTTCAAGTCCTGTGCCGTTAATTTCAACGCATTTAAAAATCCGGCAGTGTTTTTGAAGGTTTGTCTAGAATACTGAGGTGAAACCATTGGTCAACAATATTATTCCTCAAGCAGGATGAAACTATCTATAGTAAGGAAAAAACTCATCTTTGTACATGACAACTCTTTCTCAGGTCATGGACCAAGAAGTTAAAAAAAATCACAAATTTACAAGCTGAAGGATGTAGCTCTTTGACCAGACCTACTGTTTCAACAACAAATTCACAAGAGCTGCAGGTATTTAAAAATATGCAAAGAATAAAATTTGCATAAAACACACATACATTGACATGCACAAGTAATAACATTCATACAGGTTTTTCCTTTTGTGGTGAAAACTGTTTTGTCCTGGGATAAAGAATAAATAAGCTTTGAAAGCTGTGTTCTACATCATGGGGCAAGTGACTGCCCGGGGTATCCCTTTTAGTCCTGTTGTTGCCCACAGCAGGGAACCATCTGGGACTTAGGGTGGCTCCTTCCCCACCTATAACAGAATTTCCATCCAGAGAAGACCACAGAACACACAGATGGGTAGTAGACATTCACACCTCATCCCTGCATGCGAGCAGGTTACAGTCAGATGCCCCACTTCAGATATTACCTTAAAATACTCTAAAGCCAACTGGGTAAAAGTTGTCAAGACACAACAAAAAATAACAGATTGTGACCTGATGAAGTGAGCAGCTCTACACAAGGAGTGCAAGGACCTTTGTAAGCCAGTGGACCAGAAGTTCTCAGAATTTACTTAGGAATTAATATTTTTCAATAAGAATCGAGTGATTAGCTAGCTAGTAAATGCTGATATAGACAAAAAAAAAAATGTTAGAAGAAAGAATGGAAAGCAATAGAAAGTCCTTCTAGTATGGAATAGAAAAGGATGGAATTATGTATAAACTGGGCAGCAGAGCAGGCAGAGTCTTTGCACAATGGACACATCCATGTAAAGAGTAATTGAGGAAAACTATCACGACCAGATATGTTTTCCTGATCCTGCAGTAGCATGAAAATGTGTTCCTTCTTAATCCTTATTTCCTCTCATACTGAGTTTTTTTGGTCATCTTTTTTTCCTTGCTTTTTAAATATCAATATTCCAGAATTCTAAAAATCTTCCCCGTTACTGTCAGATACAAAGTTTTAAGACTTTGTAAAGTAATGCCTATTTTTGTAAAGCTATTAAAATTCTATTTAATAGAATACTGATAATGCACTACTTAGAAAAACTGTAATTTTGACACTACAGAGACAAAAAATGGAAATGCACAATAAGAGCTCAGAAACTATACTCACTTAAACAGTGATAATTTTAATGTCTTTTGGAATGGCATTTGTATTCCTCTTGTAAAGTCCAGTTTTGTCATTACTCTTTAAATGATGTGTAATGAACGTTCTCAACCCTATTTTTTCTATCTACAACAAAAGAAGAAAATACTATTTTATAAAAGATTCCGCAGTCTCTTGGATCTTGTGACATTGCAAACAATCCTTCTTTAATGACTGGTTATAACCTAATTACTTAAAAAAGAATAAAATCAAAGGAATATAAACCTAATCCTTCTTCCATCTTGCCTCTTGTAATATTATTTGGCAATTATTTGCAATTTGAAATAAATTTTTACAATTTGTGACCAAAAAAAGTTTACTGTTAAAAAAAATGTTTCCGTTTTGATAGGTGTATCAACTATGCTGTATTTTTATGTAAGGTATTCCCAACAGTTGAAGGAATGCTACTGAAAGAACATTTAAATAGTCAATAGGGGGTTGTTTTTTGTTTGTTTGGTTGGTTTTTTTAACATTATATTAACGCTGAAAAGAGTACTGTGGTCTCCTGACTTCTGCAAAAAGATTTATACTGGAAGTTTATAGACTAAGAGTTAACATTACATTAGAGTTGTGGAAACACAGTTCCTGCAGTTTTAAAGAAGGGAGCACTCTGAACTCATGGTGAAGACTGTAGTTACACCACTTGATTTGCAGGTTTTTTTAACTAATGAAATGAAGACCTAAGACATAAGGTCAGTTCAGTGCATCTCAGAATGTAAGTAAACTTGAATTTCCACACACAGTGAATAAGACAACTTATTTTTTTCCTTATTCTTAGACTTCAAATTTTCTGAGAAAATCAGGTTAGCTTCAGCAGAAGATTTAGCTTACAGGAGAGAAGCATCAAATTACAAGGAGAGTCACCAGGATGCTAGAAGAGACATAGTTTGTGGTGCTGTAGATGAGAGTCTCTCTCCTCACTAATTCCCAAAGCCATTCCTTCCTTTTGGCTACCTTGTCATCCTTTCTAGATCCCTCTTTTTTTAATTTGCTGAGTTTTCTTTATTTATTTATGTATTTTCCTTTCTGAAACTCTCTCAATTATCTTGTATCACAGCAGTATTTCTCCACATACTTTGCAAATATCAGCACCCTGGGCTTTCCTCAGAGAGTCCTCTTCTAAAATTGTTTTGTTTTCTCGCCTCTGAAGAAAATACTTTAAAAGTTTCACAGATTTTTTAAAATTTACACTTTTTTCATTAAGTTTTTTCCTTTTCCTTTAACTGAAATGTTTTCAAGTTCTATGCTGGAGTATATCTGAAGTAAATTGGTAGCCCATTTGGCTACCCATCTGGTAAGTGGTTACTGGCCTGTTTTTACTAGTCTTATGTGATGTTTGCTATTGTATTGATAAGTCAGGGTTTCACTATTTTTTCTCATAAAAGTATTTATTCCCTTAAAGGTCTTATTTCTAGTATCAAATGTGAATGTTCCATCCCAAGTGTAATCTGAAAATTTGTGTTGTGATGAATAATTTGTTTTGTGATGAATAATCCCTGACAGTATATATCAGAATTGCAATTCAGCAAATCAGAGGACCAAAAAATGTGATGGGAAGATGCCTTTAGTTGCTATAAGAGTACTGTTTCTAGTCTTATAATAAATAAATAAAAAGTATATGAGTTTACCACAGATCTAGCCTTCTGCCCTGTCAGTATTTTAAAAAGGAGATAATTAGGATGCTTTCAGACACTGAATTTCATTACCCATCATGAATACCGGTGCCCATCAGCTCCTGTATATAGTCCCACAGCATGATTGCTCTCATTGCAGGATGACACTCCAAAATGGTCAGATGGCTTTCATGAAGAAGTACCCATTTATTTCAATTGATAGGAGAGATCACTAAGTTATAAATAGAAAACTACATAAAATATGCATAAAACTAAGTGAGAGAAATCCAATCTGTTTGTCTTATTACCCTGGAGAGATGAGAGGATTCCAAAAACAGTCTCCTAGAGGCAAAGCTCATGGAAGGTGCTGAGGTGACAGTAATCACCAGCATGTTCTGAGGTAAATTCAGAACCTTATGATATACTCCTGAGTTCATCGCAAGAGTATTGCCTTGCTACCCCACGTCTCTGAAAGTCAGCCTGATCTAGATTATAGCACTATCTGTAACCACATGTGTTCTTTTAACTCAAAAACAACCCAGGCAGTACAGTTCTTTTCAGACAGCATGTGGTCTCTAAATAAGTAAGTACTTTCTAGTTTTCTTTAGAGTTCTGAATGCAGACTGAACCTTCTGAAGATTCTTCAGTAATCCCCATGGTTTTGGTAGCTGGTAGAGAAACTATATATTACCAACAGCACCAGATTAGCAGCTGCCAGTTTTACTGTTACTTTAGTTATCACCGTATCTTGCAGCACAACAATTTTGCAATTTCTTTAAATTTCTCGTACTTACCTTCAAGGGTCAGGGTGTTTTAGTCTTAGTACCATCTAATCTTGCAGTAATGATAGTATCCACTTTTGGAATATACTGATTTCGACAACACTGATAAAATAAAATATTGTGTCGATATTACTGCAGCCATCTGCCCAGCCTTAGTTTCAGGACACAGACATGAAAACGATTAACTCACACTGAATAAGGGTGCCAATTTACAATGTTTCAGCTACTCCATAGTAATTACCACGTGCCTCTGTAAATATGAAAAACTAGAGGTTTATTGTTTGCTTTCACTGAAAGAACCTGCAAACTCTTTTTCACAGTGGGATAAAAATATGTGTATGACTAGAAATAAGCTGTCTGTTATGAGTCTTTCCTACCCTACCTTTAAAGTCATACCTTCTGCATATGTGTTGTTTGCATGTCTGAATAATTACCATGTACCCACAACAATTTGCATATTGTTAGAAGGACCAAGAGGGACAGAATCAGAATTTTCATTTTCCTGAATTTAGTATTCTCTCTAGAGAATATAGCAGACACTCCAGGTCTGACATTAGTTCAGTCAAGCTTTAATCTTTTTGTATGAAGTGGAACAGTTCTAGAGGGAGGCAATGATAGCAAAGGTACTCAAGGAATAACAGCAGCTGGGAAGCCAGGCTACTGTCTGGAAGTGTGGAAAACTGATACTCAATGCTTGACCAGAAGCAGAAAGAACAAAGACTCTGAAGATGTTTTTTAACCATGAGTTCTCAAATTGCTCAATTAATTCTTTTTTACCATAAATCATTATACTTAAGAGGTTACTACTGTCAAGACATCAGTCACACACATAAGAATTTTTTTTTTTTAATGTGAAAGCATGTTTTGTCAGAAGACTACCAGTGATTCTAACAGTCAGATTGGAGATTGAAGAAATCTATGTTGATGTGTGAATATGAATAGGCTATGTTCAAGTTAAAATCTATTACTCTTTATAAAATATAATATATTTTGTGAATAATTATTCATGTATGAATACATACAGCCTTCTTTTATATTCAGAACTATGTGCCTTTGTTGCTATCATTACTATTTGGTGACGTCTTCTATGTACTCCTGATAGTCTGTGTCTTCCAATGGACTGAGCCATTGAAGATGTTAATTTTATACTATAAGAAACTAAGCTGAAAGGAACAAAAAGAAAGGAAGAGATGTAGTAAAATAGGATCTTTTTTAATGTACTTTCAGCAATAGAAATCATTATCCCTAACCTTTTTGTTAACTGTTTGCAGAATAGTTAAATTATAGTCTCTATTAAGTCTTCTGAAGTTCATCTGTATGTTTGGGTTAATAACAATGACTGTGATTCAATTGTGAATTCGGTTATTGCTATAGCCTGTTCTGACCATTTTGATACTCTTTGTTTCTTCAGATTAAGAAACAATATGAACAAAAAATCATTCACCTTCTTTCAAACCACATGTTTAACAGTATAATCTAATCAAAATACATCATGTTATCCTAAATAAGGCATTACTTTTTTGACAGTCCACAATTCTTTCACTTTGCAGCAATACTTAACAATAGCAATAATTAACTAGCAACAGCAATAATCAAGTAGTAAATAGATTCCACCTACCTGAATGTACAAATCAATGTTAACTGATTCTCATTGAACATAATCAGAGATATGCCCTAGAAGTCACCAACACAAGTTCTATTATATTGCTAGAAAAGACCCTTTTATTCTGTGTTTATTTATGATTCTACTTGTCTGTTTCAAAAAAACCCCAACATGTTCTGGCATTCAAGTTTTATCTCTGTCCCAAGCATTATATGTAGCATCCTAAACTAAGATAGCAATAATAAAGAAACTTGGATTCATCCCCTAAATGTAACTTCTACTCCATAAATCTCAACCTTAATCCCATTTTGCCATGCTATTTAAACAGTAGGGAAGAAGAATAGGTAGAGAATGAATTGGAGCTAGGATACCAACTTCTGCAGAAAATCTGTTATATTCTTAACTCCTTTAGTAGCTATGTTCTGCCTTCATCTAAAGGTAGACCTTGGTTGGACACATTACCTCAAGATACATGACCTTTGAATTTCAGTATGTCTCAGAAAAAAAAGTTATTTGATTCAAGCTGAAACTCTTCTTGTTGCAATTAGAATTTTAAGGGAAAGCAAGAGAAATCTACATGTAAAATGGAGCAGAATACTTTTATTTTTTATTTTTACAACTTATCTGCCACCTCACTTGATAATGAAAAATCCAATAAATATTATATGCCTTGCCAATATTTGGCAGACTTGTAGCTATTTTGGACTATTCAGGGCCTTATTCTTCTCTGCCTTTTAATAGTAGGATCACAACACTGATACCAAAAGCAGTCACCATCAGCTCTAGTAAAATGTAGGAAAAAACCCAAGAGTAAGGCTCTATATTTTAAGATGATACACCAGAAAAATGCTGTCATGTGTATGTCATATAGTATAAAAATATTACAGACAAAGTAAACTGGGAACCGGAACAATCAATGAAAGTCAAGGGCAATACATTTAAAACTGATAAAAGATAATATGATTTTACTTGACATGTAATTGACTAACATAATTCATTGCCACAAGATAATACTGACATCAAGAGGAGTACTGATACATATAGGAATCCTACATGAAATATAAGAAAATTCATAGTTATGCAGTAGAGGATGAAATAATTTAAAATTAATATATACCCATAAGCTCTAAGATATAAATTAACCACAAGCTGACACCAGTTAGAAATAAATTTTTCCCTTGGACAGGTTATTCTGTGTGTCTTTCAGAATTTGCTGCATCTGTCTCTGATTAATCTGGTTGGGTTATCACCAGAGGCGGTATATTGGGTTAGCTGGGCAATGCAGTATGGCTATTCTGAAGGCATTCTGCACCCTTGACTTTCAAAGACAGTTTACTTTGGTTGTCCTCTACTATTCTGTTCTTAAAATGTAAAATGAATTAAGATTTTACAGTATTTACATGATCTATGTTTTCAGGAAATGTCATCATAACAACATATTGAAAATTATTCATAGAAATATACTCTGTAAAAGTAAGATTTTTCTCAGCACAGTGTTCGTGTTCATATGTGTGTTCCTCAGTACATTTCTACCACTTTTTTTAAAATCAGCTAAGAAATTGGGGGTGGGGGAGGGGAAAGGTTGTCTTTGTTAGAGGAGAACGGTATCAGAGAAGAAACTTGAAACTACTATGCATGCTATTCCACCTGAGGAGTTGGCAGCAATAAAAGCAGCTCCACACTGAACCAAACTTTCTAAGTTGTCAGGATAGTTCTTGACAAACCTGTATTTTGCCAGCTGTTTGCTGCACATGAGGGTCTTCAAGAATTACACAACATACAGACATCTTTCTGTATTTGCTCATACTGCACAAAATGATGGTAGAAGACGACTGAAACCATGGGAGCATTGCTTCATATCACACTTGGAAATACCAACCACCAGCATTCCCCTTAACTATTGTTTTTCAAGCTGTATAATTTTGTGGTTGAGGTAGCAACAAAATGCTAACATTTTAATTAGGCCATAGAGACAAATACAATCTGTTGCACTATGAAAAATTCAGATTTTTACTGTTAAATGAAATTACATGTTATTCTCTGTTTGGTGTCATCTACTTAATCCTCCCATAATGGAAATGCATTCTTTACACATGCAAAAAGAAAGTGAAGATTAACATTCTCTAATCAGAGGTTTTGCTACATCTTCTTTCTCCGCCTTCACCTTCTGGTGTCACTATTAATGGGCTACAGAAAGATAATTTCATTTTGATTTTTCAGAAGCAGGGTAGCTTACTTGCTCAAACACTCTACTTCCACCTTTTGAATTTGACAGCCTATCTACTGAGTTAAGGCCCTAATTAAATTTAATGAAATCTGCTCAGTGCTTAGCTCATAATTTACAACACAGATGCAACTCATCTAATAGTTTGGCTTGGTTTGCCTCTTTTGATCAGGAAAGGCTCAGAGCTTGAGATTTCATAAACAGAATATTATATCTTTTTCCTCAAGAGGGGACTCTCTATGTTCAGGAAGGGGTCATGTGAAGAATGATACCACCTACTTCTGGTTTGACTGAATGGAAATTAGTAACTTACAATGCTGCTACAACTGTAGCATTTTGTAGAAAGGTATGGAGCTGTTTGACTGAGATATACCTCAAAACCTTTAAGTAAAGATCCATTTAATGACATTCAGGGTATTTTAAGACCTTCTACTTTTTCAAAATAATTAAATGTAAATTCAAGACAATGGAACATTAAACCAAGGTATCTTCAAAATCTTCCGCCAGATATTCACACTCTATAGAACAAGCTTTCTTATACTTATTAAGTCATTTACATATATTTAAAGAAGTTGTAGTCAAATGGGGGGGAAAAGTCATGCAAAGCTATGACTTATTAACAGCAGTGGTATTGTTCTCTTGTTCTTTAGTTTCTCACTTGAAAACACAAAAATCAAGTAATTTTCTTCTGCAAGTTCCCATATAACCTTCCTTTTGACCTGTGCTGGTGATGGTAGGCAGATACTCCATTTTATTTTTGGAAATATGCCCTGTGACCCTCAGTATACTATTAAAAAGACGTCCCACTCTCCAACCTGCTTGCCCTTACAAAGAAGTTCAGTAAACCAGCTGGATTATAGCTGAGATATACACTTGCTGCTGAAGTTCCTCACAGTGTGACCCAGTATCCTTTGGTTGAGAATCTTTCTGAGAGAATAACAAATTCTTTTTTTCTGAAGAGAAACAAGACTTAGAATAATTTTAAAGCCTTTAAAAAGTTATGAGTGGAAAATAAATTTATCAGCCTTGTATGGAGTTATCAGTACAACTCGTGTATATTCACTTATATTTTTTTCACATTAAACAAATCTTGGAAGAGCAATATATATGGGTTCCTGGCTTCATATAATAACAGCAGTTAGTTTAGTGATGTTCTTTATGAGACAAAGGGTATCACTCTGTGGCTCAGACTGTGGCACATTTAATACATCATCATGTCAAAAGAGCTTTGACAGTATTCAGCACAGAGCTCCATAGGCTTTTATGAACTATGTTGCTACAGCTTCTAAGAGAATTACTTACTATTTCCTGTAGGAGGAGGGGTGATACTAAATCTTACCTAGTCCATTTGGTGGAACCACTTAACAAAAGACTGAGATAGATAAAATGTGCATGCAATCAATGAGGTTAGTACAGAGTTAAATTCTGAGCCATACTCAAAAAGAAGTTGAAGTATTTGGACCTTTTTGAAATAGGATCTCCACAGATATTTAAGGAAACTTGACAGTAGTGTTACTTTTGCTCCTAAGTTCATTTTTTCCAAGGTCTGTCTGAAGAAATTTTACATGAAATAGAGTAGATGATTGAATCAATAACATGTGTCCAGGTGTATTTATTAGGTATCCTAAAGTAAATCAAGTACTCCAATGTTCAAGTCACCACAAGGTTCTGATACTTGAAGGAAAGAAAATCTGTGGAAAATTTAACAAAGTTATATGTTGCTACCTTTTTGCCACCTCAGGTGTTTTTTATATGCAATTTTGGAAACTACTGGAATGCTAATAATTAGTTAACATTGAAATAAAAAAGCACAATAAAGCTACAGATCAAATAGATAATCTTACTTCCCAAAAGGAAATGGGATCTTTTAAGCTCTAGGGTGTTGCAAATATTCAGTTGTTGATATAAAGTATCCTTATTGGCACAGGTTTGCCTGTATTCTGTGAGCAGGTGAGAATGGAATTGTTAAGAGGTGAGATAACAGCTCTGTGTCTATAACACATTCATCTTGAAGTACAGTAATATATCATGTTGTTACAATTTTTTTCCACTAGTAACTCCATACATATTTAGGCTTCTGAGTACCTCTGTCTAAACGTCCATAAAATAGGTTGTGTTAAAAAGGGAATTAGAGAAAGCATAAAAACTTGGTGAAGCATGGCTTTCACAAGTGAGGGAGATTAATATTTTGAGTAGGTATGTATCACATGCACATAGCTGACAGATATAAGGTGATGCATAGTATATGCATTATTTAATTGATAGACATTATAAAATGTATGGCTTTAAGGGCTCCCCAGACTCTGCAATATTGTCTCACAAAAGAGATATGTGCTGCACAGAGTATGATTTCTTTCTGTGAACTTTCTCCTCTGCAAGAAAAAGGAATAAAGTCATTTTATGACATGACTAATAGAGGATTTGGTCCCTATTCTGAAACTGGCAGCATTTCTTATGTTCATTTAGATGGTTAGGAAATTGTAAGAAAAGTAGGGCTAGTTATATTCTTTATCGTCCATTGTTTCCTCTGGACTATAGTCTCTGTAGATTTGGGCCATTTTTCTAGATTTAAGAGCTAAAGACATAGAAAAACCCAAAGAGGTAAGGAGAGAGAGGTCAAACCTGGTTCCCCCTCAAGCAATTAATTCCAGCTCCTAGTGGAAGAGTGAGTGGAGATTTCTTAATTTTCAGTTTAATTCTTTTTGGCCATCTTCCACAATGGCCATTTAGGTCCACAATGAGAATGTTTAGATGAGGTGGGTACTCATATAGTTTATTGAAAATTGAATGTATTGGACCATGATCTTTATGGAAAAGTGTCAAAAAAAAAACCACAGCATACAACCCTTTGAAAATTGTTTCTCCTGTGTACACAGCACACAGAAAAATAAGCCAAAAATAAAGACTAAACAGACATAACATTTTTTTCAGAATAACCTAGGTTTTTAATTTATTTACCAACATACCTAATGCATTGGTGAAAAACCTTTGTCTCAGCTAAGCCCATTTCTTCTTTATGTTATTTCTTTTGGAGAAAAATCATACTTCTAAACTTTTGAGTTCTTCAGCATCATATCAATAATGCTTTCTTATTAATAATCCTGTAAGAGCACAAACATATTGACACTTAATCTGATTTTCATTTCTTGATGAGTGTAGGAATTTCATGATCTCACAATGGATGCTAGGACAAGTAGATATATTTATCAATTAAAAAAATCCAAACAGACTAATAAGAATCCTTCCAAAAGAATAAAATTCAGCTGCAACTATGCTGTATGTTTTCTAGGCAAAGCAAATTTTTCTTCTCCAGGGTTTGAAATTAAGCAGACTGCCAAATTACTTTTATTTTATTTTTATTTTTGTCCCTGTGTAATCATTCTTGAGTGCTACTCAAAATGTTACTGAGAAAGTATTAGAAGGATGGAGATACAGTTTTAAATGTAGGAACTTTCCATCAACATGTTTTAAAATTTCTCCTTATGAAAGCTTTAATACTGTATATACATATTCATTTATGAAACCATATAATATAAAATATATACATTAACCATTCAATAGGTTTCCTAATTGAAGTTTTAAAATAAACTCCCAGGATTTTCAAGTTAACCATCCTCTTAGGGATTATATTTACTCCTCTCTGTGTACTCTTTCTGTTTTCCTTTTTTACATTTGAATGCATGTTTAGAACAGGAAAATATCTTTTTCCTACTTGTTTTTACAACATGTAAAACAATGGAGAACTGGTCCTTGACTAGGGAATTAGGTGATAGATTGATGCAAATAGTAGCAATATCACCAAAAAAAAAAAAAAATTTGATTATGAGTTACAATAAAGAATAGTAAATAAGGAATGACCCAACAGCTGATGACTACCTCTATGTTAATGAGCCACATTATTTTGCCAAAAAGATTTTGCCAAGCAGAAATAACACGTGACTTGTGACTAAAATCCCTAAAACTGTAATTGTGGAATTAGTCTGTTCTTTATAGTGTACAGATCTTTGGGTTGATGATATTTTTGAGGGAAGTGGAAATGAGGTAAATCATCCTATGAAGAAGGCACAGCTATTGTCATTCTGGCTGTTTCCCAGATATCTTGCACAGTGAAGAGCTTTTGGGGAAAGAAGAAATTGAACAAAAAAAAAAAACATTTCCAAACAATTATGTCCTGACATTTTGTTGATTACTGGCATGGCATCAGGGAGGAAGAATACGCAACTGATAGTTTGTTCTCAGAGATGTTGCAGAGTTCAGAGCAGGAAAAGGTTGTCAGAGGTTACACTCAAATGGGCAGACAATGAAGAATCCCAAGATGGTGACTTCTGGCAGCAAGAAGAAGTGGTTTTCTTCACCTAGAGATGTGCCCTTACAGAATAGGCAGAAAGCCTTCACAGCAGACATGAACAAGTTCCCTTTGAGAAGGCATCTAGGCCAGGTAAGCCTGATCCATGTGTCAAAACCAAGCCATGGATGACTGTGATTGGAGACTGTGAGAGATTAAGACACCCATTTGCTGACCGGATGTACTGCTTTGTGAGGTTGATTGGTTCGTTGGTTAAATCCAGAATATTACAAAAAAGAGGGCTGAGGCACATCCAGTCCTTGGACTGTCATGCCCTCCTGCTCATCCGCAAGGGCATCAATGATATTCCCAAGGGAAATCTTTAATGTACCAACATTGAGTACAAGGCTCAGGGGACTAGAGTGAAGAGCATGGGGGTCCAGGCGGTGTCACCCTCAAGTCTGCTAATGAGAGAAGTGGGTCATGTAGGAATAAACACATACAGATGGTGAGCACCTGGCTGTCCAATGGATGTCACATGCAGAACTTTGACCATAGGACCACTTTTGAGGAAGAAGAGACAGGGACCATATGACAAAGCAGGGCAAGCTCATCTTTTTTTCAGTTGTGGTAAATGGTGTTAAGTCCAGTTGGCAGCCGGTCACGAGCAGTGTTCCCCAGGGCTCTGTTTTAGGGCCAGTCTTGTTCAATATCTTTATCAATGATCTGGATGAGGGGATCAAGTGTGCCCTCAGTAAGTTTGCAGACGACACCAAGTTGGGTGGGAGTGTCGATCTGTTCAAGGGTAGGATGGCCCTGCAGAGGGACCTGGACAGGCTGGACCGATGGGCCGTGGCCAACTGTATGAGGTTCAACAAGGCCAAGTGCCGGGTCCTGCACTTCGGGCACAACAACCCCATGCAATGCTACAGGCTTGGGGTAGAGTGGCTGGAAAGCTGCATGGCCAAAAAGGACCTGGGGGTGTTGGTAGATAGCCGGCTGAACATGAGCCAGCAGTGTGCCCAGGTGGCCAAGAAGGCCAACAGTATCCTGGCTTGTATCAGGAATAGTGTGGCCAGCAGGAGCAGGGAGGTGATTGTCCCCCTGTACTCGGCGCTGGTGAGGCCGCACCTGGAATAGTGTGTCCAGTTTTGGGCCCCTCAATACAAAGAAGGACATTGAGTTGCTGGAGCGTGTTCAGAGAAGGGCAACAAGGCTAGTGGTTTTCTTCACCTGGTCTGGAGCACAGGGCTGATGAGGAGCGGCTGAGGGAACTGGGGTTGTTTAGCCTGGAGAAGAGGAGGCTGAGGGGAGACCTTATCGCTCTCTACAACTACCTGAAAGGAGGCTGTAGTGAGGTGGGTGTTGGTCTCTTCTCCCATGTAGTTAGCGATAGGACGAGAGGAAATGGGCTCAAGCTGCGCCAGGGGAGGTTTAGGCTGGATATTAGGAAAAATTTCTTCATGGAAAGGGTAGTCAAGCATTGGAAGAGGCTGCCCAGAGAGGTGGTGGAGTCCCCATCCCTGGAAGTGTTCAAAAAACGGGTAGATGTGGCACTTTGGGACATGGTTTAGTCTAGTCTACCCTTGATTGGTTTAGTGTGGACTTGGTAGTGTAGGTTAATGGTTGGACTGGATGATCTTAAAGGTCTTTTCCAACCTAGACGATTCTATGATTCTATGATTCCCATCAGATTTGCTAATAGCTTAAGGAGAGCTTTCAAATAGATTTATCAGGGAAGCATGACCACAGCCCAATGAGAAGTAGACAAAAGTGTGGGAAGCAAGGATGTGCTGGAAGGATGTATCTGTTTTATGTAGCAAGGTTTTTGTAGTGGGGGGGACTGCAGGGATGGCTTTTGAGAGAAGGCACCAGAAGCTGCCCCCATGTCTGAGACAGTTCCTGCCAGGTGCAGATGGACCTGTTGCTGCCCAAAGCTGAGCCAATCAACAATGTTGGTAGCACCTTTGTGATAACATATTTAAGAAAAGGTAAAAATAGAAACTGGGAGAGAGGAGTAAGAATATGTGAGAGAAACAACTATGCAGATACCAAGGTCAGTGAAGAAGGAGGGTGTTCTCCTGCAGCCTGTGGTGAAGACCATGGTGATGCAGGTTGTCTCCCTGCAGCCCATGGGCATTAACAGTGATGCAGATATCCACCTGCAGCCCATGCTGGAGCAGGTGGATGTGCCCTGGAGGAAGCTGCAGCCCATGCAGAGGAGCCCATGCAGGAGCAAATTTCCTAGCAGTAGCTGTGGCCCATGTGGGACCCATGCTGGGGCAAGTCCATTCCTTAAGGAATGTACCCCGTGGAAAGGACCCATGCTGGAGCAGTTCTTGAAGAATTGCATCCTGTGGGAAAGACCCATGCTGGGGAAGTGCATGAAGGACTGTACCCCATGGGTGGTGTGGTGGGTTGACTCTAGCTGAATGCCAGGTGCCCACCAAGCCACTCTATCACTCCCCCTCCTCAACTGGACAGGGGGATAAAATAGGATGAAAGTCTTGCGGGTCAAAATAAGGACAGGGAGAGATCATTCACCAGTTACTGTCATGGGCAAAACAGACTCAACCCAGGGAAGTCAATTTAATTTATTGCCAACCAAATCAGGAAATAAACCCAAATCTTAAAACACCTTCCCCCCAAGCCCTCCTTTCTTCCCAGGCTCAACTTCACTCCCAATTTTCTCTACCTCCTCCCCTGCAAGTGGTGCAGGGGAACGGGGAATGGGGGTTGCAGTCAGTTCATCACACACTGCCTCTGCTGCTCCTTCTTCCTCACATTCTTCAACTGTTCCAGTGTGGGGTCCTCCCCATGGGAGACAGTCCTCCACAAACTTCTCCAAAGTGGGTTCTTTCAATGAGCTGCGGTTCTTCCAATGGGCTGCAGTTCCTCACAAACTGCTCCAGCATGGGTCCCTTCCACGGGGTGCAGTCTTTCAGGAACAGGCTGCTCCAGCATGGGTCCCTTCCACGGGGTCACAAGTCCTGCCAGCGAACTGGCTCCAGTGTGGGCTCCTCTCTCCATGGGGTAGCAGGCCCTGCCAGGAGCCTGCTCCAGTGTGGGCTCTCCACAGGGTCACAACCTCCTTTGGGCACATCCACCTGCTCTGGTGTGGGGTCCTCTATGGGCTGCAGGTGGATATCTGCTCTACTGTTAACCTCCCTGGGCTGCAGGGGGACAGCCTGCCTCACCATGGTCTTCACCACAGGCTGCAGAGGAATCTCTCTGATGAGCTTTTCATCACTTTTTCTTCCCCTGTCCTGGTGAGGAGGGGGAGTGATAGAGAATCTTGGTGGGCACTTGGTGGCTAGTCAAGTCTAACCCACCACCCAGGACAACAATCTTTCTCAGTGAGAAAGCAGTATGTAAGAATAGGGGCTCATGCACATGCCTGTACATGAATATGCACAGTTTGGAAAACAAGACATGTAGTGGGATAGCTCACATGACTGGAGTGCTGTGACGGATGGATACAGACTCTTTAGAAAGAGCAGGCAGGGGAAGCAAGAAGGAGAGGTTGTGCTTTATGCAGAGGAACAGCTCAGACCTACGGAGCTCCACTGAGCATGGGTAATGCACCGGTTAGGAGCTTAATGCTTGGGATCAAAGGGGAGACAAGGAAGAGTGATATTGTGGTAGTTATCTACTGCAGACTTCTCAGTCAATAAGTGAATTAAATCTTTTTTAAATCATCGGGAAATCCTCATGACCACAGACCTTGATAGTTATGGGACATTTTAACCACTCTGACGTGTTGGAAGAGCAACATAGTAGGACACAAGCAGTGCAGTCATTTTTTTGGAGAGAACTGTGAAACACTTCATAACAGGTTGTCAAGAAAAGAAGCATAGCAGAAGTGCTCTGCTGAACCTGCTACTCACAAATAATGAAGAATTGGTTGGGGATATGAAAAGACTAATGGTAGTGTTAGCTATACTGAGGATGAGATGGTGGAGTTTAAGATCCTAAAACAACAGAGCAAAAGATAGCAGAATTATAGTTTCAGAAAACCAGATTTCTCCTTCTTGAAGAAACTACCAAGGAGTATGCCATAGTAGACTTCTCTGAGAAAATAAGTCCATGGAACCAAATGAGATGCATCCAAGGTGCCGAGGGATATGAATGGGGGCTTTATATTGCAGCTTTCCTATTGCCCTGGATAGATCATGGTGATCTGAAGAAATTCCTGAGGACTGGAAAAAGGCAAATATTGCACTTCAACCAAAAAGGAGATTCCGAGGAATAACAGACCAATGAGCAACCCTTCCTGGAAGACATGTCGAAGTGCAGGAAGGACAATGTCAGGACCCTAAGGATACTACTAAGCCTTAATGGCCCTGGCTGGCCTTCCCTCATACTACCTGCCCAGGGGCCCATTTCACTGCCCACTCGATGAGGCACCTGCCTCCAGCACTGCCTCTGGCCCTGTCTTGAGTCCCATCTCCAGCACTGTCTTCTGCTTTTCTAACTTGCTGACAGGACTTCTCTGCTGGATTCCAAACCCAGCTCTCTAATTTATATTATCTGATAATCTCTAGACTGTAGACAAAACCAAGTTATTATCACCAACCCATAGTGAAGATGCAGTCTCTAAAGTGCATTATTCAAATAGTGTGGTGTAACCAGTTTTGTCCTAAAACACTGGAAAGTTAAATACTTTTAGAAACATAGTGACCCAAAACTACAACCAACAAGTATGTTATTAATTACTCAAAATGTTTCATCTTATATTGTGTATTATGTGGTCTGAAACATTGCAGGCATAGGTCAGCAGACAGCTGATTAGCTGGCAAATGAGCTTTTAGTTAGAGAGGTAGCAATGCTTCTAGGACCTCTACTGCAGAAGGCAAAAGTAAATTTTGGTGATTGATGAACTTGCTGAACACTTTTAAAGTTATAACTTTGGAGATCTTGGAAACCTCCTAAAATGTATACTTTCTAATCATTTGAAACAGCTTTCAATAAAAGACCCACCTTAGTAATTGCAAGATCTCATTAAGTCTTATTTGTTGTGACATTTTCCTGAATTTGTGCTTAGTTATGCACTCCGACTCAGTGGATTACAGTCCTAGAGTACAACCATGACTCTTACACTGGAGTTTTTCCTGTCTTGTAGAATGGCCAGGCATTCTGTTAGAATCTCTTCTTCATGATAGATACCATGTTCCTTTGTGGGCATATGTTTTTTAAATAAGGAAAGAATATATGTGCTTTACCTAAGATTACTTTATATCCTAATGCAGCAAGAATGTATGAAATGTGAATAAATTGTTCTACTTGTTCTTAGAGCAAGATCCAATCTCATTTGTTAAAACAGATTAATAAAGGAAATTCCATTTATATTCTAAAGATTTCTGAGCATCCTGCAAAACTCTGAACAATCTTATTGCCTGCAACCTTCACTGGAATCGCAGTGTATGGATTCTGCAGGAACTTACAGGATGGGACAATTTGTAAACTCTGAAGTGATTAATTTTGATAACTAAATTTTATGGAAACATTCCAATAGACAAAATATGTTGAATCTGAAGCCTAGTTCAAGTGTAAGTCTTTATCTGGCTATTAATAGTAACATAAACTGCATGCAGTTCAGGATTAAAGATGCTGGCTGCTAATTGATAACAAAATGTATCATATGTACAAGCTGGGGTCATGACATCTGGAAATAACACCTGAGAATAAAGAAGAAAATGGAATGGAGCAAGTCTTCTGTTTTCTATTCCTTTTAGTGAGCCTAATGTAGATGAAAACTCCATTCAGTCTTGCTACAATATTAAGATTAAAGCCATATGGCACAAAAAGTACTTGCTGTCATGGCTTATGCATTTAAAATATGATGTTTATAAGAAGAAAGTAGAAAATAAGGTAAGAAAAATATGTTAGGTGAAGAACTACATAGCTTAGTAGACACCTTGAATAGTCAGGGACAGAAAAGTATTTTGAAAAGACTTGTAAGAAGACAAACATTAAAGGCTAATTTTCAAATTACACAAATAATTACACTATTAATGTGAGCTTTTGCCTCCACGATTACAGAGCATAATTGTTGTTTAAGGTCATCGCTCACTTGCAGAGGAAAGTATGGATTGGGAACATTGTGTCCTTTGGGTTGCTCAATATGTGGTTTCTTCACTGTGCTTGTCTTTGAATTTGTAACCAACTTAAGTCAGTAGGGTCTTTCCTTTTTTGGCAACACAGAGTATTTTGTGGTTCATAGAGAATAATAAACAGGAATAATATATTAAAATACATCCAGAAAGTTATATTTGGCACTTTGTATCTCATAGACAAGGTTGCTTGAATGACGAATGTTAAGCAAGAAAAAATGTGGAAGAAAGTGCATTTTTTGCTGTGTTCCATTCCAGCAAACAGTTTTGCACATGGTTAATTTTATCCAGAAGGGTAGTCAAGCCAGGTCTTGAGGATATGCTGACCAGTGATCCTAGAAAGACTATCTACATATGTCATAGCTAAGCATGATTACATTAGCTGATCTGGAACTTACAGTATTATCAGTAGCTAGTATGTGTTATGACATGTTACCTAGGAATCAAACCATGAGGCTATACTTATAAATATATACGTATAAGTATGTGTTATCAAGAAGTCACATAATTCTTTTAGTATGGATTTATATGAATGAAAAAATGAAACTTCACTTATGACTGAAATTATTAGGTATGGTTAAAATTTAAAGATTAATAAGACCATAGAAAGTCTGATTTATACTATTAAAAGAGCTTTTCATATTTAAGAGACTATTGCTCAGTAGATTGCTTTCATGACTGCAATTTTACATGACCCAATCTTTAGCAATCTAAAATTGGAGGTTTATCCTATTTGTCTCAATCTCTAAATTCCCTGGTTTCCTGTAAAATTTTTCTGCATCTCTTCACAACATTCCATATTATGAAGGAATAGGAATGTATATGAGGAACCTGAATGTACACAAGTCTATGAGACCTGATGAGATGCATCCCAGAGTCCTGAGGGAATTGGCTGATGTAGTTGCCAAGACACTCTCCATGATATTTGAAAAGTCATGGCAGTCAGGTGAAGTCCCTGCTGAATGGAAGAAGGGGAATGTTGTGCCCATTTTTAAAAAGGGAAGAAAGGAGGACCCTGGGAACTACCAACCTGTCAGCCTCACCTCTGTGCCTGGGAAGATCATGGAGCAGATCCTCCTAGAAGCTATGCTCAAGCACATGGAGGACAGGGAGGTCATTTGAGACAGCCAGCACGGATTCACCAAGGGCAAGTCCTGCCTAACCAACCCAGTGGCTTTCTATGAAGGAGTAACTGCATCAGTGGACAAGGGAAAAGCAATGGATGTCATCTATCTGGACTTCTGTAAAGCCTTTGACACAGTCCCCCACAACATCCTTCTCTAAATTGGAGAGATATGGATTTGATAGGTGGACTGTTCGGTGGATAAGGAATTGGCTGGATGGTCACATCCAGAGGGTCGTGGTCAATGGCTCGATGTCCACATGGAGACCGGTGACAAGTGGAGTCCCTCAGGGGTCCGTACTGGGACCAGTGCTATTTAACATCTTCATCAATGACATAGACAGTGGGATCGAGTGCACCCTCAGCAAGTTTGCAGATGACACCAAGCTGAGTGGTGCAGCTGACATGCCAGAAGGATGAGATGCAATCCAGAGGGACCTGGACAAGCTGGAGAGGTGGGCCTGTGTGAACCTCATGAGGTTCAACAAGGCCAAGTGCAAGGTCCTGCACCTGGGACGGGGCAACCCCCGATATCAATACAGGCTGGGGGATGAAGGGATTGAGAGCAGCCCTGCGGAGAAGGACTTGGGGATACTGGTGGATGCAAAGCTGGACATGACCCAATAATGTGCGCTTGGAGCTCAGAAAGCCAACTGTATCCTGGGCTGCATCAAAAGAATTGTGGCCAGCAGGTCGAGGGAGGTGATTCTGCCCCTCTACTCTGCTCTGGTGAGACCTCACCTGGAGTACTGCGTCCAGCTCTGGGGCCCTCAGCACAAGAAGGACATGGACCTGCTGGAGTGGGTCCAGAAGAGGGCCACAAAAATGATCTGGGGGATGGAACACCTCTCGTACGAGGGCAGGCTGAGAGAGTTGGGGTTGTTCAACCTGGAGAAGAGAAGGCTGCGAGGAGACCTTATTGTGGCCTTTCAGTACTTAAAGGGGGCCTATAGGAAGGATGGGGACAATCTTTTTAGCAAGGCCGGTTGTGACAGGACAAGGAATAATGGTTTTAAACTAAAGGAGGATAGATTTAGGCTAGATATAAGGAAGAAATTTTTTATGAGGGTGGTGAAGCACTGGAACAGGTTGCCCAGAGAGGTAGTGGAGGCTTCATCCCTAGAAACATTCAAGGTGAGGTTGGATGGGGCTCTGAGCAACCTGATGTGGTTAAAGCTGTCCCTGCTCACTGCAGGTGGGTTGGGCTAGATGACCTCTAATGGTCCCTTCTGACCCAAAGCATTCTATGATTCTATGATTCTATGATATTATCTCTACATTGCATCAGCTTTCAGTTGGTGTCCAGCAGTTCTGAATAACTTTGTACACATGAATAAACAAAGCTTGCCTCCTACATGCTAATGTTTTAATAATAAATATGTGCAAAAAAACCAATCTGCAAATTTTTTAGCACATTTGTTAGAAACCACTGTTTATCTTGTCTATGTTGAGCAAAAAGCAAAAGCATGCTCTGCTTCTCTTAGTTCCTCAAAATCCTCTGTTGTTCAAAAGGGTGACTGTCATGTATAGTTCACTTGAACTATGAGTAGTAGCTTTGTTTCAGCATCACTTCATTTACAGTTTAGACACAGAGCTCTAATTTTTTTTCTTTTGCTACTTTCTTTTGTTTCCTTCTTTTGCTTCTTTCATTTTCTCCTCCTTCTTTTTGTGAAGAGCTGTTTCTTGAGAGACAGCACAGATCAAGCCAGAAGGCAGGATATGAGATGCACAGCAGGAACATACTCTTTCTTACAAACCTACCTCCAAGACACAGGCAAATATACAATATATAAGTATTTGTTAGGATCTCAGTTCCTTTTAAAAATCTTTTCTCAAAGCCTGATTTTTTTCAGTGACCTAACTCTCAGCCAGGTTATAACCAGGATGCAGAAAGACACTCAACAGACATTTTAAAGCAGTACTTTCAGGAAAATATTTATTTGAAACTGGGAAAGGGATGGGGTTTTGTTTTGTTTTGTTTTTTCTTTAATTTTATTTTCCTATTCTGAATAAATACCAGTATAATTTTTTCATTAGATATAAATAATTTGAATATTACAACTGAAACTTACTATGAAAATTTAGTTATTATTTTACCTAATCATTTGTCATATGCAAAAGTTAGTTGTAAGATTTTAAGGGCAAGGACTGTAATTTATTATATGCTTGCCCAGTGAATGCTATTTAAATAGAAAAGGTAACCAGTCACAGGAGCTATAACTTCTTGACATATACATAAGGAACATTAAAATATCATTTTACTCATGTGATCTGCAAAAACACTATTTTAAAATTATAAGGCCTGAAATGAAATAAAAGGAATTAAAAGGGTAGACTAAGAATGATTACACATCCTTTTTATTATAAATACTCTCACCATAACCTTTGCAAGGTGCTTTATAAGACTACAGTAACATGTTTGGACACCCAAATTCTGTAGGCTATTTAAATACATGCCTGAATTTAAACACAAGAATGACTGCATTTATTCAAGGGGTACTACCGATGAAATGTAATATTAGACATATGTTAGACATATTTTAAATAACTTGCCTCAGGCTTTAGGTGTGTACTTCAGGTATACACACAGTGTATTTTGGGAAGGTTTAGAACTTTAATTTCATAAATGTTTATTCTCTTCTTTATGTGTAGGTACAAATATACAACAACACAAATGTTAAAAAATCTTGTGGTTATAAATTACCTCTTTTGAAAAACAATGACCAGGGTTATAAGTGAATTCTAAAGAGGTAATAATTGTTCAATATTACACAGATTTGTGTATTGCAATCACACAAGTTCAGACTGCAATTACATAATTATGAGCTGTCAGAAAATGACTGAAGGTATTTATGTTCATAATTATGTAATCTGGCATAATTATAGTTATAAAATGAGTTCACAGCAAGATTTATTTTTCTCCATTTTTGAAAAATAAAAAAAAAATAAATGTTTTGTAATTAAAAGGTCGAAGTAAACATTTGTTCCTTCAGTATGCCAATGTCTGACTGTAAATCAACAAAATTTTTATCTTGTGTACTTTTGCAACACTTGAAGGGTTATGGTCTGAGGCATAGGGAAATAAGTCAAATGCAATAACTGAAGATACAAGGAAAATGTTGAACAAATATCAATCTAGTATGTGTCTGATAAATACATTTCTATTACCTATCAAAACAGATAGGCTATAATTTCCTGATACAGAATTTTTGTGAAACCCATGAATGGGTAAACCTGAGAAGTCAAAGGACTTAGCCACTCTCCTGCATTTTTTTGTTCTTGATAAAACTGTTGAAATCACTAGCACCGTATATAGAGTACAGGAGTTCAAACATGTAAAAGCAGCTGCAAGAACAGGAAAATGAAATATACCTTTTCCTGCAGATTTTGTATGTGGCCATGGCTAGAAAGAATAAGGGAAGTAGATAGAAGAATGAATACACTAAAAACTACTTGCAAAGGTGAAGAACACAAATATCACTATCACTATTTACCTGTGCCAAAATATGGTTAAGACCTTTATAATACTGACAAAAAAGTTATCAAATACAAAATCTGGTGGTAGTCCTATCTTAATGATTTCAAATACCTTAAAAATACCTTAAATACCTTTCTCACCTTAAGTGAGAAAAATAACAGAAAAAGCACAGTTCTGTTTGTGTTCTGATGCTTAACAATTAGAAGGACTTAGTTCAGAAGAGCATATGAATAGTGTCTGTTTTCAAAATCTGAATCTGGATTGCTGTCCTGATTTCAGCTGGGATAGAGTTAATTTTCTTCCTAGCAGCAGGCATAGTGCTGTGTTTTGGATTTAGGAGGAGAAGAATGTTGATAACACACTGATGTTTTTAGTTGTTGCTAAGTACTGCTTATGTTAGTCAAGGACTTTTTCAGCTTCCCATGCTCTGCCAGGGGCACAAGAAACTGGGAGAGGGCACAGCCAGAATAGTTGATCCAAACTGACCAAAGGGCTATTCCATACCATATGATGTCATGCTCAGTATAGAAACTGGGGGCGGGGCGGGGGGGGGTTGGCCAGGGAGCAGCGATCGCTGCTCGGGAACTGTCTGGGTATCTTTTGGCGGGTGGTGAGCAATTGCATTGTGCCTCACTTGCTTTGTATGTTGTTATTATTATTATCATCATTATTTTATTGTTATTATTATCATTACTATTTTACTTTATTTCAATTATTAAACTGTTCTTATCTCAACCCAGGAGTGTTTCTCACTCTTACTCCTCCGATTCTCTCCCCCATCCCACCGGGGTAGGGGGAGTGAGTGAGCTGCTGCGTGGTGCTTAGTTGCTGGCTGGGGCTAAACCATGACAATTGTTCATGAAGATCTGTGTGAGGCTAATACTGTGTAAACACATTAAAGAAAGATGGCCTTTTTGCCTTAATGAGTACATATTAAACTTAACATTTTAAATGACAATAATTTACATGTGTAATATTCTGTTTAAAAACATCATCCCAGATGAAGGTGACAATATTAAAGTAGGTATGACATATCCAGCTGAAGAATATATGTCATAGAAGCATCTGTCTCAATAACACTGATTCATTCTGACACAAAAATGGTTACTAAAACTTTCTTTGTTTCATTCACAAAGTAAATATTAGTTAATAACTATATACTAAAACCAGAAAATGGGTCCATGCACTGGCACAAGATTGTCTACACCATCTAATTTCTAGGCCAGCACCAGGGATGATTTTGACTCAGGCAGGAAGGATCCTCCCAAATAATGCCTGTGCACAGTTTGAAACTATTAAAGGTAAGGGAAAATGTACTATAAACAAAACTTAGCTTGCTTTAAGGAAGAAAAATGCCATATAGGTGTGGGTTGTGCCATGTCACCCGCCTCCAGGGTCAGATGGCAAACCTTAATCCTTAATCCTCAAAGGGGACCTGCTGAGAAGGGATTGTATGGAATCGTCTAGTACTAGGCGTGCTCCAGAAAGTAGGGTAAATCAGTACTTCTGTACTCTAGAAAGCTAGAAATAGTTTATCCTTTTTGAGATTAATTACCCAACCATAAACAAAGAAAAGAGCATCAGCCTGCTCTGTGGTGCTGTTTTGAGAATATAGACATTAAAGAATTAAAGCTGGCCATGTCAGTTGTTGATAGTGTCAGTTATATGAACTCATGAGAAAGACTCGAGTGTCCTCATACTGTATTTCTTATTCACATTGCGGAGTACTGTAGCAATTCAATTCTAATTACTTGTGTCCTGTGACTAAGGGCTAGAAAATTAATTCCTGACCACCTAGTGCATATCATTGTACAAGGAATAAGCAAGCAAAATGATTAAGTAGACCATAGATTTCTCACTCTTGTCCTACAAGGCTCTTATTACATTTTTTCATACTTTGCAATTTCCTAACTTGTGGGATTATGCTTTATCCTGCAGAAAAATATGCTCTGATATGGAACATAACCAACCACCAGCCAATCAGAAAGGAAGTCACTAATACTCTGCAAATTAGTTTGGGTCACAATTTCTTTTGTCTGTGTATCATTTAGTGCCTTTTCTTACTTGGAAGAAAATAATTTTATGTGATGTGAGGGTGATCAGAAAAACCTGGGATTTTGCTCATAAATCTCTCATAATATCCTCTACAAATTTTCATATAAGGAGCACTTAAATGACCTAATAGCACACTACTCTGAGATTAAATGGACTGTTCTGTAATAGCCATTCAGGTTTTGGAATAAATTATCCTCCAAAATTGAAAACTAATCAATTTTACTATTATAGTTTTGTTTGATTTTTTTTCTTCTTCTTTGGAGTGCAGAGTAATTATAGGTATAAAGAATAATTGCATATGCCAAAATTTTTCTTTCCATTTTAAAATGTATATTACATATGCTTTCATCTCAGCCATACAGCATACAGGAACAAATTTTATTTCACTAAAGCTAGTGGTAAAACTTCTATTGACTTTAATGAAATTTGGATTTAGATCTACATCATATTTTCATGTATGACTTTCATATTTTCTCTTAGGTTATGTGAAAAAAGCTCATCTGAACACTCACAAAGGAGCACACAGAGAAAATGGTAGGTGGGGGAAACCCAGATAATACCCTGCCTCAGCTCTTCCCAGGCCCACCCGAGGAGCCATCAGCCCATCAAAGGTCCATCTCCGCAAGCCCAGAGGAGCAAAGAGCCTAAAGGCAGTTGAGAATCCAAATTAAAGGCTCAGGGAAAGGGACAGTCTGTCCGGGCCCCTCCCACGGGTGTCCCAGGATAGTCTCAGCCCCAGTGTCCAGCTGCAACACCCACAACAATGAGTCAACACTGGAACACCTTTTAAAGAGGGGGGGGTAACTGCAGTTGGGTATGGGGCACATTATGGGATGCAGGGGAAGAATATTTGGGAATTGCACAAGGTGGTTTACGGGATGCGTAGGGCAGTAACTAAGGGCAGAGAAAGGAAGGGAGCTGGGTTTGGGGAGGAGCAAGCATGGGAAAACAGAAGCCTAAAGGGATGAAAGGAGTCTGTCACATGTCAACAGAGATTGCTTGGTACATTTTTTTGGCTGTCTCCCATGCCAAACAGCATGGTCTGTCCTGTCTTATTATTAAAATCCTTTTCTAATTTTTTTCTTGCATGAGGCTCTGCCTCTCATGTGTGTTTGTGTGTATATGGAGGTCCAAATGCCAGCAACTGCCATGAGATCCCTGGTCAGAGAGGCCTGTTTGTCCATGGAGCAGCACCTGGAACAAGTGTGCATGTGCATGTGAGTGTGGGAGCATTAGCGAAGATCTAGCTGGACAAGCTGGCAAGTAGGTGATGTGGCCTGGGAGATGGGGGGAAAAGGGAGTAGGGAGTGTCTCCAAGGGTGATGCCATGGGAGAGGCTGGCTTTGGGGGACCAGCATAATAGCAGGCAGTTCTCTGTGTGAGTGCGTGTCAGTCTGAACCAGCAACTGGAAAGGTGCTGCAGCTTTTTGAGGCTGAAGCTTGTATGAATGACTAGGTGACAGCAACCGGGGACACTGGCATTCAGGGGCAGCTACTGGGCACACTGAGTGTCTGAGTGAAAGGAGGGATCCACATTGTACATTTGCATATATATATTTCCCACAAACAGACTTTCATCCTGACCAGCCAGAGAAGGTAGAAGGATGAGGCCATCGTGCAGTTTGTGTCTGTGTGAATGCTGAATGTGTCTGCCTGTGTTGATTATGTTGCCAGCCATGTTTATATGTGTGTAAAATATATATTTATATATGTTGTATACATTCTGTCTGTGCATGTTCCCACCAGGAATACATGTTCAGTCTCACTACTAGTTGGACCTAGGTCATGGAGCTGTGGCAGTCTCAGCTGGATTCAACCTGTCCCTGATGTTTTGTAAGTTATCCTTTTTCTGACTCTCTTGATCATCAGGTTGTTAGTAACAGAGAAAAAAAACTTCTTGAAATTTCCTTTGTCTTTTCTCTTCAGAGTTTGCTTTCTCTTGCAGGAACTTAGAACACAGCTCTCAAAACTTTAGGGTAAAGCATAATTCATGAGAATTTTTTCTTTGTATTCTAGATCTGTATCTTGCCTCCTAATCCCATACAAATACAACTCAATGATCACTAATGTCCTTTGGCTGGAGAAAATCATAAGAAACAAAACTACTCTAGCTTGAGGTACTCTTGCTGTTCTGTTAAGACGACTCTGGATTAACCTGTACCTCATTATGCTCATTTTAGGTTCTTAGTAATCCTCATTATTTGTGGTTTGGGGACACTGGAAAAATGCAAAGATAACCATATAGTTATGCATGGTATATGTAGACTATATGATGTATAAGACCATGAGGTAACAATGTGACAGGAACAAGATTGTGACTATACTGCAAACATTTTACTTCAAAGTGCATGTGGTGGGTTGACTTTGGCTGGCTGCCAGATGCTCACCTAGCTGCTCTTTCATGCCTCCTTCTCAAAAGGAGAAATTGAGAAAATAAGATAAAAAACCTAGTGGGTCGAGATAAAGCCAGGGAAATCCCTTACCAATCACCATCATGGGCAAACAGATGACTGGGAAAATGATTTTATTGCTCCTCTAAGTAAGTATAAGTAAGAATACAGATCAAAAGAATTCAGATACTCAGATGCATGGGACAACCCCTGGCCTCTTCTCACAGAGGCCATCCCTGCAGCCCTCGCCCCCCCAGAACCTTGCCATGTAAACCCAATTCAGTGCAGCAACAGGTCAATTAGTTCTTTTGCCTATGCTCTCTGGGTAGAGATGATCTCAGAACGCAACTACTGATCTATTTATTCTGGAGTCGGGTGTGCTGTCTATAGATATCTCTGTTGAAGGGACTTTGTCTTTTTCTGTCTTGCCCCTTGACATGTCCACCCATCCTTTTCTATATCCTTTATCTCTGTTTTTGGAGATATAGTTTGGCTGGACAGAGAAAAGACAAAAATCTGCTGAACACATCTGTTCTGACAGCTATCCCTTTGTCAGCTGGCATCTCTCCTTGCCTCTTCTCCATGCATAGCAGACAGGTATATAATTCTGTCTGACAAAAAAATATTTCTGTTCCAATGGAGAAAATGGAAACAGTTTTCTGCATACACAGATAGGGGTTCTTTTTTTTTTTTTTTCAGAAACTTGTCACAGGTTTTAGCAAATCAGGAAAAAAAAATCCCAAACCATTTTATTTATCACCTGCTGAACATTTATCTAAATCTTTCAGAGATGCTAGAATTTCATCATGTTCTGTCTTGTATCTAGAGGAAGAGAAAACATGTTCATATATTGGTACATAAAACTATAGAATGTGATATGTCTTTCCTTTGCATGTTACAAATTTCTTACCGCAAAGTGCATCTGTGAAAATAATATATATCTCAAGACCTAGACCAAGTAACCCAATTTTCACTTAAATTATGTAATCTTTGTAATTTACACACATTTCAAAAGACATCATTAAAGTATCCATCAGGGGCTTTCACTGCCCTTCATGTGAATAACATCTACATAATGCACTTTCAAGCTACTCACAATTTTATGTCTTTATATCTGTAAATGATTAACAAAATATTTTTTCATAAGATGATATTTTGTAATTAATGTAGAAATTAATAAAATGCATATGAATGGTGAGCAGAAAGCTGAAAGCCAACAACTTCAAATGAGATTGTTTGGTTGCTGGAAGATGTTTTTAAATATAAATTCAAAATGCTAATGTCTTCATGAAGGAAATTGCTGTAGGTCAAACAGAATGGAAATAAAGTAATGCATTTTTTTTAATAGAAATCATTAAAAAAAATTGTGAAAAGTTATCATTAGTATTAGGTAGCTTCATTATTGGTTTTTTTTTGACATAGAAAGACTTGTGACTCCTGTTTTCGACCTCTGTTACTTCTTTCAAAGGGGAAAGACACAATTATGCAGCACATAATTAATGAAGTTAAATTGAGCAGAACTATTTATTTTACAAATATTGGTTTTATAAAGTGACAATTAGTAACGATTAAATAAGACAAAGACAGCTTGATTTGAAATTGCTATCTGTAAAGTATGCTTCTTTGTAATCAAATTTAATGGCTGCTGTAAATGTTAATTTTAGTAATTCAGCTTGCAGATAAAGGATAGTAACCAACTCCATATTAATTTACTAAGGATTAGCAAGAGGAATGTTGAGAATACTTGAAAGGGATTTTCATGTGAAAGTAAGAATACAAATCAAAAGAAATCAGATATTTAGATGCAATTCTAGTTTCAGCTGCTGTTCCTTTACAGACTAAAAATCATCTGAATAAATAATATTAAATAATTCTTCCGCCTTTTTTAGAATTATAAGGCTAAATTAATTTTTCTAACTCATTTTGAAGACCATTCCTACAGATAGCTATTAGAAGTCAAAATCTGGTATATGTGTATGATGTACATCTTAGATGCATCTAATGGAATGTGATTTAAGAATGAGATTATTAATTGTGTGAACCTTTTCCATGTCAAGACAGTAACAATATAATTGGTAATAACAATGTCATCATTGTTGATATTTGTTGTTGATTACCATTGATACTATCACAGCATCTAGAGGCTTCACCATGGGACAAGGCCGTGCATCAAACTCATCTTACATACACAAGAAAAAGTCTAAAGAAAGCTATACTGATTTGTAGACCCAGAGATTAATTATTTTATTTAATCTACAGGAATTATTACATCCTCACTGATGTGTTAAAGTCCACTGGAAGTGAACTGAAGCTCCAGAAACCGATAGACTATTCTGGCCATGCCATGAAAAAAAAAAAACAAAACCAAAAACCAAACCATGGCTCACTCTTAAGATCCTATTTTTTTTCCATTCTTTCAGATAAAAAGGTAACCTTCTTTTGAATGTTTTGGGGTCCTCTTGAACAGGTGATGGTTTTGGTGACTGGGAGAAAAATGGATTGCAGTATTATATATTGGTTCCCACAAACTAAAGGAAAATGCATATAAATTCTGCCTTCTGAGGATGCTATTCAGCAGCTTGAGGAAGACAAGATTCTAGCCAGAGACTTGCAAAAGAGTGTCGTAAACCAAGATCCAAACTTTCTAAATTGAGATACAGACAATATTTAGGTGCTTGCATCCAGGACAGCAATCTAGAAAGCCTTCCTTGGAGGGACCTAGAAATCTTAAAATTTGCAGATCTGATTGGCCTAATAGTCTCCCTAGTTCCTGAAGTTAGCCATTTCATCCACAAAAAAGTACCATTTAGAAACTATAGGTTGACCTCAATCCTGTTATAGTACAGGTTTTTTGTATGATTGCCAAATTATACTCAAGGACCCTGATCCAGGCCAAAACCATGAAGTTGATTAAAAAATTCAGCTGGTAGGCATGCCTACTTTCATAGTAATAAGCTAAGGATTAGTGAGTTACTTAGGAAAGGGAAGATTCATAGTGTTTCTTAAACATACAACGATGTGAAACTGTAAGTCTCAGGTGAAGGATGATCATCCAGATAGCTGACTAGAAGGAACTTTAGAAGACCTTTCTTGCCAAAAGAGAGATTTTGGGTGGCTGGAAATGCAAGCCACGTGGCCATAAATGTAGAAAATAAACTAGACCTTGACTCTACAACAAAATCAGGCAGGAAGGAAAAGATATAACTTTGTTTCACACTTTGTGCTCTGAAAATACATGCATTTAATTTATAAGAAAGAAGACAAGGAGATGAACCCAACATTTCTTCCCAGGCCAGCACCCATACACTAGGTAAAATTGTGTCCCACTAGTCACTCTTTCTGCCTCTCCTTTTCCTACTAACTTTTACTAAAAGATTATTTCAGATTTTTTTCCTCATATATCGTGAGCTATTTCATAGTGAGATGAGAGTATGAAAAAAAAATGCAACCATGTGAAACACAATTACACAACATTCTCTGTTGCATATATTTGGATCCTTTACTTCAAGTACCATACCGGTATTAATGAACTCTTACTCAAAGAAACTGTAACTTACAAATAGACTCATAATTTTCTCTAGCTTCTGTAGAAAAATATACTTCTAAGGGTCTGACTACTCAGTGTTTTCCATATAAACCCAACCCTGCCCTGCTTGTTTCCTATTGAAGAGCTGTTGTGGGTCAGCCTTGGGTAAGGGCCAAACTCACACCCAGCCACCCGTTCATTCTCCCCTTCAGTGGGATGATGGGAGAAAATAAGAACTGGAAAGAGAAAGCTCGTCGGCTGAGATAAAGACAGGGAGATCACTTACTAGTTACTGTTGTGCATAAAACAGTCTTGACTTGGGGAGAACTAACTTCATTTAATGGCAATTAATATCAATATTTAAATACTGATTCAGGTAGTGGAAATTAAAAAGGCAAACATTAAAAACACACCTTTGGTCCCCCCTTTTCCCACGCTCAACTTCACTCCTTCACTCCAGACTCCTCTGGGTGAATGGTGGGTTATGGTCAGTAGATAACAGTTCCTCTCTGACTCTCCTTCTTTATCACATTTTTCCTCTGTTCCATCCAGGGGTCTCCACAGGCCACAGTTCCTTCAGGAATATCCATCTGCTCTGGTGTGGGCGTCTCCACAGGCTGCTGTGCAATGGACCACCTCCTTCTCCTCTGACTTTGGTGTACCCTCTGCTCTTTCTCACTCTTTTCATTCCCTCCACCTCTCTCTTTCCAGCATTTTTTCCCCCTTTCTTAAATATCTTTTCAGAGGGGCACCACCGGCTTGGCAGACAGACTGAGCTGTGCCCTGTTGCAGAGCCAATTGGAACCAGCTGTCTGGCATGGGGGCAAGCCCTGGCCTCTCCTCACAGAGGCCACCCCTGCAGCTCACCCTCCATGGCTACCAAAACCTGGTCACCTACATCCAATACAGTGACATACCTAAGCTTACCTCTGAGATTTGCTAGCTTAGGCTACATGTTTTTGTAGTTTGGCTATACAGCTCTTGGGCTGATTCTAGATCATATGAGCCTTGCTCAGTAACCAGAAAAAAATGAATGTGCACCAAGACAATATCATAAGCAAGTGGTCTTCTGCTGTTCCCATTATGTGTCCCATTTTACCAGCCTTTAAAGGACTGAAAAGAGGATCAGCCCAAGTTTCTTCAATAAAAATCGACATGTTACATTTTGCGTTGGTATCTTTCCATGTCTGTTAAGGGCACACGGCCTTTACATAACATTTAAAAAATTAAGAAATAATTTCCCCATTAACACTTACTATAAACAATTCTAAAGACAGATACTTGGGGTGATATGGTATATTTTTTTAAGAAAAATACTACAAAATAAATTATTTAGCTTTACATTCAGGTTGCAATAGAATAGATACAATTATTTATCAGGTTTAAATCTTATATTTCAATATGCCAAGAGAAAAAGAAAATTGGAACCATTGTAATAAAACCAATAGCATACTGTTCTAAACATTCAGTAGCTGAAAACTGACATTGGGGAAAGTATTTATATATAGCCACTAGCTGAAAAAATTAATCACTTTAGCTGAACACTGGTACCTAAAATGGCTGTTGGCGTATGAGCAGTGAATATATAGCCTTGTTATTTGCAGGAAAAAAAAACAGAGTGAAATTTTATGAAATACCACAGACATTTCATAAGAAATCAACAGTCACTTACTGCAGGAACCTAAGTAATATATCTATTTTATCTGCAAGGCTCTAAATCACATTTGGATTCTGTGTAATCCACTTTTAACCAAACCTTTTTTCAACTGCTTCTTTGAATACTAAAATCAAAGAGTGGCTGATTTTCATGGATTAATAACATTGGCCTGGTTTACAATTCTCTTTCATTGTGTCTGCTTTGGGAACTCCATATTTGCAATGTACAGAGGAAGGAAGATTTCAAGCTCCTTTATTTTTTTGATTCTTTAATATTTCCCAGTTTAATAATGTTTTCCCCTCAAAAGATATTTTTAGAAAGTCTTTTGTAAATAAGGGATAAACTGCTAGTGTATTTAAAACATAATCTTCAGTCAGTCTCTCTCACTCCTGTGTCTGAATAATCAGAGCCTTTGGAAGAGCCTGCAGGTGTATAATAGACATCTGCACTACTTTACCCTTATTCCTGCATGGATTTTTTTTTCTTTTCCTTCCTAATTCTATTCTTAGAAACTAATATTGGCATTTTTTCCTCTTCTTTCTTTTTTGCAGAGGCTCATCTGCCCAACTAGCAAATTTATGAAATTTCAGAATTTATTTTGTCAATATGAGCCTATGTTCTTTCAAGTCAGACCTGAAATTTCAAAAGACCATTAATTTTACTATTACTGTGGCTTGGTAGGTTTATAACCCCACCATTCCTGAGACATGGAATAGGAGAATAGTGCTTCAATATATCTCTCCTCATGCAAATTTTGCACAAGCATCAGATAAAAAACAACAACATATATCTTAGTTTTAGCACAGTCCTGCATCTTTGCATTCACCTGCTGTTTCAACTAGTTAACAAAATCTAATACAGAATTCTGGGAGATTCAATTTAATTATCTAAAAGCTATGTATCTCATCCAATCTATTTGTCTCTGTCTAGTCAGTGGAGAAACAAAAGTTTTATTAGAGAGGGAAATTCATATTACTTATCTGTGTATGAGACAAACCCCTTTATAAGACAAAAATACTTTATTAGTATAAAAGTTACATCATGTTACATATGTAGTTTCTAACACAGCATAAATGTTTTATTCAGTCATCTGAATGTAAATGTTTAGTGTCATTTGAGATACCTTAAGGTGTGCAAGATATTTACATATGACTGGCAGATGACTGGGTCTTACAGGAGATTGTGGTCTTCTGGTGGCAGCTGGAAATCAAGTAAGATATCCTGTAGGATCTTAAATGGCACTACATGTGTTCAGTTGAGTGATTTGAGCCAAACTTATGATAAGTAAGAGGATAGTGAGAAAGATGGATATAAAAGATGGAAACTTTTAAAGATAGAAATGAAATTATGCTTCTTGTTATATAGCCATACATTTAAAAAGGGCCTTTCATGACCATACAATAATCCTTTTTCTAATTGTATCCTCTGTTTACTTCATCAATTGCACTGTAATTATTTAACAACTTCTAAATTAATGCCAAGGTGATAAATAAGAGTTCATTAAAATGCAGACAAGAAGAAAATCACAAAAGACAGAGATTAAAAGATCCTTTTAGGTTGTCTAATCTATCTCTTTGCTAATGAAGAATTGTGTCTTATTGTTTGCAAATATTCACACATACACCTACAAGGACACATGTTCATGCATACTCACAGGCATTTGAATATTTTGTATTTAATATTATGGTAGTACTTGCTCAAATACTGTTTTGAATGCCCAAAGAAGTGGGTTTTCAGGAGCTTTTCCTTCTTTGTCTCAGAAAATTGTTTTTCTGAGACATTATTTACCTTCATCTTCCTTTTAAAATTTTTAGCTGTTATTCCTAGCAAATTTACAAACTTAGAATTTTTCATTATTTTTTGCAAGTTTTTAATACCTGTCATGATCCAAAACATCTTTCCATGATCCAGTCTTTCCATAGTAACGCACACAGTATTGCACTACAGTAACGTACTTACTGTAGCCTGCTAAATATGACTTTCACTATTTCTATGAAAGCAGTAAAGGCTCTGTGCAGACCCAGCAGTGCAGAAGCTTAGCCTCACCTTGGCCTGAGCTGGGTTTGGCTGGTTTAACTTCTGCACTGAGGCCCAGTGACTGCTGCCTCCCCTGATTTTCCTTCAGCTCTGGGGGGTTGACAAGCAGTGACAGAGGGTTACACCCCTCTGGAGGCCACTGCCAAGCTGCAGCTGGCAACCCAGGAGAAGGAAATGGGCTGTGATAAGAAAAACAGAACCAAGGCCAAGGAAGAAGAAATTGACTCCCAGGAATATTACACTCCCAAAATGAAGACTTTAGGATATAGGTCATCATAACCACTCCCTCCTTTCTTCCTAAGGAAGTGTTGACTTTGGGGCTCAGAAGCATACTGGCAACGTAAGCATTAAATGAAAGAAAAGGGGCAGGTGGAAGCAGGTTTGAAAGATTTTCTGTTTAACAATTTTAACCATAATATTAATTAGGCTTCTCTTTTTAATTAGGCAGTTTGGACTATTCAACTGTTAAAACACTAATTGGTCTAACAATAAATTCTGGACTCTAAATATATGGTGTCTTTCCTTTTGTCTATAAAAGGATTCTGAATGTCACGCTATAAAATTTATATGCTTGCTTTTTTCTTTTAATACTCCTTAAGCACTATTTTTCTATCTGGCATCAATATTAGCTGTGCACATGCATAACTGCAAAATATCCTTGCTGATTGTATATTTTTCCATTTTTTGTCTGTCATATTTATTCGGATTGCTAGCTCTTCTTGGCAGAAATTTTGATTAACATAGCCAGTAAGACATAGCCATGAACTGTATAAAAAGTATATTGTCTAGTATTAAAAGTAGAAATGCCATTTGATCTCTAAGGATTTAATTTGTTACAAATAAGATATCACTTAATTTGATTTGTGACTTCAAAAACATATGATGAAGGGGTTTTTTTTTGAGGGGAGGTGTTTATGTTTTCCCTGCTTATTTGATAATTTTAACAGAAATAATTCAAATAAAAAGGTTGTACAGTGTATAAAAATGCTTTATAACAGTAATGATGATAGAGATAATAAAAGCTTCAATATAATCATTGCACTATTCCTACCAAGATCTTAATAGCTCCTCCAAAGTCAATGGCATGACATGCTATGATGACTCAGTTTGTACTTGCAGCATATTTATTTTCCCCATTTGCATGAGGAAAAATAAAAGCAATGTAACTGTTGAGATTTTAAAAAATGGTTACTGCCATGGCATTGCAACTTCTTTAGATTAAAATCCTTCCTTTTATTTTAAACATTTTCAAAACAAGAAAACCCAGAAGACAAAAGTGTTCCTTTTTAGACACAATCCATTAATACTGATAGTATTGTTTACTAGAAGTTTTCAAATTGAAAATTTCCATTCATTTTTATGCCAGTTGAGAAAAATGACAAGACTTGCTTTAGAGTGTTTTCTATATCTATATTGCAAGACTTCTCAAATGCAAGCAGTAAAGTAGCTATTCTTATAGGCAAATAAACTGATCTTACTTTCTTGGGAACAAATAGTTAACAATTCTAAAATACAGTTTTACTTTTTTACCCCTAAGGTAATGTTTACAGGAAAATAAATTGAAAACAACTCCAAATTCCACTAGCAGCTACCTAAAAAGGACTCCAAATCAAATCATTTCTTGAAAGAAACCGTACCAAAATCTAATTGGAAATACATCTCTCTTTGTTTTGTCATTGAATATTTCTATATTTGTGAAAAACTGGCAATACCCTGAAAAGCAGAACTGAGTATTTATCTTTTGTCTTTCATGAGAGGGGAAAAAAGGAAAGGAGCAGAAATCAGGATAAAGCAGGTGGATGTTGGGAAGAAGTAATTACATTTTTTTGTCCTGAATTATCTGGAATATCTGCAAGAAGCTCTTGGCAAGTGTATGATCTTTGATTTTTCCATATTAATTTCAAATTAAGTCCATTTTCATCAAGGCTTGTAAGAAAGAACACAAGGGCAAAGCAAGGCACTGAGATATAAAAAAACCCCAGGATCTCTGCTGGGTCATTCTAAGGTCCATCCACCCTAGCGCTGCTCTGCAGCAGTAGTAACCAGGAGGAGGAGAGGAGGAGGAGGAGGAGGGCTGGCTTTTCCTGCTTCCTGCCTCCTCCCAGTGGTCCACCCTGTCTGTCTAGGATCTCCCCTTCCCACACTTCTCTCCGTGCACAACCTCTCCTCTCCCTCACCCCTTCCCTCTGTGCTAGGGGGTTCATCATTGCACTACAGCACTTAAAACATCACTACTGCAATCCTTACTGCTCTGCCACCTACATTGCCACATTTTATGGTGCCCTGACACCACTGACACCTATACCTATGCTTCCACCCAAAAAACCGCAGACTGTAACTTTCCACCACCTCATACAGCAAGAGCTTTTCCTTGAATATGGAACAAGCCACCGTGCCTACTCTTTCTGCTGTGGGGCCCTTGGAGGCTCCTGTTCTGTGGAGGAAGTACAGCCTGAAGCAGGCTAAGACTTAAGGACAACTGACAGCTCTTTATCATTAACTTGAGAAGTTCTTCCCACAAGGAGACTGAACTGGCCAACTTTCACAAGGGCTTCCTCAAGACCTGCAAGATATTTGCAGTGGACACAGGGGAAGATCTACCAGCAGAGAATCTGCTGCACAGCCTCCACCTTCCTCTGTGGAGACCTCACCCATGTGCAGGAGGATGGTCCTCAAGGGCACCATGGAGGCTGGAGACTTGATCTCACCAACCTTGCTTACTGTCCAGCGTGGCCTGCCCAAGGTGTTCCCCAACTTTCCTGGGTCGGAGGGCCATCTTGCATCCTACAGTCACTTTCTGTCTGGAGCACGTGGGTGGGTGCCCCCTGCTCATCCCTCAGCCCAGGCTCTGAAGAACTCAGGTTACTGTTTGTGACCTCCTGGCACACGACTCCTGTAGGCAGCACGTTCTCCCTCTGGCGCAGAAATGCCTCCCTCAGAAATGTCACTACAAGCTTGCTCCTCATCTGCCGTGCTTCCTTGCCTTTGTGTGTCATCACCAGAGGAGGATGCAGATCCTACTGGGCCAGTTTGTTCTCCCACTCTGTTTCTGATCCTTCCAGATAATACGGGAGGAGTGAGCACAGCCCTGTTCATGGCATGGTTCACAGGTGCCCCAAGTTCAGAGGGGGATTTCTGCAATGAAAGGAAGACTCTAGAGCACATTTGTAGGCAGTGGACCAGGCCTCAATACCTCTCCTCAGCCCTCCAGCACTCCTGCTGAGGTTCTGGCTGCACTTCTCCCCTCAGCCTTGTACCGTCCCTCATGTCTCCCTGGGGTTGGGGCCTGCAAGCAACGAGAGGTCCCCAGGGGTCCATCAGGGCAGGGCCTGGTAGACATGCCGGTCCCACTGCCCCAGCCAGGAGCAGGGCAGCTGGGGGGCATTGGCCCTGGGCAGTGGGCACCTCCCTGGGGGCAGGACTGGCCAAGGCCAGGCCAGGAGGTCAGCCCACAGGTAGGATCAGGATCAGCCCTGGGGAAGGCATCCTGGTTTCAGCTGGGATAGAGTTAATTTTCTTCCTAGTAGCTGGCATAGTGATGTGTTTTGGATTTAGCATGAAAATAATGCTGATAACTCACTGATGGTTTAGTTCTTGCTAAGTAGTTCTTACACTAGGCAAGGACTTTTCAACTTCTCATGCCCTGCCAGTGAGAGGCTGAGAGGGGGCAGAGCCAGGATAGTTGACCCAAACTGGCCAAAGGGATGTTCCATGCCATATGATGTCGTGCTCAGTATATAAGCTGCGGGGATTTGGCTGGGGGACAACAATCACTGCTCAGGGGCTGGCTAGGCATTGGTCAGTGGGTAGTGAGAAATTGCATTGTGCATCACTTGTTTTGTATATTATTATTATGACTATTATCATTATTACCACTACTATTTTACTTTATTTTAATTATTAAACTGTTTAACTATTCAGCCCACAAGTTTTCTCAGTTTTACTCTTCCAATTCTCTCCCCCATCCCACTGGAGCAGGGGAAGTGAGTGAGCAGCTGTGTGGTGCTTAGTTGCGGCCAGGGTTGAACTATGACAGAGGGGAACCAGGGCCAGATGCAGCCTGCGGATGGCCTGGGTGAGACTGGTCAGGGCCAGTAAGATCTAGTAGTGTATTGTGGGCCCTGACACCTATTTCTCTTCCTTTGGACATTTGTTCTTTTCTCTTTTTTTCCCCCCTTCACTGTCCCTGCAATTGTTATGTCTTGTCTGCATTTTCTCCTCCCTCTAACCCAGCTCCTTTTGGGGGAAAAGAGAGCAACGGTGTTCTCATGAATAAACTAGTGCTTGTTTGGTCCAAAACCCTTGATGGGGAATAAAAACTTTAAAAATGGTCACTACAAAAAGACATTTAAGAGAGAGTTTAAGAATGGAAGATGCATATATGGTACTGCCCAGCATCCTCTGCCAGCATCCAGCCAATTAAAGCTCAAGACCTCCAGGGCATCCTGCACCAGAGGTCATAGTTATGCATTTTATAACTGTAGGTGATTTGCATGGACCCTGGTAATCTCCCTTTAGCCTATCTAAGCAATGAAAACCCATTATTCAAAGGTAAGGAATGTCACAGTTTAATTTCAAGTGATATTAGGAATTTCCTTTTAACTTCTCTCACCCACTTTTGTGTTGTCTCATAGTGTTTATATTGGAAAAGACAGAAAACAGTTATCTCTATCAGCTCCCACAGCGCTTCTGATTATTTTTTTGTTGTTGTTTCCTATCGCTGATTCCTTTTCCAAACCAAACAGTCCTAGGTTACTTAGCCATTCTTTAACGTAAATCCATTATATGTCTTTGATCATACTTGTCAACTTTTCCAAAACTTTTGTATTTCAACTGTATCCTTCCTGAGGTGGAGAAAACCCCACATATTTATAGGTGGGAAAACTATGGATTTCTATAGCGGAATAACAATGGTTTTTGTTTTGTTCTCTCTGACTGATTTATTTGTTTCTGTTACCTCAGTATTTGCTTTTCTTTTTTGATTCCTGCTAAACAGTGAGTTGACATCTTCATGAACTATCTCTCTTTCTTCAAGTTCTCATTTCTGAGGGATAAAGGTTATCAGAGTTCCTCATTTTACATATGAAGTTAGAGTTGTTTCTCTTTTGTTCACTTTGCTGTACCATAGTAACTTTGTGCAGTCTATCACAAATAGCTAGCATTTCTGAATAAACTATTCTGAAGAACAGTGTTTTTTATCAGGCATTAAAATTGAAAAATTCTGATTAATTTAACAACATCAGGAGTCTACCTGGGTGTTTGATACTAACAAACATTAAAATAAGTTAGGCATCCATATTGAAATGTTCACAGGCAAAGGAGAGCTCTATCAGCACAGTTCAGTCTGACTTGATAGGCAAGTAGGGATAGTTAAGATGCCCTGGGGAATCCCTCCTGGCTCCAAGTTACTAGTCCAGAAGGACACACGTGTCTTTTGAACCCTGTGTCATAACTACCAGGATAAGTCAGAGACTGAGGGACAGGGAAAATGACAATAGGTATTTTTTAGGGAGCTGAATCATACCTGAGATCAAATATGTTGTCTCAACAAGAAATGGGATTTTCTTACTGTAATATATCTTATTGTAATATATCAGTCAAAATGAGAGTCAGCTTTTTATGTGAATATATAAAGCCAATTCCAGCAGAGTAAATGGCCCAGCTTCTTTCCCAGGGTCCGAACACTTATCACCACACAGTTTTAAAGCTAAATCCTGTCCTATTATAATTGAATGTATTATAACCCTGTTCTTTTATAATTATAGTTGTAATTGACTTTCTTTCCTGATTGTCTGAATGTGCCTCAGTAGTCCAAATAAATCATTATTCCACTAATCATTAAATCTATGCATTTTTATGATGTATGCAATGAATGAGCTGTCTCTTGCATACCTTTATTCTCTCATCCTCCCCACTAGGTGTCAGAAGATTACTCAGGGTCAAAAATCCCCTGGACTTCAAAACATTTCCCATCTTTTGTAAGATTTAATAGTACATTTAGTAGCATTAATACACATGTTTTCAAGTGGTATTCTGCCTGCAGCTTTGAGTGCAGAGGACATGCTGGAGTGGGGAAGTGTGGGAAAGGATTGGGACCGAGGCAACAGTGCAGCCTGGCAAACCCTCAAGGAGGGCAATTGTAGCCCAGAAGAGAATGTTTAAGGCTGAAAGATGACAACAGTTTATCTGTCACAAAACTACAATTGACTCCCTAGCAAACATTGTGAAGAAGAGAAAGCCTGGCCTAAGATGGTACAGAATTTTGGATTAAAAACAAGCATTGCAAACAAAAATATTAAAAAAATAGAAAACTGTCCTTTTGACCAAGGATTGTGTACAAAATAGTTACCTTTTTTAAATTATGTATAATGAAATTTACTGCAATGCTTATAAAAGACCACTATTTCATGAATTTAAAAATAAATAAATAAATAGGTTAATTCCTACCAATGCAGTAAACATATATTTTCATTTGGTATTATACATATGCATAATATGCATGTCTTTAAAATCACTATACTATAATATGGGGCCTCTGATTTAGAGATAAGCCAAAAGTCCCCTTGTGAATAGAAATGTCCTCACAGAGTAAAAATTGAGCACCAGTTAACCTGAAGAGCCACATTCAGGCAATCAAGGTGACATAAGACAATATTAATTATTCTTATAGATTTATATTTTTTTAAAACTTTGATACAAAAATGTATGGATCTGCTACATAAAAGGCATATCCAATTCTAAGCATACATTCCTGTATCAGGAATAGTGTGGCCAGCAGGAGCAGGGAGGTGATTGTCCCCCTCTACTTGGCGCTGGTGAGGCCGCACCTGGAATAGTGTGTCCAGTTTTGGGCCCCTCAATACAAGAAGGATATTGAGGTGCTGGAGCATGTCCAGAGAAGGGCAACAAAGCTGGTGAAGGGTCTGGAGAACAAGTCTTATGAGGAGCGGCTGAGGGAACTGGGGTTGTTTAGCCTGGAGAAGAGGAGGCTGAGGGGAGACCTTATCGCTCTCTACAACTACCTGAAAGGAGGTTGTAGTGAGGTGGGTGTTGGTCTCTTCTCCCATGTAGTTAGCGATAGGACGAGAGGAAATGGGCTCAAGCTGCTCCAGGGGAGGTTTAGGCTGGATATTAGGAAAAATTTCTTCATGGAAAGGGTAGTCAAGCATTGGAAGAGGCTGCCCAGAGAGGTGGTGGAGTCCCCATCCCTGGAAGTGTTCAAAAAACGGGTAGATGTGGCACTTTGGGGCATGGTTTAGTCTAGTCTACCCTTGATTTGTTTAGTGTGGACTTGGTAGTGTAGGTTAATGGTTGGACTGGATGATCTTAAAGGTCTTTTCCAACCTAAACAATTCTATGATTCTATGATTCTATGATTCCATGATTCTATGAAAATTCAGATTTACTGCAATACTAATTCTTCCTACCATGAAACCATATGACTGGTCTAATGATTTGTGCCAAGTGAAGGGGGTTATATCTCATATGTTAAACTTTAGCAAGTAGCCAAAGAAAACACTACTTGACATTATAACAGCAATAGCATGCTTGTAGAATTATATTTCCAGGTTTAATCACAGAGCAAGTGAGAAGTTAGCACCTCACTCCTTGGTGACATTCCACTTAACAAACAAACACAAAATGAAACATTTTAAATGCTTTGTGAAGTGAAGGGGAAGTGTGTAATCATGTTTCTTCAAAGAATACAGTGTAACTATGCACAGATGATAGAAATGTAAATACTGCTGTACGTATTATGGCTGTGTTTTCAGACCAGACATTCCTTTTGGGAGGAGGTGAGAGGGGGCGCTGGAATATAATTTCCATTATTATCTTTTCTTACTCGAGTGACTAATATTATCATTAACATGCCAGCTACTTTCATAAACACCTGTACTACAGTAAAACAGAGGAAAACAAACAAAAATACTAATTTAATAAGCAGAAATTTTATATAACTTATGAGGACTTTTTCTTCTAGACTTCATTTACTAGAATAGCTAATCAAGTGGATCCAGGCATCTCTGCTACAAGATAAAAAATGTTAATTGATACAGTAATAAATGGGATTACTGGCAGCAAAATCTTAAAGCTTCATTTATTGTAATAGAAAATAGTGCTATAAATGTCATGTTTTGTTATCAAAGCCAAATATTAGTAAGATCAATAACTTTTAATGGTATTTTATAGAAAAGAGTGGTTGGTTTTATGAAGTTTTGGTAATTCTTTCCAACAAAGACGAAAGGCCCACCTAACCAATATACTGGGTATCTGGGAAGGATCTTAATTACAAATACTGAAGCAAAAACAATGGTTTGACATACATATTTCAAGGCCAAAATAACAAATATTGATAACTATCAAATATATCACAAATATAACACAGATATTATCAAATAACTCAATAGTTCCAACAATCCACCAGCCACCAAAACTCAGTGACTATCCACACCATCTCTGTTTTCCATTGCTTCTAAATAGAAGTTTTAGAGGTAGATCTAATCATTCATGGCCTTCAAAGTCCAGAAATGAGGTAATAGATTTTTGCTGGAGTTAAAAGTTAAGTACACTGTGGGCTTTTTCCTGTCATTAACTAATGCTATAAATTGGTCTTTATATCAAGAAACCAGAAGCTGATGAACCAGAATTTTGACATCTTTTATTGTCAAAACTGGCCTATACAACTGCCAGATGCTCTGGGTTTAAATACTAACATTAGAAAGTTCACTTTCTCTTCCCTCTGCCCCTGTTTTACAAGAAAATCAAAATGTTCTACTTTAGGAGCTACAATTGTCTTCAGTGTTTGTAAATGATTCACTCAGAGCAAACAGGCAGTCCCGTGAGTGCTGTTCTTGCATCTGTCTGCTTCAGGTAACCCTGTGGGCTAATGTCATCTTCTACTTCCTTTTTCTTCTCTTCTTGCTTCTGATGTTGCTGTTGCATATAACAACTGTCTCTCCCCAGGGCAGAAACAAATTCAGAACAATTTCCTCATGGAGTTATTCTCTGACATTAGATTTTTGCATATTGAATTTGTCCTGTTCTTCAGAAGCTTTAGATGTTTCCCATGTCCTGGTGCATTCAGCAAAATAACCAACACCCTACATACAAAACTGGTAGAAAACAAAACAAAACAAAACAAAACAATTTTTCTTCAGTAACCATGGCTTCATTTAAAACAAAACCTCTGACAAGCACATGTTGAACTGTGTTGGTTTTCTAACTTAATTTCTGTCATCTTAAAATGTAAATAAAGAATATTTCTTTGTTTTGACCTTTGACAACTTCTGATTTAATTGTTTTGTGACATTTAGTTTAATTCTAACTTTATTAGGTATTATGACTGTATATTTTAAATATTGTCACCTGTTATAAAAAAAAAAATCACATTGATGATTAACATTTTGACATTACTTAATCAAAACTTCTTTTAAAAAAAAATCTTGATTCCTGTGAAATTTCTCATTTTCATTTAAAGCTAGTCTAATTGCCTGATGCTGTTATTTCTTTTCAGGACAGAAGTCCTGAACTTCTGTTCTATTTCAACTATATGTCAATGTAAGTGCATGACTGATGCAAAAAGGTAACCTTGCGTGCCTTAAACTTTCCTGGAACTGTGAGCCAGTTCATGGGATCACAAGCAGAATTGTGAGTTCTTGGCATCATGTTTTCTGTATTTGAATCTTGCTATATTTCTTTTTATTCCTACTTCTACCATGTATATTTACATGGCCAAAGATCTAGTCATCAATGAGAAAAGATGTAGAAAAATATGTATGTTCTTCACATCTGGGTTGACTTGACAGGAAAGGAAATGGGGTTGTTACTGTCCTCAAGATGTGCCAAAGCTTTTTGGCAACAAAGCAGCACACACTGTACCCTTTTGTACCTGCCAGAGGTCAGCACATTACTTGTATCACCATTGCTATATCCAACTAAGTCTTCTGCTATTGAAATAATCACATATACATGAAGAAAATAAGAGAAGGAAGAAGAGGAAAAGGCAGAGAGAAGAAAGCAAAATGCCAAAATCAGAGTGCCATAGACTAAGTAACACAGTATGCCATTTCCTGTATCTTTGTAGTATGACTGTTGGTAGACAGCTGGTTACCAGCTGGTTACCAAATTTGTTCAAAGAATATTAACCACAAAAATAACAACACAAATCAGTAATCGCTCTCTGTAGAATCCCACTAACAAATCTTATCTCCACAGGTGAAACATAATCCGCTGCAGCACTGGGAAGAGATGTTGATGCTTGACATGAACCAACTGTAAAGCAGACAAAGCTGTCTCAGAAAGTATTTTTCCTGTTTAAACTTTCCCTGATACATGGTATAACAGTGCAGCATATATGAAATACATTTTAGGAAAATATTATACACTTCTGATTTGGGTAACTGACCAAAAAGGAACTAAATGTATGTATACATATTTCTAACTTATCTTATTAGATCTACCCTTCCTTGTTGCAGGATTATAAACATTTTTATAGCTATCATCTATTTTTTTTTTCATATTTTAGACTTACTAGTTCACCAGACAAAACTTGCTAGTATTGAATTATGTTAATTCTTACAGTAGAAAAATCTTTGTTGTTGTTGTTGTTGTTGAAAATATTAATTATTGAAGTAAAAGAAATAGAATATTTTAAATTGCCAAAAGCCGTTACCACATCTAATCAAAGTTGTGGTTTGAAGACCTGTATTTTCATCCTGTATTGGTTGAGCCTTCTGGATGGACTACAGTATCAAGAATATACATCATCTTCCATCTTGCTACAGGGGCATGGTATATCTGAAATTCATTATAGAGGTGGTCCCACATAGCAAAATGTCCAGGCCACAAGAGATAATTGATAAAAATCAACTTGTGATTTCAGCTTTCCTGAAACATGGCAAGACCATGTTAGGTATTTTATTTTGGGGACAAAATGTTATCATATTTAGATAGAATCAGATTTTTTATATATATATTTTACTTTTAAAATTAGAAGTGTTCATAATTTGTGCATTTCCTACATTTAACTTCATACCTATTTTCTATCATAAAATATTTCCTAGAGAAAAATTTCAGGCCTGAGTTAGTTATTAGGTAAGAATTTTACTTTTGTTACAATTTTTATATTCCACATTAGACAGCTACTCAGACTAAAACCACAGAACATTTTTCTTTCTCTCTCTCTTTTTCTTTCTTTCTCACTTTCTCTCCTCTCTTTCTCTCCTTCTTTCCTTCTTTCCTTCTTTCCTTCTTTTCCCTCAGTTTGTATTCAACAGACATGTATATGGAGATAGGGCCAACATTACAGGGGATCTGTGTTTCAGTTTTAGCTGTTCATTCTAGATCACCTCTGCCTGAATAGTTCCTCATAGTCAACAGCAGTAATTTGCCCTGTCCCTGTCTTTTCCTTCCCAAAATGTTACAGTCAACAAATGATATAGAACAGACTCAGAGGGATTTGTGGCATGGTAAGTCTGTAAAGCATGTCTTCATTTCATCCCTGACTGTCCACAATTTTCAAAAATACCCTAAATCATAACAGTAAGGAAATCTTTGCAGAGTGCAATGGAATAAGTACTGATTTGGACAGCACTTAGCCTCCATTTCTGAGAAGGGGAATCTACCTACCTACATGAAACTCAGAGGTATGGTTAGGCCTTGTTTTTATGATACTATGTAATAGTAAGTTGCTGAAGACTCCATAGCAGAGAATTATTTTTAAACCTTTGAAATGCTTTCTAAAAGTACAACACTGATTTAATGCTGCCATTGGTGTTCACATAAAAAAATTGTCATTCTAATGAATCCTCCTGCTTTGTTTAAAGCCCAAATCCATTGCCAAACAAAGGCTTTGTTGTTAGAAATGTTGATTGTGCCACAATTGATTCTGGATTACAAACCTAAATTGAATACCAATGTATGTGAAGCCTTATTTCAAACACAATGGGAAACATCTTCATATTATTTGTTCTAAGAAATGACATTACTGAAAACTAATATTCTGGCCAATGTAGTGACAAGCAGGCATCAAAGCAGAAAAAAAATTATTGGAGACAAAATAAAAATGCTTTCAAGAACTACTAATTTAGTCTTCAGGACTTAAAGGTGTTGAAAGCAAATGGTCTAAGGCCCTTCAGCTCCAATTGATTTCAGTCTCAGACCCAATACCTAAGATTTTATGTTTCACCTTCTGCAGTGTAGAAACAAGATCCTGTGTCACTGAAATTAATTAGTTTTTCATTTATTTATAATTGATTATTATTATGTTTATTATTTGTGTTTGTTCACAGGAGCTTAATTGTTTTTCTTATTGCCATATAAACATTCAGCAGAAATATGGTGGCTGCCTTGTGGTTTTTGCAGTTTACAGCAATAAATAACTGATAGAAGCAGATAAAGGAGTACAAAGAAACAATGCCTTGTGACCAACTCCAGTGTCAGCACATCGGAAGCCAAACTGTTTCCAACTTCTTAGTTTTGGGGTGATCTGCTTAAATTCACTAAAGAGTTTTAAAGATATATTTTAAGGGGAAGAAAGTGATATTACATTACTAATTTTATTGGAAGTTTTTACCCTCTCAAGCATGTAAGGCAATGTGGGAGAAAGGAGAGAACAATTTGTATAAAAACAAGTGGAGTACAGAGTATGGTACCATTTGCTGATTACATTTAGCTAACCTATTCACACTAAATGAAAGATGGTGGGTAGAATGTAAATAGACTACATATTTGAAAGAAAGTGGTCACATTTGATATGATAGGAAAGAGGGAGTAAATGTATGCTGAAAAAGCCACGACTGAGTCAAAGCAGGAAACTCAGGAAACCCAGTGTTTTGAATGGATTTGAGGAGTAAGGATTAC